>NC_089978.1:157981461-158287961 GCF_036417845.1 Apteryx mantelli | reverse complement strand
GACCCGATCCCTTGTCGCTATCTGGAGTCCCAAAGCATTGCTGGAGACAGCAACTCTGGAGAGGCAGAGAGAGACCCCACAGAGCCTCCTGAGCCCTCAATAGCAATTCCCCTCATTTGCTAATTAATTCACATGAAATACCAATCATCTGGTATTTCTCAGCCCAAAGGAGAATCACAGAACATTCATTAGCAATGGTAAAACACAGGAGGTTCACAGAGTTGAAACAAAAATGGAGAGATGTTTTGTGTATGAATATGTCTAAAATACTATTGATAGAAAATTAGAAGTGCACTTATCTGTTTGGCTGGCTTTTAAACAAAGCAGGTGTATTTATAATCCATCAGACTCCCATTTCTTGGTGGACTCCTGAAGCAGCAAAAGACAGCTTCTCTTCATGGGCTCTGAAATTACATAGAGAAGGGGGGAGAAGAGAGATCAAACCAAATTTACAGACCAGGTTAATGATCCAAAGTAAATACCAAACTCCATGCTTTTGTCCACATGCTCTTTTATACTATTGCCATACAAGAACATTTGGAGATAAAGCACTCCAGTACAGTGAATTTCAGAAACATGAAATCTATCAGGATTTGTTCCAGAAACTGTTGGGAGGGGGGGGTAAGTAACAGAAAGCTATTGAATAGCACTTCAAAGAGACACCTAGTAGAGAGCACAGCCTGGAGAGACCATTCCTGCTTGCGCTACTTTCTAGTTAAACACCAGCACAAGGCACATTAAAATGCAGAGATGTTAATCCTTGTGGCAATGCTTAAGAATATTTGCAATGTGCTTAGCACAAAGGAAACATACAAAGCTGGGGCTTGTTCACCCTTTGACTCAAAATACAGGCTCAAATCCTTCTCCTTCCAAAATGCAGTACCTTTGCATGAGATCATCAGCCAGCAGGACTGGAGCAAAGCAAAGCCATTTCACAATTTTTCACACCTGCTGGTTTTTTACTCACTTGTTTTTCATTTCTACTGATATTTTTTCAGCCATTAATCTTACCTCACAGGCACTGTAGCATGGATGGAGACGAAGAAGACAAACAAGCACAAAGGGAAAATCATATTTGTTATTTGTAATCGTGTCTAGAGACCCCAGCTGAGAGCAGGACTCATTGTGATCAGCACACAGACAGAGCAGAAGATGTTACTTGCCTGAAAAGCTATCAGTCTAAATAAGCAAAAAGCAGAGAAGGAAGAAAGCATTATTTACATCTGGGGAACTGAGACCCAGAGCAACTAATGACCTTCCTAATATCACGCAGGAAGTGGGTGGCATCCCTGGGAAACAAATCATATCTCCAGAGTCCCAGTTCAATGACTTAACAAAAAAAATAGCTACTAGCAAATATTCGTAACTCTTTGCAGCTGCATTTTCTTTGTGTGGGCCTCATCAATACGATACAGCCAAAAACAGGTTAACCCTTTCCTTTTCTTATTATAAAAGATGCAGGCAAACTGTTCTCCACAGTCCCACTTTTTTTTTCTGTGCCAAAAAATGTCACTCCAATTCAATGTTCACCACAAGACATAGGCTCTAACTAAATAAAATCAGCAGTGAATAGGGGTTTTTTTATTCATGCATGAAAGTAGCATAAATAAGCTTTAATGAGACTGGTGGTACTCTGTTCTGAGAACTCAATCAGAAAATCTATTTAGGAGACCCGAGAGATGTTTGTTTATAGACTATAATGAACACAAGAAACAGGCTAAAAAGACAAGACATGCAGCTCACTTCTTTTCAGCTTTCTACAGCTGGTTTATGGCCCTGGATGAGAAACCCAAAGGGATAGTAGTTAATAAATCAGACTCAAGCTTGCAGCCTGAGATGTTAGCAATAAATCCAGGGTGATTGTCTTAAGCACAAATATAAGAATAATTTTCAGTGGCTCCTCTTTCTACAGAGTTTCCCCATTTATTCTTGTGACTTATCTAGGAAAAGACTGCAATTTCCTCACAAATTATTTTCATTAAGAAAGAAATAAGTGTGGACAGCAAAACAGTTCTTGGCCTGGGTCACGCTGATCACCTTTATCATCACATTTAGGTGTTTCTAACTGTCCCTTGGGCAAGACTGACATTTTCTGGAAAGCAGACAGATGTGTGAGATGAATCTGGACCTCCTGATGATGTGATGACCTTTTAATTGAGAGTGTAAAACAATGTTGACTCCACACTTCTGATCTTTGACTAGAAATTGAACTAAACTAAGTCTGTTTTTCAAACAGCAAAATTCCTGTTGTTTTTAGAGTGCCTTGCAACCCGAATTTTTATCCTACACATTTAAAATTCTTCATTAAACCATTAAAAGTAAGTGATATTTTAACAGTAGTAGTGCCAATTCATTTTCACAAGATGTACAGATCATACAATGTCATGTCACTTTTCTAAGTGTCTGAGCATAACTCTTAATTCGATTTCCATAACACATTCACACTTATGTGCCTCCAGAACTCATTTTCCCTTAATGATCTGCAGGAGCATTTCTTCCTTTCATGTTGCCAGTAACATATGCAAAACAGAAATATGGGAGACAAGCACACCTGAATAAGACAGACCTAACTCCTCCATAGCATCGGCTGTTAAAAAATACCAGAAAGACTCATTAGCATCCCTGTGAAATAAATTAATACAATTCCTCTTCTTACAAACAGGAGAAAGGAATACCCCAGGCACTGCTGCCTTGCCCCTCATTCCACAAGGGCCCAAGGGAGCAGCACCCAGATGACCAGGCACTGGGGATCCTCACTCCTAGGAAGAAAGCCACTTTGCGTGAAAACTATTTAGGAGAGTAGTGTTTCCTTAGGCTAACGTCTTGGCTTTTTAATATCTCTTGTGGGGCACAGTGTAGGGAACTCTCCTTAGAGCCTTGTTCTTTTGTGGATGATCCTCCAAGCAGCAAGCTGTTTTCACTCTTCAGATCAGACCTCCTCCCTGGAACAAAACAATTTGTCCTATTTGAAACTGTTTTCTTAGCTGCGTAAGACATAACACAAACAAAAATAAATTAAATGTTTCTAGTAGAAGAGACCCAACAGAGAAGTCTAATGCTGTAGCAAAGTACAGCCCAAACTTCCCCAAACCGAATCCTTTTTAACTATTTCAAATCAAGAAACCCTGTAACAAAGCAGCGATCCCCCTCCTCCAGGTGATTTGTTGCACTGCATCAGTACTATGGGCTGAGGGTTTCTGCCTTTAACATGGAACAGTGCTAAAGCCCATCAGCCCCAGCTCTTGCAGGAGAAATTTCTCCTTGAACTAGGTCTTTGTTTTAACCTCTTGCCCTGGCTGAGAGCTGTAAAAAATATTGCTTCCTAGCCACTGCTTGGTGATTTATCAGAAACAAGTTAACAGCTTCAGTCCATTTCCTGGGGAACACACATTCCCATTGCAGTGTAGCCAATGCTGAACTACCAGCCTGACCTGAAGCTGTCAGTCTTTGGAGCTGTTACGGTAGGGGGGAGTTCATCAAGGCCAATATTCCCATCAGCACTAGGCCAACAGCATCAGCCTCCAGAATCGCCTGGAGCATTTACTTTCCAGCAGCAAACTGATACCGAAATCTTCTTGGAACTGTTCTACAAGAACAGGACACATTTTCTAAGTGGGGGAAAGTGCCCAAGGGCACTCAAATGGTCACACTCATCACCACCTTTCCTTGCAAAGAGGAAATTCTCTACTAACGCAAACTGTTTTATCCAGTAACGGAGATAGCTTTCATTAGACAGGAACTTTTTCTCGGTGTAAAGGAGCTCCTCCCGTTTCTGCTATGCTATACTGTTGCTGAACGGTGAGCCTCCAAAGGAGATTCCTGGTCTACCCTTGCTTTACCCATCTGGAACTGAATTCTTCCAGAGCTGAGTGTAATAATAAAAGGCCTTTTTCCAGATTGCCTTATATATTACACGAGGTTGCCCCCTAATCTCATTGAAATGCTGCTGATTTATCACCCCAGGCCTCCTGCTCCCCTTAGGCTCAACCACAGTGCCTGGTTTTGTTCCTTCTCTCATTGCCTTAAGGGAATTCAAAAGAAAATTAAAACATTAAAAAAAAAAAAAAAAAAAAAAAAAAGCAACCCTTCTCACCTGCATTAGCCGCTCACTCTTGTTTGTTGACCCACTTTCTATGCAGCTGCCTAATTCGTACTTAATCTTCAGTGTGTTTGCACTAAATCACCCACTACAGAACTTGACTCACGTGCAGCCCAAACTCTGCCTTGAACATACTTCAGGGTGGGGGGACTCTCCTTTTGGCCTCTCAGTTCAGCTGTTACTCATTTATTAAAATAAAAGCCAAATATACAATTATGCTGGAGGGAACATGTTTCTTTGTTAACCCTTTCTGGCTCTTATTCAGAATTTTGAAGGCTATTGGGATTTATATTTTACTCTGCAGTGTTTCAGATTAATTGTTCACCATTTTCTATATCTCTGATGAAGGGAAGGGGGGCAAGGAGGGTTCTCTCTGGCCAGAACCACTATCTCATCCCCCCATGAGACAACAGAGGGACACATGTTCGGAGTTTCTGACAGTCAGCCCCGGGTAACAGAGAGAAGTGCCTTGTGAAAAGCTAACAAACACCCTGGCCAGAAGGGGAATGTGATTTATGCTCATCCCTGCAAGCACATACAGGGCCTTTCTAGTCTGTCTGGATGTGGACGGCACAGCAAAGGGCTGTACTGGCAGCTGTGGGACAAGGGTCTTGGTGGGACACTGGGAGGGGGTTTGGCTAAGGGTGAAAGTTATCAGAAGGGGAGGAAAGAGTGGCTTGGAGCAACTCGGGCAGAGCTTGAACCCCTAGTCTGGAAGAAGTGTCTCAGGTTGTGCACACAAACCTCTAAAAGGTCCTGTTTAGTGTCTACAGTGAAGCAGAAACAGGTGTTTAAATCTCATGATTTAGAAAAGGTGAGGGATGAACATTCAGCACTGGATTCCCCTGAGTCTTTACTAGCTGTGGTCTGTTTTTACTTGCAGCAGTAATTGAAGCATAAAGACATACAAGGAATGCTGAAGGGCCGTTAGGCTCATGATCCCAAAGAGGAGTCTTTCCCCAGAAAAAAAATGATCCCAATAATTGCATCAACAGGGCTTGCTATAGGGTGGCATTCAGTATTGTGTCATCACAGAGACAAGTATGCTGCCTGTGTCAGTTTTACCAGAGCCTAAAGGACAGAAGCAAAAAGGTAACTAAAAACTAATCTCACATGTCTTTGCAGGTAGCATATAGGCCACCTCCCATTTTCACTCATACTTAGTAAGTGAGAATCAGATTCTAGGAACAAATGCGTCAACAAAACCTGACCAACATGCTTACTGGGAAGGTTAAGTCAACATAAGGCCATGTTTCTTGAATTTTAAAGTAGGGACAGTCACAGAAGTGTTGGCTGGAAGGGACCTTTAGATGCCCCTGGTCCTATCTCTCACTGCAGCAGGACTATTGCAAACACTAGATCAGATTGGCCATGGCTTTGTCTAGACAAGTCTTGAAAACCTCCAAGGACAGAGATTCCTTGACCTCTTCGGGTAACCTCTTCCAGTGCTGCACCACCCTCTCAGTGAAGATTTTTTTCTTAATGTCCAACCTGAACAACCCAAGCCACGACTTATGGCTGTTGCCCTCTATCAAATCACCTGCTGCTACTGAGGCCCACAGGATCTCAGCCTCACATCTTCTTGCACCTTGTCTTTCACAGTGCTCCTTGCCATTCACACCCAGCACCAGAGCTCCACCAGCCCTCAGAGACTCACTTCTCAATTTCAGGCTTCCCTGAAGCCACTGGACTCAACACAGCTGTGTGCTGTGAGGGCTTAAGCCCAGATACCTACAGGCAAGTAAAAGGTGCCAAGTGGATATTGCCCCCAACTCTGAGGCTTCTGCCTTGGCAGCCTGTCCCTGGGGCCCTCATTGACCATTTCCTAGCCCACTTCTCTGCTGTTTTATCCACAGCCTCCACCCCAACAAGTTTCTGTCCTGGAAACTCTGTTTTGCTGTTTTGTTTTGTTTTCCCCCATCCTGGACTTTGAAATTCTTTATGATCTCTGCTTGTCAGCACGATTGCATCATTCATGGCAGGTAACTTTAGCATGAATAGAAGGAAATACAAACAGCACTTCACACAGCATGCCAGCAGCTGGGAGGACTTGCGGCCAGTAGAGGTTACAGACCCTAGTCAGGTTTAATAAAGACCTGCATCACTGGAGGGGCAGTAACTACAATTACAATTATTCATGTTGAAATAGAGGTCACTGTCTCCTGCTTCAGGGGCAGATCTGAGAGCTGTGGGGAGTCTCAGAAGAACATTTCCTTTGTGCACAGCCCTGAGCACTGGGCAGCTCAGCCCAGCAAGCTTCTAGGGCCAGGCACTCAAAGAAAGAAAAGCCATGTGTTTTTTCCTTATCATTATGGCTCTGCATAGGCTTAGCATAAGTATATTTGGAGAGAGGAAGGGAGGACCTTCCATTGGAGGACTGGGCTGTAGCCAGGAGATGCATCAAGATTCGAGTTTTTCATAGCCAACACCAAGGAGTCACCATCCTGAATGTGAAAGACCTCAATTCACCTCTCCTCCTGGATGCCTTAAATCAATATTGACCAGAATATCACCAGCCCCTTTGCTCTCCACACAGCTCCTTCAGCACACAGACTGCTCAGAAAGGCACTGATTGCCAACTCATGAAAACTTTGCCTCTCCAAATTTCGTTTTGGCTCCCTAAAGCAGTAACACTGACCCAATAGGAAGAAGCTCAGGCGAGAGCAGAGCTAGATGAGTACAGTCCCCCTGAAGTCAAGCTAACAGGGAGGGCATCAGGGATCAGCACTGGGGTATTTGCTGAGCAGCCAATAAGAAATCCAACCTCTGCTCATCTCCATCCCCAGGCCCTCTCCCCTCTAGCTCTACCCCTACATGCAGGGTGTAGGGGCATCTGCTCCCATTTCCTGAGGGGCCAACCAGGGCTTTTCTAGAGCAGCCTGCTAAGCCCAGGGCAGGGGAATCCCTGCACAGGGGCTGCAGGGACAGCTGAACAGGAAGTCTCAGCTTTATAAAAAAAGGATGTTCAAAGCAGAGCTGCTGGGAAGCCCTGTGCTTGCAAGATTTGCCATGTAGAGACAAGGAGAAGGGGACTTTGCAGGGACACTACCATTCATCCAAGAGAGGTTAGAAGAGGAAGCTGTTTACTTGAGGAAGATCATCACTCTGGCAAGGACTGTGGCACTATCAGCAATGCTGGCTGGCTTGCAAGATCTTCTCAGTATACTAAATATCTTTTAAATGTTCTCCTGTGTGAATAAGAACATTGCAAATTTGGGGACACCTGTATGAATTCCAGACTGACACAGCTGCTCAAATATAATTATGAAAAATATCAGCAATGAATTTTGAAGATGTTGCAAACCAGCTAAGTAAAAGGAAATAAACTGGCATGCTGTGATTGATGTAAGCACGTAACAGTCTCCACATGTCACTGGAATGAGTGTGATCTGCACCAGCTGAGAAGCTGCTTCTAGAAAGTGGAAAATACTTCCAAAAGGAGAGACTGCACAGCTGAGGCCAAGCCCTCACTTCCTGTCACAGTGCCTGTGAACCCAGTAGGTATCCCCTGTCATGCAAAGATGGGTTTTAAGGGACACAAGGCCTCTAGCCATGGTTTGGGATTCCACACTTATCAAAACTTGGGATTGATACAAGACCAGCCAGAATGATTTAACTGGATGTCAGAAATACTCCTCAGTCCTGTTCAGAATTGGGCCTTCAGGCCACTAAGAGTAACTGCTGTCAACCAGTGGTGATCCTCAGCTCATCCCTAGACCTTGCCACAGCCAATATGAGGTGCAAAACCCTTCCAGCCATTTTTCTCCCAGGCACAGCCCTCCTCGCAGCTGACCAGTCTTCACCTTCGGTGATGAGTCCCCAAGAGGCAGTGGAACAAAAGAAGGGGAAGGTGACAGTGAGCCCTACTCACTGGATTCACCTGTCATCATCAAGGTTGTCAAACAACTGCCCTCTCCTTTTCTGTGGTCGCTTTCACCAACCTCCCCCAGGCACCCTAACATAAGTTTGGGTCAAAAAGCTGAGAGAAATTTTTCATTACAGATCAAACAATGCATTTCACTCGGCCCCAGACAAATGGGCCATGCATGCACCCCAGCTGTGTGAACACACAAAATGCATCTAGCCTCTCACTTCACTTTTGTAAAATATTTCCAGAAAGAAAAGGCAACATATTCCACATATCAACAGAGAGAAGACAGTAGAAAACTGTCTTAGGAGATTACCCCAGATGCATTTGACTGGTTTTATCTAAGATGCTTTTGTGGCAACTCAACACTAGGTAGACAGAATCCTGGGCCACTGTGTTCAGGCAATTCCTGTAACTCTAGCTCATTTCTCCCCAGCCAACTACTGCTGTTTTAGATGAGGAAAAAGGTTTATTTTGTTCTTTTCCTCTTTCCTCCCCTATTTTGTGCTTGTTTTATCCTAGGAAATCTAATGAAAAAAGGTACTAGCAGGACATTACATATCTACAACTTACAGAGCAGAAGTGAGCAGCAATCTCAGTCCCCAGATCCATGAAAGTCCATGGGAGTCTCTCCACAGATTTCAGTGGGCTTTGGGTTAGGCCTTTAGGGCAAAAAAGGCAGGAGCAACAGCAAGAGAAACCCTTATGCTTTGTTTGTGACCTTGAGCAGAGAGGAGCCCGGGACTCTTAAGGTAAGGTATTAATCCAGCAGCTTTGCAGGCTGCCCCATCCCCTGGGAGTTGTCCTGTCAGTAGTACGCTCTGCAGTACACATGGCGAGCTGGCTGACACAGCCAACACTCAGTGTTCCCCCCCAAGCGGGATGCCTGCAGATGTTTTTTCCAGGAGGCTGAAGGCAGCTTGGGGATTTTGCTGCTGAATCAGGAATTCTGCGGTGCACATCGAGACCTCACAGCTGGCTCGGAGCCCTGCAGCTGCACAATGCCTGGCACGCGCACCCGACACTGCATAATAAACACTAACAAGCTTGGGGCTGAGCAGACCCACAAGGGCAACTCACTCACTTCCAGCTGATGGCATCACTGAAGACTTGTATCCTCTTGACAGGAAAAGCTGAAAAACAGGAATCTGAGAACAAACCACAGGAAACACGTTCCTATCGGAGAGAGAAAGGACTTGTTGTACAGCACATGCCAAAGACATTGGAGTACAGAGGAACGTTGTAGAATTTGCACTTGAGCACAAACAGTATGTCCCTGCCATACCATGTCATTGGCCTTCTTAGGCATAAATAGTTAGATTATTAGTATAAGAGCACATGTCCTGAAATATGTAATTGTCAGGCTTTTCTGGGAGCTCTTCAAATTCAGTACGTCTCACTCCTTCCTCCCAGACTGCTTCTACCTGTGAGGAAATGATACCCTTGTCATTAAAGATGTGACAGATTGGGGTTCCATTTTCAGCTGCCACCAAATATTTCTATGAAAAGCAAGTAGCCAGGGCCATTTTCCAGGGCTGCTTGCTCTGAAGAACCTACAGCAAAGAATTTGTCAAGCATGGAGATAGCATGGACCTTGGCCAAGGTCTGCGCACACTACTGTAATACAAATAAGCACATTCTCTCTCCTTGTTTTGCTTCAACCTGAGTTGTCTTACATAAATCTTGGGACAAGCATAGATATAGCTCCCCCCATTTTGATGTTTCCTGAAAAACCTGGAACCCTCACCTGCTTTTCTGAGGCTGTGGGCTTAATTTGTCATCATCTCACAAAGATAGCTTTTAATTGTTTGTTTGTTTAAAATGCCTAGCCGCAAGAGCACTGTGAAAAGAGAAAGACCTGTGCAGCCTTGTGGCTGTATTTTCATTTATTGTGTTTACAGGGCATCTCCTGTCTTTTGACAGCTAATGATGGCAGGTCCTAGCTGGGCAGTTAAAGGTACTGCTGAGTGCAACACAGTGGAAGTGTATCTCTCCAGCTGGGAAGGACAGGAGAGAAAAGTAGAAGCAGTAGCTCTGAAAAGGGAAATGAAAGGGGCAAAGATGGGCAAATGAGAGAGTAAAACATCAGATTAAAAAGGAGCAGTAAATCCCTGGTGAGGAATATAACAGGGGGGAGGGAGCAGCAGGACACCAGGAACAGATTGCAGCTCAGTAATGAGACAGACGGCATTTTCTTTGTGATCTGCAAATTCAAATGCATTTTCCAACAAAAGAGACCCCGTGCTACCCAGAAATCTGTTTGATACATGACCTCTCTCCCCCTCCTTTTGGTGGCAATAGCTGCTGGAGAAGCAGACGGGTCTGGCACAGCACATCAGGCCTGGCAGCACAGGCTGAGGTCACCCTACTCCTGCGGCTGACCCCGGACAGCACCAGCTGACGCTTTCGGACCCCTACTCAAAGGGACAACAGACAGAGTGCTCAGCTTGTTAACCCTGCCATGTGCACTGCCAACAGAGTGCCAGGTCAGAGGCTGCAGGAAAGCAGATACTGGAGAACCCCTCTAGCCATCTGCTGTGCCCTGCAGCAGCAACTCCTCCTGGCTGGAGCGCAGGGGACACACAGAGAAGGCAGGTGGGACACAGGCAGGGCTTCACTTTCCTGGTGCCCTCTAAACCACGGCACTCTGAACTGCGCAAGCCTATTGGGACAGGCAGGATGTTCTGCTTGGGACACGAAGCCGAGTTGACAGCAGGCTCGGTGCCACACGCCGTGCCTCGGACACCCAGGGTTGCATTTCCCCCAGACTGCCCAGTTAATGGATGGCTGAGGACATCCAGCAAAACAGTGTCTTGCTGCAAGGGGCCTTGGGACATTAAGACCATAGCTCCTCTGTAAGGCAGGAAGACTCCAACTGTGTGGTTTCAATCTATAAGGGCTGCAGACAACAACTCAGGATATTTTGGGGTATGACCCCACCAGAGCTGGAACATCGCTACCAGCCACCAGGACCAGCATTCTGGCAATGCTGAGGGATTCCTGCAAAACTCCTCCAGTGGTGGAGAGGAAGGAAAGAGAGCAAAAGATCCTCACTTCTAGCTTTTCCTCTCAGTTCCCTGCATCTCATTAAGCAAATATAGGCTGATGCTGTTGACCCCGAGCTATTTCCTAGAAATGAAATAACCACAGCCAATGGTCAGGTTGTCAAACCTGGGACCTGGAGATCCAAGCAAGAGTCCCTGCTCTGCAGTCAGCATCTTTTGTTGTCTTTGACACATCATTTCTTCCATGACACCGGGCAATAGCACCTCCCTCCTTTGCTGTGGTGTGGGGGAAATGTATTCAAGATGGGGCAGGGGCTCCTGCCCACATGCTTTGTTT
This sequence comes from Apteryx mantelli, assembly GCF_036417845.1. Taxonomy (NCBI): domain Eukaryota; kingdom Metazoa; phylum Chordata; class Aves; order Apterygiformes; family Apterygidae; genus Apteryx; species Apteryx mantelli. Next base: position 158,276,652 of record NC_089978.1, on the reverse strand, counting down.
CCTCATTGAAACTCTTGGCAGAAGTGCTCAGTAACAAATGGGCAGTGGGGATAAAAAACCCACATGCCCAAGCAGTGGCCCCTCAGGCCAGGTTTATTTAAACAGGAGAGAAACCAGAAAGGAGCCAAGCTGTTGTTTGTTTGCTTTTCCTTCCTAGGGTATAAAGAGATTACAGTTTTCAGAGTTATCAGACTAATACTTGCCTTTAGTACTAAATTCTCCAAAACAAAGGAACAAAGGGAAATTCAGCATAATCAGTAACTCTGTTTGCACAGTGAGCGTGACAGTCTACACACAGTTTAGGTCTACAAAGATGCAAATCACCTCTAAAGTTTCCTGGGATACCTCCTCCTTTCCACCATTTGGAGGGAGGAAGACAGCAGAGACACAAAGCACCCCTCACAGTATTTGGTTACAACAAGGTGCCTATTGACTTAGAGCAAAGGCTTGGCTTGCTCGGAGCCTGCCAGATTTTGACAGATTTACTGCTACACCTACTGCAGTCCACAGCAAGCCCAGAGCCAGGATCTCCATGAAGACAAGCCAACAAGCGGAGCATGGCTGAGGAGGAATTCATCAGGCGATGGGTCAGCCCTTCCAGCCCCACCCCTCCCACCAGCCAAAAAGGACTCTCACCTACCTGTCCACAAACTTGGCTCTCAGCCACAACTATCACTGCAGTATACTTTTCCTTTGGAAACGTGACAAACAGTATCGCACCAGCACCACCACCAGTGGGACAGCATCTGCCTGGAACTGGAAGTCTGAAGACCAGGTGCTCCAGCTGCCTTTTTTAATATAAACTTATTCATTATATTTATATGTATATAAAATATATATTTTTTCCATGACATGATGCTGCAATATGCTGCTTCTTATATGTACATTTATTCCTAGAACTATTCTCCCTTTGCTGGAAAGACAAAGTTTCTATAAAGCAGTTAACCAATAGATATCCCTATTTTTGTCCCCCTTATTGTCTAAATACTCAAACATGCCAATATTGCATAACTTTTCTCACTTACACAGAAAGTCTCTATAACTAGCTTCAGTTTCCTTTATCTATCTGGATTTGCACCAGTCAATACCTACACCCATTTACAGTAGCACAGATCCAGGCTTTTAAGGGTTATAGATCAAAATCAACACTTCACACCAGTGCCATACCAGTGAGAGCCATGAGCTATCAGACAGATAGCCAGATGATACAGAAAACCTTCAGCAATAAATGACTTCAAATGGAGATGGGACAACCCCTTAGGAGACATGCTGTAGGCTAACATGATAGGAAAGGGAAGGGCTATGGGGCTTACCAAGTGACATTCTGCAGTACGTTATTCAAAACATCAGGCTAGGCATGGTCTTCCTTCTGACATAAAAAAACCCTCAGCCCATATGGAATCATTATAAACTGGTTTTCTGTCACCACTCTGCTTGCAAAAGGCATGATTACACTTACATCCTTCTTGGCTGCATACCCATTGAGGTATTATAGCTCCAGTGTTTCAGGGACCATCATATACAGTTCTTGTATTTTCCTCTCCAACGAAAGTTTCCAGCATGCTTTGGACTCAAGTTCACTGACTCTTGACGAGCCACCTCTGGCCTTTTATTTCAGGACATTTGCTTACAGAAAGTGATATGTTTCTGTCCAGAGCTGACATTGTGTATTTTGTTAAGAAAAGCCTGTGTGAATGACTGCAAGGTCAGGATATTTCTGAACAACAACAACAAGGCAGATGCCTTTTAAAATGGATTTCAGATCATCAGTGACTAAGGTATTCTGCTTTAGGAGTCTTGCATAAAAAGGACTAAATATCAGCCCTCCTGCTTTGTTGAAGCAATGTTCCTGCCTCATATGAAGAGATGCTTCCAAAAGCACCTCTATTTCAGCTTACCTAAAACAAACAAATGAACAAAAAACCTAAGGTTGTGCTTAGGCAATAGAATTGCCATGCAAATCCCCATGAGTTGATTTTTCCAATAGGAGGTTCCTTACCTCTAACACTGCTATAGAAAGTCACTACCAAACAGAAAAGATGCTATAGAAATACACTTCTTAATTTCTGGAAATAAACACAAAGGTTACATCCAACATGTCCACGTATCCCTGACATGACACAAACTTACTGCGTGGTCCTGTGGCCAGCCAAGTACTGGATCTCAAAAAGCTAGCTGAATTTATCTGCAGACTGGTAAGGAGACCTGGCAGGGAATAACCCCATTAATTGCAGTCCTGAAAAGCTATATTCATTTCAGGTTCTATATCTACTTTGTTCCAGAAGATACTGCAAATCCCAAAAGACAAATGCAACAAGAATTTTCTCAGATTAATATCTGTTAGGAAAACAAGTTGCAGGGCAGAAGTTTTTCCTAATTTAAAGTAGCAATGCAGTCCTTCAAGGGTAACAATTCATCAGCCCAACTCAACAACACATGGCTTTCCAGAGCAGTTGAGGCATGGCCTGTACAAATTTCATGGGGATCCATCTTCTTTTCTTTTCACTTTTCTCCAATCTTTTCATTTTAGTGGCAGAGAGATTACAAGACGGATCCCAATGGAGAAACATTTGAAGTTTTTCTTTATTGTGACACTGAAGTAAAGCCTTTAACAGATAAAACACAACCTCGCACGTGAAATGGCACCGGATTCTCACCTCACTTTCTTTGACAAATGGATGCCTAAAAATTGATGAGCTGGCTAAAACTCTTCTGAATATTTTACTGCATGCACAAATGCTTATGAAGACAGAGGAGACAAGAACACTCTTAGCCTATGGGAACTCTGGCAATTAAGCAGCATACATCAAGACAGGGAAGCTGCAAAGAAGATCTAAGCCACAAAAGGGGCGGGGGGGGAGGAAGGGTTACAATAAGACGACAAGGAAACACAGCAATAAGGTGCGTTTGCTGTACCTTCATCTCTGTGATTCTTCATGGGCATCTTCAACTACTTATACAACAACCAGGACTACAATGTTTTGTTTCTGATAGACAGGACTACTAAAAATTTCCCAAACAAATTTCCTTACTGAAGTAGGACGACAACAATAACAACAACCCAAAACACAAAAAGTGCTATGAGTTGTTATTCCCACTTTCCTCCTCTCTTCCCCAACCTCCTCCCAAAAGTGTTATGATTTAAATCAGTCAAAGCATTTTAGTTTTATTTTAAACAGAAAAACTGCCAATTCCTTAAGTCCAAGTTACTTTGAAATATAAATAAAACTGTTTCTAATTTTTTCCCTAATGAAAAGAAGTATCAAAACCTAATCTCCTTTCACACAGAATGCAGGTGCATTTTCCAACAGAAAAACCCCGTGACAAAGATATCCCATACGCATCTTCCTTGGTTCATGGGAACTTGAGGTAAACTCAGAGAACAGCTGAGAGGTACAATAAAAGGATTTGCTTTATTCTATTATAGGAATATTCCTTTGATTGCAACCCTGCCATTTGAGTTGTGGTTACTCTGGGGTACATCATGACCAACATTTCTCACTGTATAGTCCTGACAGCAGAGGAAGTGCTGGCCTCCAAAGCGGTAACTGTGGTGAGTGCAGCCCTTTGTGTTTACCGGATATTTTCAGGGTAGCACAGAAAAAGCAGTCACATCTGGGACCATCTCAAGGGGCTATTGGCAAAGATCCAGAGGCTCCATAGAAGCAGCAGCAGATTGTGGATTCTGATGCCTTGGGCAGGATGTCTGCTTCCACAATGGGTGGGGAAGGAAGGAATATAAAAAGGAGATGGTCTGATAAGAACATGGCCATGATAAAAGGACTCTGTCTGCTTAGCATTAATTAATTTTAGCAAGAAGAAAGGTGCCCGCAGTCACTGGGTTACAGACTTCAGTCTCTCACCTCAGTGAAATGAGAACTGGTTAGTCTTGAGGCAATGTTAAATACTAGATTTTTCAACAAGTACAAAAATAGATGCAGAGCAGAACAGACGCGACAGACAGTGAGTTCTTCTCATTCATTCTGGAGTTTTGCAGAAAGTTTTCAAAATCATTTCCTCAGCAATTTCAGTGCTGGTGGCTCTGTCCTGAACAGGGGAAACTTTGCAGCTTCAAGGTAAAGATCTGTCCTTCATGAAATGAAACATCTCTTCCACAATAAAAAACTACTAGTCTTTAACTTACAAATTTTTTCTGCAGCCATTGAATAGCTGAGAACATTCACATCAGTCAGTGGAGTTACTGATAGGCCTGTAAAAGCTTTAATGAAACTTTTAAAAGCACTGTATCACCTGAACACTCCCCGCTTCTGGTTGCCAGCTGGCCTTTATTCCACTCGTGGCTTCTTTTTACCAGAGTACAGAGATTTCAGAAGTAAAGTTTGAGACTGTGATCCCCTGTATAAACAAGGTTGTTCAGACCATGATGAATCACCATCCTCTTTAACCTGCCAGAACATGGGGATCACAGCAAATTGTCCCATCTGCCCTCTGTTTTGGGTGGCTTTGCCTTTTGCAGATGTAGCTTTATTTCACACGTTCATATGTCAAATGTCAGCATTCAAAGCTCTAAAGGGATGACTGCCTCCACCCCGCTTTGACTTGAAGTTTGTTCTTTCTTGAATTTCCTACAACTTTAAAGGCAGGAAGTTAACATTGCATGCTGTATCATGAGCTCCTCCTGGTGGTGTTTAATATTGTATTAGCTTTGCCGGTTGAGAGCTCAATAATAAAAAATACAGCTTCTGGACAATGTTTTTCTCCTCTTTTCTTCTATACTCAAGAAACAGATTTAAAATGCAAAAAGAAAATAAGCCATATATATTCTGTGAGTGAAGTAAAAGCTTTCATTCCTTGATATTTGCAGATGTGGCTAAAGAGATAAGCACATACTTTTTCCTCACATGAATTTTCCACCAAATCAGGAATTTCACTTAAAATCTAGCATTTCAATTGCATATTTTTGTAAGACAGACAAAACTTTTTCCCTTGTCAGTCTATTTGTTCCTAACAGAATAAAGAATTTTTGTCTGAAGCTTCAAGGGAAGAACAGCAGACTCCACTCTTCTGAATGACCCACACCCAAAGAAATACATCCTTCCCAACTGTTTCACCTCTGGTGAAGACAGCCTTCTCCATGCTGAATCTGGAGGGCAGGATGAGGGAAAGGAGGAGGAGAGTTTTCCCCACCATTTTTAGAGACTAAGAGAGAATGGCAAATTCTATTCTACTCAAATAGTGTAGATAAAAATATTACAGAAAGGTACAGCATAACTTATCCAGGCTGAAGGCTTTAACCAAGTCAAGTTTGTTAGACTCTGCACAAGCATCTAGTATCCAATAGCTGCTGTTCAAAAAAGTTCATAATATAAAAGACAAGCCATAACAAGTAAGTGAAGCAAAAGGTAGAAAAGAACGTAATACCAACCGACCAAAAGCATAATTTTTAGCCAACCACTAGCAATGGTCTCCACTCCCTTCTGGCTGGCCTTTAGTATATGGAAATCCAGAGTATCTTGGAATCTGTTTATAACTTGAATTTGGTGTGTTTAATGCACACTTTTCTATCCAGATAGCAGAAAAAAAACTGGTGTCAGATCTGCCTCTGCTCAGAGCCTTGCTGTCAAAAACTGGATTGACATACTTACAAAATCACCTTCTTCAGAAAAGGGCACTATCTTGAGGGTGGACTAGAAGCTGTTATTAATGCAGCCCACATTCAGTACATAGCCAAAACATCTCTCGTCAGAACTACTAAACATACAACTCTCATTGAAAAGGCTAATTTTAGAAACATTTTGACCAGGAAATCATTCCAATGACTTGACATCAAATCGTTCAATAGCTGATCTATGATCTATTAGAGGGTTTTTTTTTGTTTGTTTGTTTGTTTTTTATTTTACAATATCCTCAGCATCCCTTCCTTCTTTCCTTTGCTGCTAATATGTAATCACTGTCTCTTATTCAGCATAGAAAGTGCAGACCACAGGCTTCCAAAAACTAAATTGCTCAGGTACCACCACACAAAAAGAGGTGAATTATATGAGAGATCAGAGGCACAGCCTGACTGTGTCAGACTCTGTTCTTGTGTAAATGGTATTTGCCTCAGTGTACAATCCCCACTTCTTCTGGAAAAAGCATGGGTTAAATGAGTTGTAAACACACACGAACACACACGCACACATATCTCTTTTTTTTCTGCACACCTCTAAGATACCTTAGGTACTAGGTGATGCAAGTTCCAGTTCTGAAGGTGATCTTCTATAAGCCCCTTGCCATAATGCTTGCAAGAAAGAAAAGCTTTTTTTCCTAAGTTTTACTCTTACACTTAATGCCTTTTAAATTTCTCAGCTATTGATGATGATCTTGAAGGTGTTGATTTAAGAGCTCTATGGGCTGTTAAATTTTATCAGCTTTTCATAGGGACAGCAACCCTTGGGCTCACACTACGTCGTTAATTAGAGCCTTTAAGACATCAATGCCATTTGAGGATACAGGAAATCTAGCTAGGTACAGTAGCATAAAAAAATACCCTCAAAGATTTGGAGACTTTGAAAAATGCAGACATGGAAGACCAGAGATGTCCTAGCTTACACGTAAGAATTACATCAGCGAGAAGGACCACTGCCTTTGTGTAGTAAATGCAGCAATATTGAAAAGCATAGCCAAACGATTCAGTGGAAAAAAATGTGTATATATATATATATATATATATACATCCAATAAGATTCTGTAGATTTCAGCTGCAAGAACTAAAAATCTATAGAAATCATCCACGTAGATTCTTTGGACTTATGCTTTTTAACTTGCATCAATCTTGCTTGCAACAAAATACAGGACTGAATATACCAAAGTGGTGAAATGCATCCAAATCACTAAATATCCTCCAATTCAGAATCTTTACAAAACTGGCCAGAATCTAGATCCAGTCCAGTTTTCCTGGTAGCTAATAAAGATATTCAAGCAAAGGAATCCAGAGATCTTGAATAATTAGTCAAAAAGGCCACATAATTAAGAGAAGGAAGAAAAAAGGATTACTTCAAATTCAACATGAAGTTGTTCATCTGCCCAAGCCTTTGTTTCATACCTTTTATAGAAAAGGAAATGTATCTGTTCAACCTCCTCTGGTTGTGTTACTGTAGTGATTCAAACACTGGTAATTCAGTGCTGCAGTGGTAACCTGGTTTTGCAAGCTAAGCCACTACATTACTAGATGACTGGAACATTGGACAAAACCACATTCCACTCAATTTCATACAAAGTAATAATGGAGGAATGAAATACAGCAAAAAAAGACAATCATTCAGAAAAAGCTTTTCCAAATTTGCAAAATAGAGATGTTTGCCTCATACTATACCAGTAGTATAGTGAAAGACTGGTTTGGGAAAGAGAGATTTAATTAATCCTTCAAAATGCTCAAGCTCAAGGTGATGCTGCAGTTTGCATTTATAAGAAAGGTGACACCCCTCCATGCTTCTCATATCAGCTTAGATACCTCCACATTGTTCTTCACTCTATTAAACACAGTAACATGCTTAACCTTCTCAAACCAGGCATCTGTGCAACAGACAGGGAGGCCACTGATCCAGCAAAGCACAAAAGGACCCTCCCTCCTGGAAGCAGCCCCCAATGGGCAACTTCCTTCAGTTTTCTGGGGCATGAAGCCACAGCTTGGGATGAGAGCCCTCCTCTACGAAAACTACTGCCTCTGTTCAGGTCTTAGTCTAGCTACTGCCTCCCCAGACACAGAGAAAAGCAGAGATGTACATCTTTCAGGGATCCCATGACTTCCACGCTCTTCACCACATGGCCCATGAGGGTTCGAATACAAGAGGAAACAGGCAAAAAGAGCAGCCCCATAGGGGCAGATATGCCATCCAGTCAAAATGGAAGAAATCCTTATTGCCTTTTCTAGGCGCCTCAGTAATGCTGGCAGACTGCTTCTTCAGTCTCCTAAAGAGCAACTTTCCTCCGCTGACTGGCCATTTGCTCCGACCCCTTCCTGCTCCCTCCCTTACCAGTACACCCCAGAGGCCCTCAATCACATTAGCAAAACAAAGCATTAGGATACAGCAGCACAATCCAGTTAAATGAATTCTTGCATCAGAAAAAGCAACTCCCAGGCAGCAGGGAGGATCACACTGCCTCATTCCCATCCTAGGTGGGACTGGGAAGCATCTGAGACAACTGTATTCTCCAGGACAGAACTGGGAGTTCTGAATCACCAGAAGTCTAACTGGGCATCCAAAAAAAAAAAAAAAAGCAAACTGCAGCACCACCTGAAGGACCTTAGAAGAACGAGCTACATTGCTAAAGAGATATCACTACATCCACTGAGGCATAAAATTAGATTTCATTAAATAAAGGTATGCAGGGTCAACAGCTTATAGGAACTAGTTAGAAATTAAGGGTAGAATTATAGAAGGAAAAAATTTTCAACCAGTGCATGCAAATCTAAGCAAACTCTTCTCTAAAAAAAAAATCCCACATCCTTATTGCTTCTAGCCATAAATCCACGCTGTTTTGGCCTTATTACTTGCAGCCATTTCTATCACCTGATAGTCTGACTAAACATTTTAGGTATTAAGCCCATTCAGTGTAACTCCATGAAAGTGAAAACCTACTGTAATAGTGTTTGTCTGTTTAATGTCTACTGTGATAAAAATCTAGCATTCTTATAGCTAATTAAACAAAAATTCTCACATATGTATAGTTTCCCTTCCATTTTCTACCACTATGTAACATTTTGATCTGAGCAGACACATAGTATCTGAGCAGCCACATAGTATCTTCAAGATCTCTGAGTTACATCATAATCTGTGTTTTAATGCTTCAACTAATGACTGGCGGTACAGGTTCCACAGAACATTTAACATTAATCAAAGATTTCATTTTGTATTGTTGCCCATCTTTTACAGTCCTTTCCAGTGAATTACAAGTCTGCCGCAGAACAATATTCAGGTTTTTCTTCAAGCTATGAACTGTAAAATGCAGCATGAGTTAGCATCAGTACATAAAAATATGTTTTAGAAAACTTTGAATGTCCCAACCAAGTGGAAAAGAATTTAAACCTAACATTTTTTAGGAGTACCAACAGCACTATTTTGCTGTCAATTAAATGTAATAAATAATAAAAGGACTAGCAAAGAGACTCCTTTCATCATAGTTGTGGTAAAAATGGTGATACTATGGTAATTTGGTAACTGCAGTTCTATATTCTGTTTAAAATCCCTGGAAATTGGAAGTAAGAGAAAACATGGGACAAAAGATGAAAAACATATACATACTTGATTGATATTGAACCAGCCATAACTGAAGACAATTTGACTACTGTAAAAAATACACATAGATAGTTTCTGTGGTTTGCTAAAACATTTCTGACTTCCTCAGTTCTCCAATCTTGTCAATCATCCTCTCTTTGAAGCTGTTTTTTTTTAATTTACTAAGCATATTAATCTCAGGAAATTCCACCTTATTCCTATGTCTCCTCCTAGACATTAGAGATATTAGGCATTCAGTCTATCCAATCTATATTTCTTCTCCTCAGAAATACTATAGTAAATGCTATTTAAAATGTACTTCAAAAAAAGAAAGTTATTAACAGCAATTACGACATTACTGAAAATAGTCGATAGCTACCAATCCGTAACAGCAGCACTGCATTCTGAAGACATGAGCAAGGTAAGGTTTGTGGGGGAAGGAAATGTCTTATACCTGAACCATGCGTGCTGAAAATTACATTTATTCCCCACTCTCAAATACATATCACTTCTATAAACCTCACTCATATCAGGGTAACTATGGGATACAAAACATCAAATCTCTTTTCTTTCTGCTTTCTGCATAAATTGAACTCCTTCTTTAAGGGAAATTCACTTAACATTGAGGAGAATGGATTAACAGGACCAATGCCTAAAACGATTTTATTTAGCCACAAAAGAGGTACATTAAACAATGTTCTTGTTTTTTCCCAAAGCATCTCACTAATGCCCCTCTTCTGAGCTGCTGAAAAAGCCTGGGGAGAAAGAAATCATTCAGATGCCATGTCCCATTTAATGCTTGGTCTCCCTCCTAAGACTATGACAATTTAGCATCACTTGTGGCACTTAGTGTTATGACAGGCACATCTGTCCACTAGTCTTTGGAATATGATCAACTCATTTCACAGTAGCCCACTACACAGCTAATAGACTCCCCCGCCAAGGACTTGGGCTGAATATGAACAGACCCAGAAGCAAAGAGACCGCTTGCAATACTACCTCATATCTGAGCCATCCAGTTCTTTCTAACATCTCTTTTAGGACATTCAGTTTATATGGTAAACATGCTCTTTGAATGCTCAAGAGGTATAGCCCTGTGGAAATACAGAAGTGGGCTGCCTCTCAAGAAGCAGCATGTTAACCACATGGAAAGGGCTCTGGTCAACAATTCTCACATGACAAAATTTAAAACAACTCCTACTACTGCTGGTCGGGCACAGCAAAATGCTGACTGGGCCAGACCTGTAACTGATCTGTTCAGGGATCCTTCGTAAAAATGTGAAAATTTTGTCAGTAACTAATAATCAACAATTTAAGAATGAAGCACATGATTTAGTATGTTTTTCAAATGAATGCTAGCATGAAAAAACTCTCTAATTAAAGCACATTTCCATAGCAAAGATCTTACCTTAGGACACTAGAGTAGCAGGTACAAAAGTTTTGTTGGCTTTTGGTTTTACCAGAACAAAAAGCTGACTTGCATCTTCATGACTTACCAAAGCATACAGCAAACATTTCTTACAGATAAACCTATGTTCTCTCACCATGGGTGGGAACTTTACATGCATTCATTGCAGCAAATAAAACTTATTTCTTATTAGAAATAAACTTCCAGGCAAAGCATCACAAACAAGCAGACTCTTTGTATATGGTACTTTTAGTTGACTTGTATGTTCCAAAGAAGAATATTTTTTCCAAGACCAAAGTAAATACAGTAGGAACAGTACAGATAAATAGATCTATTAAGCCAAACAAAATTCTTCAAGTTTGCAGTACTTATTTTAAAGACTGAATAAAATTTGCTTCAGAGAAATCAGACCTTAGTTTAGACAAAGTAAACTGACCTATGAATCTGCTGTAAGGTGGAATATTATGAGCTCTGGCAATGAAAGACTTCATTCATCGTCTTATCACCGGTCGGTTCTACTGCAGGTGAACATTTTAGCTGTTGACTGCTGTAAAAACAAGTGTGTTTAAGATGCCTGGTCATAATCAAAGCGAGTAATAATATCATTCCAGCTTTTCTGTTTTAGTCCTCATTAACTTTTGGGTTGAGACAGCTGACAATACTTACCAGTGGTAAAAGCATAAATTCAAGGGCTCCCAGGAGAAATACTTCTATATAAAGGAAAAAAAAGTTCCTATAGAAACCAACACTAAGAATGATTCACTTCCCCATATTCATCCTACTAGCCAGGTTTCCATGAGTAATCCAAAGTTATATCTAAACAAGAAAAGATTTGATTGAACGTGTAAACTAATTAGCGAACACAATAGCTTCACAACTTGAGCAGGTGATGGCAAACCCTTTAGCGAAAGAGCTGACCTTCGCTAAATGTACACAAAGCCAAGGTTGTAGGCACTCTACTGAGGAGACTACCTCAAATGCAGTAAAAACTGCTGATTTAAAATAAATTAAAAAAAAAATTAAGGCAATGAAAAAACATCTTCTGATACTAAGGGTATCTTGCCCATTCCTTGACTACAGAAACTCAGCTATTTTGCCATATTTGGCAGCCTTGAAATCCTTAAAATCCATCTGTCTATGAGGAAAGAACAATCCAGGTACTTTACCACCCTCCCCAAAAAGAAAAGCAGAAAACCAGAAACACTCAGTGTTAAAGGAAATACAGAAATGCTGATCCAGGTGCTGAATGCTATCCAATAGCTTTTAAAGCAGCACTTTCAGATCTTTATCACAGATTTTCCAGTGTCCTATCCTACCCAACATACAGTGGTCATAGGGAAAGGCTCTGGAGTATAACTGGTAAAGGCTAAAGGACATACAGTAAATTCGGTTATATGGGTTTTTATATAGGTATTTATTTGAATTCCACTGAGACTCACTATTATCTTCTGTTAAGTCCACCACTTTAAGTTCAAAACACTATTATAAACAGTGAGTTCACTGTGAGAAATTCAAATCAGTCTATCTGATGAAAATGCCTAGGGTTGCAGCATTGTTTTTGACCAATTACAGCGATGAATGCTTTTTTAAAATATGTGATTGCTCTGATAGACTAACAGCTCCTTCACATCTTTGGCATATCTCTGGCTAACCAAATTTAAAATGCGTTTTAACACATGAATTCAAAAACTGTAAAAGGCACATCAAAATACAACCAGGAGCTCATTTATGTACATTTAAATATTTAATCTTTATGTTCCGTACTTAAATTATGATTTTTCCTCATGATTTCTTACTCCACTCAAACTAAATTTGTTTGGAAAAAGCACAGAAGTTTCTACTCCCAAATTTAGAAGACTACCATGCTTTACACTTTAGGCCACAGAACTCATTAGTTTGTTGTTATTTTTAAAAGCTATTTCAATCTTATACTTGAGCAGCATACAGTTTGACAAGGACAGCGTTCTTGCTCTTTGTCTGTAAAGCACCCAGCACAATGGAGTCCTCGTCTGTGAGCAGAGCTCCTGAACATTATAGTTGACAGTAAATTCTTTGTAAACTCAAAGCAGCCCAAGAAGAAAACTTGAGCAGCTGCTTAGGATGCTCAAATCAAACACCTTTTGCCATCTGGTTCTTCCAATCCCATTGTTGCATCGTTTAGCCAAGGCTCTCATAAAACAGCCATCACTGGAACCTAAGCATCTGTCCATATGTAGCACTGAAGCTCAGTAGCATGGCACACTATTTGCTAGAGAAGAAAATGCATTACACTAAGTCTGAATGCAACACAGTAGTGCTTCCATTACCCCCAAGCAGAGCACCCATCCAGAAATGCTGCACTGTCATATGGAGTCAAAACAGGGAGCACTGAAGACTGTAAAACAGAAGATGACATGTTGTGGGAGAAATCAGCAGAGAAGCCACCCAGGATAAAAGCAAGCAAGACAAAATGAGCAAAAGGGTGCAAGAGAAATCTCTTCTACCAGGAACAGCACACTACTTAAGGAAAAAAAATTGAGAAATGAGTCAGTCATCAGAAGCATGAGGCAAATCTGAACAAAAACCAAGAGCGAGAAGAACAGAAGAACATTTCTTTTGACACCCTGCTTACAATTTACACCTACTTCTCTAGATCTCTAATATGACAAACCACAGAACATCCCCATCTCCCCTTAATATATTAGGATTCAAAAAGAATATACACATCATCACAAAATGCATTTAGTTGCCATATAATATACTTGGATTGAAATGAAATTTGCACTTTGAGAAATAAAAAGAATATGAGAATATTCGTTCTCACATTTCTCCAGGAAGAGTCGTCTCAAAAAAGTGATGAATAAAGGGCACAGAAATCAGAACTAGAAAAGCATTTTTCTCCTCAAGACATTCTATACAACTTTCTGTATTTACACTGAAGCAAATGAGAAGTCTGAAGAAATTAAACACTTTAGAGTGCTAAAATCAAAACATAAGCAATACAATTTTTTAATTTCAGTATTTTAAAGTACAGAAAGTGGAAACTATGAATATCAAATACAAATTTAAACAAAGCCACTTGTCCTCCCCTAGAATAATCAATGCGAACTACTTATAGAAACTTACAAATTTAAAGTAAAACTGAAACAAAATAAATACTGTACATACACTTTCCCTGCCTGCAGGCAAAAGAGGATGGGAAATACTGTTATGAATTGAAAAAAATGCTCTTAAAGCTGCAGCATCCCATTTCCCAGCCAAATACTTAACACAGTAGTGCGTTTCTTTAAAAAGGAAGACACACATACACCGACCCCTACTGAGCAGACAAGCTAGTCTTTTCAGAGACATTAGAAAGAAAGACAGAAATTAGACTATGAGAGTAGAAAAAGGAGAGGAAAAGACAAACAGGCTAGCAAAACATTACTACAAAACTAGTAAATATAGCCAAGAACTATCTCCTTTTTTCAAATTTCATGTTTTTTGTTGTTTTTTTTTCAAGAAAGATATGCTAAGGAATTGGCAACAACAGACATTTCCCAGCAGAAGTGACAATACATACCAATATAATCTCTTAAAGTGATCCCTTTCATTCTCTTCCCACAACATGAAATTCTTATGGCTTAATTTATATTAAAGTAGAAAAAAGTCTTTTTCCAAAAAGAAATGCAGTATGTGAAGAACACGCATTTCCTTATCAGTGCTACTTATATTTCCCATCCATTGCATGATTTATCACTCATTTGCTCTCAAAAATTGGGTTATTTGGTTTTTTTTTTTCTTTTTCTTGTTTTCTGGAAAAATGGATGTTGCAGCTTTTAATCTTGTTTAACCACAAACAGTAAGGCCCTTAGTTCCATTTATATTTCTTCTGTGAAACAGAGCAGCTCTGGGCTCACTCAATCCCAGAAGCCACAAACAGCTTTTAATGGTCCGGAAGTATCATGTGAATAACTCCGAAAAGACACTAGATTTGGGCTGGGGGTGGGGGGGGATAAAGGGAGACATGGGCACATGGAGCCTAAAGAGGGCACTAGTTATAGTACCAGTTCATTCTAGCTTCAGCTCTGCTTAGTCTCCACAATTACCAAACGGGGGTTAGCAAGATGCAGTTCAGCACTGACTCTGAAATCCTGCAAAAAGTTTCAACATTTACAACTTCATGGCCTTGTGAATGAGGATAGCTTATGCCACATAGCAAAGCCTAGGGAAAGCTGAAGCTCTCTAAAAGGTGATCATGACACTGTGCTCTCTTATCTCTATTAAAGGTAACACAAGAATTTCAACTACTCCCCCCAAAAAAAGAAAAAAAACAAAACCCCCCAAACCTCTATGTGATCAGAAAGTAACAACTGTGAACATCTAACCCTTTCAAAATTGTTTTTAAGAATGGATTCATGTAGAGTATTACAGGTTGCATAGGTAATCTACATCAGAGGTCATTAAAGGCTACCCTGTAGCCAGGGTTTATTAGCAAGTATAGTAGGAGGAGAAAAGGGAAAGTTGCTGGAAGAATCTTTGATATAGTTTCTAGGTGGTCTTTTAATTTTCATGTTTTTTTAAAAAATTGCAGGAACTTGAGAACTTAGAGAACAGTAAGACTACTTCATTTCCTATTGTTCTGTCTGCCTGCCAACAAAAAACGTTAAAGTTTTATGTCAAATCCAAGTTTCTTGACTTTTTTGAAAATATTTTCCTTGAAAATGAGTTACCACAGCAGGCTTAATTCTCTGGGTTGTCCATTCAGTGTTCCCCACTCCTCCCCCATAACCCTCCTCCATCCCTAGAGTGTGGCATCAAGAAAAAAAAAATAGGGCTTTCTCTCTCCACTACTACAACACGAGGTTCAGTCCATCTACAAAAAGATCGGTGCAGTAGTGTTTTCATCTAGAACACAATAAAAATATTCCTACATACAAGTACACAAAACAAGTGAGGTCACCACATCCTCTTCATGAGCTACCAGGAGACTTTTTTTTTTTTTTTTTTTAATATTAGCTTATCATGGCAAATTCTTTTAAATAACCTTTTTGAGGTGGAACATCAAAGTTTTAAAAGTAGACTTCTGGTGGAAGCATGGATATCTGAAGAAAATGGTAATGAACCTCTGCCTCTTGACAGCCTATGAAGAGACTATTACGTAAACTCACAACAGTGGAGAGCCACTTCAAAAAAAAGGGAGAAAGAAGGATAAAGAAAGAAAAAAAAAACAAGACAAAATAATATACATGGGTCCAGCCAAGTCTGTGTTCCAACTGTAAGATACAGATAAATAATGAAAATCATCGGAAAAGAGACCTCTTATATGTCACATAGACAGCAAGAAGGTATAATTCATATTTCAAAATTCCTTACTCCAGATTCTATTCTGGCATATAATTCTATTTCAGATTAGCGTCCTCAAAAATCTGCCTTTAAGGAGAGCTGACTTCATCCCCCTCTGATTTTGCTGGCTGCCCTAACCAGGAATTTTCTGCATTTAAAAATTAAACAGCCAGCAGGAAGAAAGCAGTTTGGTTCTATATGCTAAAGCTAGAACAGTTTTCGAAGCTTGGCAGGCATGAATCAATTTGCTCAAGCTTAAACAAAGAGAACATTTATAAGGGCATATAATTTTAAATTATATTGATGACACATATGAGAAGACAGTTTAAATATTCTCTCTTGACTATTTCCAACTGGAAAATGTAGCACCTAAGAAAAAGCAAGTAGTTATGGCCACTTTCAGCATCTGTACAGAAACTGTTAGCTTATCTTCTGCTATTTGGTAATCTTATCTCCACTGCTTACTGGGGGAGGTCCTGGTTTTGTGAAACCATAATTAGAAAACAGCAAAAGAAAAAAAAAAAAAAAAATCACACGCACACACACGCACCCCTGTAAAGTCAAGTCAACATAATGCAAAAGCAGGGCTGCAAAGAATGCTTGTAAGATACCATTTTCAAGCTCTGGAGGAAGTTAAGCCATAAAAGCTACCTGACTTATTTGAAATTACATTGTATTTTGATATTTCTCAATTTAGAAACAAGATAACATAGTGCTGAACAGTTTTGACCCTGCAATAATAAAAAACACCTGACATCAGAACTTTTTCCATAAATTTCTAAAGGCATTCATAATCTAGTCTAGACAAAAATAGCTCTGCACAAATATTCTGGAAAGCCAAACTGAATTTGTTTTTAAACCACAGTAAAAGAAAATTCCAGTATAGAATATGGAGGAAGGAAAAGCTGGTATGTAAATTCAAAACAATTCAATGAAATGGACAGCTAAGCCTGAGTACTTTTAGTCTTAGCAAGCATTAAAAAAGAAAAAAAAAAAAAAGAAAAAAAAAAAGAAAACACCTTATCACTAGCATATTAAATGTTTTCATTTTGGCTGGACCCTGCAAAATGCCCTTTTTCTAAAATCAAGTAAAAGTATTCCCCTTTCCACCTTCATTCCCATTCCCCAAAAGTTAAATATTTACTTTTATATTACAGAAAAATACAAATCTTAAATCAAAGTTATTTACAGTAATTCAGAATTGGCATTTGCTATCAGCTCTGTGTGAAACCTGACACAAATGATCATTCTGATACCAGTAAGCTACTTAACACTTATATATGCACCATTTAAGACTTTTAATTAGCTGTCACATCCAGCTTTGAAAGCAACACACATTCTCCTGCCTTCCTGACTCCTCAGTAAAATGTATTTAAAGTACAATAATAATATTTTAATGCTCCTTCCATGCTACTTTAAGTAATATGCCAAATCTTAAGACTGCAATGTCTATCTTAAGAGTTATTTCAGAATAATTGTTCTGAAGAAATATGCATCTTAACTCATCTCCCCATTCCTCCAATAAGATATATGAAGATTCCCTCCTTTGTACCAACATTTAAATAATCTGTATAAATACAATTTCAGGGAGCCTTTTTTTACAGGAGAAAACCATCATGGCTAGATCAAACATCACACCAGGAGTAAAAGTATAAACTCCAATTTGAAGGGGTGCAGTTTAAAACAAGTTAGCTACTGGACTGACATAAGAAGATTCTTCTGTCTTTAGGAGAGTCTCTTCTAGTCCATCAAATAAATAAATCTGTATAAAAGAGGACAGGTCAAAAAATAATCAAGCTGGCAGAGAATACGCACCTTACAAGTCAACAAAAGCCCAGCCAACAGCTTATAAAGAGCAGGAAAAAATAAGATTCCATATGCCTTAATTTAAAAATAATTAATAATGCATCTTACCCCTATTTAAGACTATAACCTGAATATCAAATTTAGGAGTCCAGACTAATCATCATTAATGTGGCTCTCCACTGCACCAAACATACATTATCAAAACAATTAAAAACTTTCACATTCTTAAATCTAAATTAATAACCCCCACAAAAAAGTCTTCCAAATAAATAGGTTTTTTTTAAATGAATTTAAAAGTTGTCAAAATCTATCAGAAATAAATTATTGATAAACCACCTTCATCATCTTCCCCTCATGAATTAGGTCAGACACTACCAGCAACAAATGATATTCAAGCCCTGATGAGAGACTATTTCTCAGTCCATGTCTCTCTGAAGATTTCCCCATTCCCATATGGTTATTGCTGAGCAGGTGTGGCACAGTGAAAATGCAGCATTGGGTTTTTTTTGTTCATCAGGCAGTGTTTTATATGGTACATGCAAGTCTGCTTCAAGCAGAGGATTAACAGCAGCTCCAGGCTCTGTTGACCTCAATACTGGTCTGTGTAGGAAAGACAGCAGTAGTAGAAGTAGCAGCTACATTAAACAAAGAAGCGTGCATGGCCATTTCGGTTCAGCTTCAAGATCTTCCCAAGGCGCTGTTTAGCGGTTGCCATTCCTTTCTTTGGACGTTTGCCTGAAAAATGAAATCCAGTACCTCAGAACAGAATTTTGTCACAATAGAAACAAAGATGAGACCCAGCTTGGTCAAGCTGAAGCAGGCAAAATTTTCACCTCAATCACTTTCAGAAAATGCTTTTCACTTGTCAATTTTAGAGCAAACAATCAGTGAACTGGAATTTTGGGAAAAGCAGGGATTGTTTCTCCTAAACTCTGGTCAGCTTTATCATAGATAAAGTGATATTATTTCCAAATATTTCTAGTCTGGGGAAGGACAGGAGGTGGGGTGAGGGAGAACCTGAACTGAGCTCTCTGAATTTTACTCAAGGAAATTATTCCTGTAAGTTATATGAGTACAAAGCCAAATAGCACAGTCATCAGAATATTTTTGAAGTGTCACAGTTTTTAAACCTGAACTTAGAGGAACAAATCTGATTTAGATCAATGTTTTAGAGTACAGTTGTGGTTCTGTCTGTTTTGATCCCTTTTATAATGCATAACAGATATATCTGCAGAGATGCAACGGTAACTATGAAGGTTTCTGTTGTGCTTGCACCCAGTTAGCTCTCTTAGTCCTTCCTATATACATTCCATGCCAAAATTTGAGTGTGTTCAGGATGCCCATTTTATATTTTCCTCAAGGTCCAAGTCTGTCCTTTCTGCAATTTCTGCATCTAACAGCTATTCTTGATGTTTACAGGCTCCTTTTCTTAGTCTTTCCCCTGCCTCCCTCCTTTCCTGGCAAGAGGGCAACAGAGATGAACATTACCTTTTGTCGCCTGGTTGCTGATAGGGGGTGGATTTGATGCTGGCCTCTTGGTTGGATGAAGTGGTACAGACAAGGATGTTTCACCATATGGCCTGTCAGGACTAAGACTGCCATCGCTCAGCCGGCATTCTCCTTGAATTAGATTGGAGTCTCGAGTATACTTGCCATGCTGAAAACTCAAGCCATTGTTGTGGACTATATTCCTGTTTTCCTGAACCTTATGACCAGCTTCTGATGCACCCTCTTTCTTGACATATTTTTGCATTTTACTTGTATCCTGGAATAGAAATGAGGAGAAGAAGAAGGGGAAAAAATGTGAAAGTTAATAGCTTCTGGATAAAAGTTCACTGTAGTTTTTTCTAATTATACTAATATATCTTAAGAAAAAAAAAAATTTAGTTCCAACAGTGTCCATCTGCTTTATCATGTCACCATTTCTGCTAGTATAGATACCTCTTAAAATAAGATAGCACAATATAATACCTCTGTACAACTTTCTCCATAAGCACTTAAAGACAATGAAATAGATTAAAATCAGAAAGTACAGAAACTGAGTATGCTAGTATGCATAACTAGTTTGCAGTGATCAAAACAAATGCAATTGCTCTGGATTTAACTGACTACTGTAACAGCTATATCATAACCATTGACAATTTAAACAGGCAATTTGTTTTCAATATTCAGCTGATGAGAGAACAAATTCTAAATTGAGAATTATAAACTGTAAAGAATATCACGCAGTTCAGCGTTCCTAGAGAAAAATCTATAAATTATGCAATTAAAATACAGCTAAACAGCACTGGTACTTTGCAACTTGAATTGTTCCTAAGATTTCTACCATACACAATGTTAGATACACCTATCAGAAAATATCAGAAAGTTTAGAGAGTAAGATACATAACTTTTCATTTATACGTTCTTTGCTGGATTCCACTTATACTTCAGAAAGCAAAAATATTCCTACTGGCAGGCTGTTGAAAAGCCATACAAGTTTGGCAGTGCAAGTTTCCTAGGCAGGTATCTTTACTATAAATACTACCAAAGAGTTCTGCTCCTCCTGATGCTCTGGTTGAGAATAATAATGGACAAACAATACAGTGCTTCACCAGTTAGACTGAATGTAAATTCTTTTTTTTTCTTTTTTCTTCAAGATGTTGTTTTGAGCATCTCCATGCTAGGCACTATGACAGAAGAGAGTTTGGGAGGAGCAGAAGAGAAACGAAAGAGAGGAGCATCACAGAAATATAGTTTCCAGTTACCAGGACCAGTATTATCTACTATCAGATATGCTTGTATGTATGTAAGATGCGCTTCTGGCTTGTATGTATTTATGTGCTAGTCTGGAAAGACCTGCCCACTCTGTTTACTTTCTGTGCTTACAACTTCACGACCTTTTTTTCTAGAAAAATGTGTTTAAAATGTTTAAAATATTGCTTTACCTGAGGGGTAATCCTGGAAGCTTCATTCAGCTGTCTAGCCCATGTTGAAGTCCCCAGGTCTCTTTCCTCTTCCCTCACAGACCTACCTAAAAAGAAGTTCAACAAGCTTAAATTTTGAAATCAATAATGACGAATATAACAGTTAATTACACATTTGATTAAGTTCAAAATTAAGACAAAAAAACAATGGAAAAATATTTCCTTGACGCCGAATAAAAGTTTTTAAGATCTGTTTCATTCTATAGACTACACTGGAAAAAAAAATTCACAATATAAATACAACTAAAGATATATATGCATCCATAAAAAGGTCAGATGAACATGACCATTCAAATTTGAAAGAAATGATATGGAAGAGAGCTTACCTTCTTTGCTACCTTTTTCAGTTTCTCTACCATGTTTTTGTATCATTAGGAGTTCATGCAAAGATGGAGACTGTCTTTAATTTACAGTTACTATCGACTGTTTTCTTTCTAAATGCTGATGTGCTATTCAGGTACACAAAACAGAACAGACTCTACACTTACCATGAAAGTATCTGCATTGAAAACAAATTTACAATACAGTTAACTGGTAAAACTTAAAACATCCCAGGACATCAATTGATTTCAAATTTGTAATGACTGAAAGGTCTTGCAAAATATTGATAAGCTATGAAGCACTGAGCTTCGTCTTTTTTACCCCTGGAGTTCGACATAGAAACCTGGTTATTACTTTTTTCAGAAATTTGTAAAAATGAAAAGGCACTGTGTGTCTGCATGGTTTGTTATTGGTTTGGGGGGTTGTTTTTTTAAAGACATACAGCTTTGGCTTTCTGAACATAGTCCCTGAAGTCACATTTGGCTTTCCTGTTACCTACTTACACAAGAAATCAACATACTATTATTTGTTTGAATTAATGCTCTCTCTGCTGGTGGGGATCTATTATATTCCATATCAACCAAGCCATAATCATCTTCCATTCCACTCCCATATGAAGAATTTTCAAGCACAGTGACTCTTTTTCTCTCTGTTCCAAAGTGATTTTGATTCCTTTAAGGAAATTAGTGGCAATGTTCTGTTGTCTGTCATTCCCAAAACGCATTTAACAGAATCTGTTTTCTTCAGACATTGAAATGCCCTGACCGAAACAATCGCCTCTGGATTCTCCTCTTCAAGACTAGAGTTCTCTTTGCTGCCCCGGTGACAGCACAGACCTACCAACCTGTTCTTCCAATGGAAGTTTCAATTTACTGGACTGCATTCACAGCGGAATTTCAGAAATAAAGCCAAATGTGCCTTCCAAAGACACAAGAAATACGAAAAGCCATAAAGCAGATTCCTACGTAACACACTTCTAAAACACACACACGATAAAAGCTGCAACTGTGTAGTCTGTGAATCTTCCTTTTTGAAGGAGATTACACTTCTAACCTAGCCATAACTTTTAAACTCTTGTAAAGCTGCCACAAAACATTTAAATAGCAATATTTAGGAGATGGATCTTGATGACCTCTCAAGCTAAATTTGTCCCAATTTTCAGAAGTTACATTTATTTTTTTATAGAAAAAAAAACAAAACACTTTTTAAAAGTTGGTCTTATTTGCTTCAAAACTTCACTGCAAATCTAAAAACCTAACTTTAAGTACTTATTCTGAATAGTTTGTCCAACAACAGACAACAGCAGTGTAATTAATTCAG
The DNA here is from genome assembly GCF_036417845.1 of Apteryx mantelli. Taxonomy (NCBI): domain Eukaryota; kingdom Metazoa; phylum Chordata; class Aves; order Apterygiformes; family Apterygidae; genus Apteryx; species Apteryx mantelli. The sequence goes on along the minus strand of NC_089978.1, from coordinate 158,254,309 downwards.
GTACCTACCACATTCTACTGCTTTGTGGCTCTGAGATGGCTGTTTGTCTTTATGCCTACTTCTGGGGTAGCTTCTGTGTTCCTGAAGAGAGAGTCTTTTGTCTGTGCAGTCTGTGCTTTGTGTGTGACCTGGTAAACATGTGGTATAGTGCAATCCTGCCATAGAAAGCATGCCCTGAATAGCTTCTTCTTCTGTACTTGTCGAGGTAGGATAGTCCCTAGAAAAATACAGGAGTGTTAAGCAGTTCAATACAGAATCCAAAATTTCTCTGAAGGAATTATTTTTATATTCATATAAAGCAGAACCATACATATTTGTGGGGAAAGGTCTAACATTAATTTATAAACAAATCCCGCCAACATGCTTACTTTTTACTGGGAGTTTCATTTCTAGATGGCTTCTGGGTAGTTTGACAAAGGTCTCTCGTAACCTTAGATTCCTCTTTGAAATTTGATGTTACTTCCTGTTTCTCTTCATCACCTGAGCTTTCTGACTCCTCTGTGGAGAAATTCTTCTGCTGGAGCAAGAACAAACAGTATACAGAACGGTCATCATGCCTCCTAAAATAGGACTGCTACTTTAATTCATGCTAAAGGAGAAATTCTAAAACTTCTAAGTCCAACTTTCAGATATATATAGTATTCAGAATGCAATTAATCTGAATATAGGAATGGAAATCCTATATATCCAAATCTTGTGACACTGATTTAAGGGAGTGCATGCTTCAGCAATATGGACAGCACCTCCAAAATCTATTTTATTACAGAAAACACTACACATTTTAAGCCAAACACAAATCATTTTATTCTCCTTAATGAGAGTAATAACTATGCTTATCTTCTGTGCTCAAATTGGAGAAAAAAAATCCATCCAAGTAGGGTTCCAAGCAGCAGCCCAGAACTGATACCTATTACAGGTAAGAAGACATATCCTACCCTCAGGTGATAGCTTCTGGTTCCTGCTCTCACAAATGCAAGATAAGAGAGATGCTACTGATTGAAGTTATGAGCGACAGAAGCTCTCAGGTAAGTCCAAAACACACTAGGAGCAGAGACACAGCAGCTGCTGTCTCTCTTACAGTGGCAAAGCCCTCATTTCATGAATGGAAGAGCTTCCCAGCTCCCCTGGAGATTACAGCTTGTATGAGAAGAGCCTCTCAAAGGCGAAACAAACATATCTGACTCAACACACCTTCAGGTGAAGCAAGGGCTCCAACAGACATGTTCATCTCAGTAATTCAGACTAATCTGTTTTCAAGTACAGAAAGAATATACTTTTTTTCAAGTTATAAACTCAACACGATATTCAATAAAAACATTAGAAATGGAAGATGAGAACATGGAAGAGTCATAGTCCTGTAAGACTGCCACCACTATTCCCATCATCAAAACATAGCTGGAATGTATGTCAGTGCTTCAGACCACTGAGAAACAGTTACATACAAGAGCTTCATTTGCAAGGGCAGCTTGTTAATCTTTGACACCTGGAAAGTTGCACAAATGAGCAATTGTATTATAAATACAACTGAATGTTAGTAAGAAAGCTCTTATCCCATTTTTTTAAGATCTTCTTCAGTGAGATACAAAAATATAAAAGGGATTTATGGAAGCTACTGAAATACTTCATTCTGGATATATCCCTACAAAAAACAGATTTAAACTGGCAGAAAAATTATTCTATTAGATGCTATTAGAAACTACAAAGTAGAATATAGAGGGAACTAAGAGAATCAACGGCATTTATACAAAACCGTTCAGTGAACATCAGAATGATTCAATGTTGGATATATGCTCCTATAAAGAAGGAAAACATTCTTGCCAAATAACTATTGATTCTGTTTCATAAAAACAAACAACAACAAACTGCTGAGCCAAAGTTGCTGACAATGCAGGTTAGGAAATCAGAAGAAGCCACATCAAGGAGGTTCTTCTCACTTATTCCAACATCTAAATACAGTAATGAGGGGAGACAACAAATATTAAGTATACATCTTGACTCCCACAGCAAAAGTGGGAATTTAAAGACTTACTGTAAATACAGATAATCTTATAATAGGCTGCAATCAAAAGTGAGACCAAGGCATTAGCTTTTCAGCAGCACACAACAAAATTTTTAGGTAATTACTTTACTCTACTCGCATCTAACTGCTATCCAAGTAAAATTGAAGTTAGTAGGTCAGAGCATAACTTTGCAAGGGAGAAACTGATAAAATATTTGCATATACATATACACATTTTTAATTACTAAAACTTGTATTAAGATACATGTGTTTAAATATGTGTGTGTGTGTGTGTGCACGCGCGCAAGCATGCACACACACACACACATTCAAATTTTGTTCACTTGTAAAGAAAGCACTACAGTCTAGATCCTCAAATGGAGGGTCACTATTTAAGTAGACTCAAACACCTCAATATGATCTAGGCACTTAAGCTTATTAAAAAAAATTAAAGGCCTATAAGACTGTTTCCATTTCAGCATGCTCTAAAGTGAAGTTGCATGGCAAATACTCTTAATTCTATTGATGAAATCTAGATTTATTTATGGAAGAAATAAACAAAGCAACTAGGACCTAACTTTTTTCAGCCTCTGCATGCTCCAGAGCAGGGCTCATCCTTTGCCAACTACACCTTAATGACAAACAAGATCGTAACGCCTGTCTCAACAGGGCATCTCTTGCCAATTTTCTCAAGACTAAAATAAATGAAGAATGATGTAGAAGTGTGAATTTGTGATAATTTGAGATAGGAACTTGTACAAGAATTAAATATTTTGTTATTGTTCTTTTAACGCAAATTTTGATCAGGTAAATTCGAAATAAGTCAGTAAAATTATATTTAATTACCACTTCGTTAGCTTTTGTGACTTTTTCTAGCCATACCTGTGTAGTGCAATCAGGCTCAGATTCTTCTGAATCAGAAATATCAGAGTACTCTGAGGATCCATTCCTGAGTTCTGATTTCACACTTTCAAAGAACACTGAGAAGGAAAAAATTAAAAGAAAAAGAAGTTATTATGTGCAATAGTTAACATTTATTTTTTAAGTAAAGAAAATAAACACATTTATTTTTAACAGCTTGTATAACAAAAGCACAGTGATTTGGTTCACAAGTCAAATTTGCTCAAAACTCTAATAAGTTGTCTACTGTTCACCAGTTCACTTCCAAAGTGGCTCACTGGATGAAGGCAGAGAAAAAGAAATCTGTCTATAAGATCAGACTAAGCTACAGTGAATTCCAAAAATATCTTAAATCACCTTCCCTCCACCCATCCAAAGGATCTTGCTCTATTAAAATCTGAGTAGAATGGCTTGATCTTTGTCTCACTAATAACACTTGGTCGCTAGACTAGAACCATTGCATGACATGCAAAGCTGTACCGAGCTTGAACTCATCTGTTTCAAGGCACTGCTCTACAGACATTGTCTCTTGGCCTAAATCCTAGTAAGAACAATGTAAGGCGCATCTGTTATAGAAAAAGTTAGTTCTTTATGGAATTCTCTACAGAAGAAAATTTTCTCCCTCTGTTTAAACCTTCAGTTAAGGCAAAGTAACACAACCAAGTTTAAGTGACTTTTAATAAGGAAGTTTGAAGACTGTCACTATTCAATTACAAATGTTAGCGAAACTTTGAATGCTCAGTTGCTGGAAAAAACAATTTCAGCTTTCACTTCTAGTTTTAAGTATATTTGTTACATTTACATTCAACACTGCCAAATTCATTCAGCATCAAATAAGCACAACAATTTTGAAGATAATCTACCGTTACTCTGTATGACTGAATATTTGCTTCAAGTGTAAAATTTGGTTTAATTTTTGAAGCAGACAAGCACTGCATAGTGGGTGCCTAGCCTTCACTCAACAAGCCATTTGTCTTGTTGGTTCATGACTACACAAGAGGGATCCGTTTCCTGCGCAGATTTTTTTTTTTAAATATTGTCCTCTGCGACCTTTGAAAGCACATTCAACAGCGACTACAAATTGCTTTGTTAAGGAAAATAATTAAATATTTTATCCAGGCTGACAACGAACTCATGAATGTTGTTACAGATGTGCAGGAAACCAAAGGAACTGTAAGTCTCAAGAGGACTCTCGTTATCTTATAAACGTTGACCTCAGTTTCCTAATACGTATCCTATGAGCCCTTGTGAGCTCTACTGTGAAAGGATGTGACTTTTATAATTAAACACGGAGCTGAATGAGCTATCTGAAGAACCAATTTGTCAGTGCACACAGCGCTTTAAAAGTAAGCAATGGAAACAGGCATCCAGAATTGATATGTTACTAATACAACGTATAATGAGCTCACACTGGCAAAAAGACTTGAGGCTACAGAAAGATAGGAAAGATCAACTTCTAGTCAAGTAGGATTTAGATATAAAGTATTGGAATGAGGGGTTGAAGTGTTTCACAGTTTCTGGACTAATTTAACTTCTTCCCCAGATTACTGCAAAGGTTGAAAACATGTGGGAGCAGTTTTATTTATGCTAAATTACGCTTGTTTGCCTATATGGAATTATTCCGGGCATTGGAATTCCTATATGGAACTAGTAAGAACAGTATTCAAGATGGAATTTAGGTAAAAAGATGAGTTTTATTTTTCTACTATAAGCAGTCATTAGCATCTTCAAGTAAAAAAAACTGACAAGTGTATCATTGTAACTTGTAATATTACTTCACTGATCTATTAGTTTATCCTCTTCATACTTCAGCAAAATTTCAGTCAGACTTCACACTAGTTAGATTCTCTTCTAGATCATCAAAATGCTGAACTGACAGGGTTTAAAAGCAAGCTTACTGTTCAGTGGTTTCTGGGCATCTGCATTCCCTTCTCCTTCAAATCCTGAGGTCTGGTCTTCTATCTTAACAGTAGTCTTTTTCGACCTTGTCCTGTCATCTTCATCTTCACTATCTGCTGTGTAAAGACTTCGATCTGTAAATGGCCGTCTCTCATCTCTGTCTCACAAAAAAAAAAAAAAATCAAGCATGTAGGCATGTTGCTCTTACAAACCTGAAGCAATTGTTTTCTTTTCCTTCACTATTTGCAACACTCTGGAGACAAAACAGTAACACTCTCTCACGCTTATCTCGTCATTCACAATTGCATCTACCCCATTTTACTTCCTGTATTGCTATCATTCCTATAAAGACACTGTGTTGACACCAGAGTTTTTAATGAGAATCATTCTAATAAACAGATGGATTCAAAAGCAACCATTTCTAGTTTGAAGCATTCCCTTCAGAAAAAAAACAATTAAGCAACTGAATGGAATGCCATGAGAAAAGAACATGCAGTGCATCTGCTCTTCTTCACTCTCCAACTGTAGCTCCACTAGGGGACAGTAGACACAATCCACTCCTATATTCCTAACATGAATCTTACTGATAGAAGGGAACTCAGAGCTCCATAAACAGAAAAGTGTTATTATAGAGTTAGAGTGTGCCAGTCCATAATGACTAGGAACAAATGATCCACAATCAACCCTTTGTACCTAATTATTCTTCCATTTGACAGCAGAAGGCGAAGATCATTGTCTTTCGTTCGCCATTCAGGTACTGTAGAAGATGGCTGAAAGGGCTTGTTAAATCTCCCGTTCAGTTTCGAGTTTGCTGTATCCTAAAGAAATAAAAAATAAGCAACATTGCTTTTACAAGTTCAATATTTGTTTTCTGTATGCCACAAAAGCTTGAATCCAGTACCAGGATGGTTACCTTTCTATAACCAGCTGAAGCCAAAAACTGGCCAAACAAAACATGATTGGATGTAAGAAAGAGCAAACTGCACCTTCTTCTTTGAATTATCTATAGCCTCTTTAAACATCTATAACTCAACTACAATATCTCTATAATACTCCTTCTGGATAGCCTTTGGAAAATTATTGCTGTACTCAAAATAAAGAAATACCAAGAGAGCAAGGCAAGCCAAAAGCATCACTGGGATGATAAGTAAAGCAACTTCAAAGCTGGATATCTGCTCCCTGGAATTGGTATTCCAGAACTGACTCAGAGGACAGCAAAATGTTTGTAATGGAAACTAACCTGCCATAAGCAGAACTTTCTTAGCTCAAAGCAATTTATGTTCAACTTAAGTTTATCACTAACTGTTTCAGAATTTATGGGCCAAACCAGGAATATGTAAAATAATAAATAAATAAATGAAGTCTATACTTATCACAAACAATGTGTTTCTATGTTAAATGACAATCACTAATACTGCTAAGTGTTTTATTTTAAAAACAATTTGTAGCAGTGAATTCCAGGTTAATTATTTGCAGTAAAATTTAAGTTCAGCTTTTTGTCTTTGGGACTAACTGAATGTTTCTTGTTCATGTCTTATGAATGTCAACAGGAAGACTCAAATCAGTATTTCTACACTATCCATTATTATATATAATTTTAAGACAGTTAGTCCTCTCACAACTAAATATACTCTGCATTTTTTCACTCTTAGAAAGCCATTAATCATTCCCATTCTCTCACTCTTTCTCGCATTTCTGTTGTTTTTTTGAAATATGGTCATCAGATCTGAGAAAAAGAACATTTCAGTAGAGTACATTTCGCTCATTTACTCCATGATACCATTGTAGGATGACTACAAAGTCCGCAGCCCCAAACCAGAGACAAGGGTAGCCTTAGGCTTACTGGTAGGGAATCACAGTCATAGAGGAACTAGAAGCATGAAGGGAAAGAGAGGTTAATCAAATTACACTAACTGAACTGTAAGAAACAGCTGCCTAGAAGCACACAGAGAAGTAGTCTGGCCCAGAGCCTCAGAAAATTAGGGCTTTGCAAGCTCCCTCTTCTGCACAGAATTGACTCAAAGTAGCATTTGATAGCTAAGGTAGTCCTAACTAAGAAATTATACTTGCAGTAGGTGTTGGATTCAGGGGACTTCCAGAACCAAAAGGTTAAGTTAACCTACCCAAAAAATTACCAAGGAAGAAAGGGAGAAACTCCTATCAGGCAAACTCAAAAGAGATAAACCAAAGACAAATCTACCTATGTCTCATATGACAAACAGTTGCAGCCTATATTTTTATGCACCTTAACAGTTGTTCCTTTTCAATAGAGATTAGAAATTTATTCTGTTCTGTTTTTATGGTTTTCTTCCATGAAATGTAACACTTGCCTCCTCCCATGGTGACATCTCCAGTCTTTTCAGTACCTCCCTTGTGTGCAGTTCCAGGATGTCCAGATTAGAAGGAGTTTTGGTAGCATGGTCTCGCAGTTTCCTCACCCTTCGTCTGGAATGGTGAGGGGAGGTACTTTCATGTGTAGACCGTGAAGTTGGACATACACCAAGAATTCCCTGAGTTTTAACTGGTTTGCTGTTTTCCTCCTTTAATTGAAAATACATATTTCAGAGTAGTCTCACACAGGCACATTCATATACTTAAGTACTGCTTCCTATTCATCTAACTGAATGAAAACTGTATAAGTAAGATTTTAGATCTTTTAGAGAAGTACTATGTAATTCCTATGGATCTGTACAAGGCTTAGTTCTACAGTTCCTCTTTTCCATTTGAGGCTTTTAAATTCTCCCATAATAGTAGAGTTTAATACCAAAACCTACCACTAACATTTAAGGTTTAATTCCTGAAGGCAGGGTAGGGTATACATGTGCAATACCCAATACGTCAGTATTCTCTGTTTTTCAGCACTGCTCTCTCCACATTTTAATGTGGCAATTTTTTAATAATTAGCATTCATTAAGGAATAAAGGAATAAAATACTGTTATAGGAAGAAGAAAAAGAACACTGACTATACAACAAATAGGGACAAAACATAAGAAAGAGTACAAGAGATATTAATTGGACCAGAGCTCACAGAGAAGGGAGTAGGAGAATGTAATACAGAGAGTACCTTTTAACAATAAAATATTCCCAACAATTATTTTAAGTAGTTTTAAGTGAGAAAAATTTAAAAATAGTGACCTACAAATCACTTCACCATTAAAGATCTTTTTTAAAGAAACACTTAAAGAAAGAAAAAAAGGGCTGGGGGGGGGAGAGGAGGGGAGTGCAAGAGGGAGAAAAAAGAAAAAGGAAAAACCCTGCTATGCATTTTCTTCATCTGAAAAACTGGTAGCATGGTATTCCCAACAGTTTTCCTCTATGACTTTCTGTTAGAAAATTGGCATTAAATAAAAAGGTGAACACAGTGAATCAAAAGCATAATTATCATGGAACTCCCTGATTCAAAGATTTTTCTCCTGCAAAGTTAAAGTAGGGTTACCTCTGTTCTTACCTCTACAGAGCGAATCACTTTTGAAAGCTCTTTTATGAGATGCCCAGGTCTAATGTTGTCTGGAATTTCAAAGGCATGTTCTGTTACAAGCTGTATGCAAAGGGTGAAGAAAAGACACTTGATTTGTTTTTCAGATAAAAGCAAAGGTAATATGAAATAAATGAAACCACAGGAGGAAAAAAAAAAAAACACACAAGAAAAAAGCCAGATAAACTTCTTTTAATAAGTATAGCAAACTGCCAGGACAGATACTTGCACACTCTGAAGCACCCAGTCCAAGCTTTAGAAGGCAGCAGGTACCCTGCAATGCCTGAAGCTCAGGGTATATAAGGGAGTCTCAAGGTCAGCCAGCCCACAGCTCCTCTTAGAAACTCTAAGAGCCTAAAAAAGCAGCAATATGAAGCCATACTGACAAGTGAATAACTTTATTTCTCAGTAAATGGTTTCGGCTTCTCCTTTTCCTTCTACCATGGTCAATATAGAACCACACTTTGGAACTTATTACAGTAATGACCTCCAAAACAGCTAAAGACTAAGGGAATTTCACTAAGGCAAAAATCTAACCTACAGATCAAATCAAGAGCAATAATGAGTAACCAACAGATGAATTTCTAGCCAGGTGCCTCATGTTTCACTTTTTAAATGACCTTTTTAGCATATTTAAGATCTGGTAGAAGGCTGCAGAAAGTGATTCAAAATCATTCACTATGAAAACCCTACAAAGCCCTAACAGTGTATATTCACATTAATCCTGTGAAACAGTATCAGAGCACAGACCGATTTTTGTATGTTTATTACCAATCTGAGTAGGTTCAAAAGCTCTAAAGTTAGTTCTAGTTTAAAAAAAAGAAAAAGAAAACCTTAATATTTCATATATATATATATATATATATATATATATATATATATATATAGTTTAAATTTGTCCCAAGAGATATTTAGCTAAAACTGAACAGACAAAACAACACTCACACATAGACCAGAATGACTGACATGAATTCTGGTATCCCCTTAATTGACTTTCTAAACGGAAAATTATCTCACAAACGCTGTATAGAAGTTTCAGCTACCCACATTTCAAAAATGAGGTTCAGCCGCAGAATTATTGATAGAAGTAATATGATATTGTAAAGTGCATTTCACTGAACCTGGCTTCCTCTCACTCATTAAAACCAATGCTCTCTCCAAAAAACCCCAGATACACAACCAGTGTCATTGATTCTACAGGAAAGATTAAATTGGCTGCTATTATTTACCATTGTTCACTCCGAGTGCACCAATTCTACACATTCACACTTGGGAACGGCACCTGTAGCACTAAACTGTATTTTTTCCAGCAAGTTACTGGTCATTTTAGGACCACCCAGTCCTTTTTATACCTTCACTCTCCCAAAAGCTTTCTTGTCCATGAGGACTTCAAGGGGAAATGACTCTGATGTGATCCCCCAAAGCCATGACTGGAAAGTTTCTCTGGTTTAAAAATACTGACAAGCCTTCCTAATGCAAATATAGTTTATATCAGAAGAAGTAAATTATTTTGCTAGTTTCATTTACAATAACTCTTTGAGCAAAATAAGTTATACTTGCAAGCTCACTTGTTTGCCAGTATAAAAGGCATCTATTTATACCAAAGCTTTCCTGACTAATCTGTGGCAGAGTAATTACAAAAAAAATCCATCCAAGCAATTTTGATACACCAACAAATTCAAATTTATATATATAACCGAGCAGTCTGACAGAGGGAAAGGATGGGCAGGAAATATGAATATCTAGAAATGACATTTCTGAAAAATGATAATAATCATTATTAAGTAATTTGTTTGAGTTGCCCCTGCATACTGCCTCTTGGAGGAGCAGCAAGCAGCCTCTGGGACTTAGTTCTCTTGTACTGAGAACAGTAGCAGCAAAATGTTTGAAGTACATCAGCCGTAAAATTTCAGATAAAGAGAATAATGGAAACAATTATGATTCACTCAAGAACATCACGAAATTGTTTTCTAAATGTTGAAAACAGAGGGCCCTACAATACATGCATCCCTTAAAGTAACTGCGTCATCTTTCATATATACAGGCAAATCAATATCTGGTAAATCTTCAAAAGAGGGAACACAGACCCTGCCTGAGAAACCAATATGACATAAGACTAAAACAAGGAAAATGAGCACTGGCAAACACTGGTCACTTGTCCCCTAAAATCCAAGCCGACAAATGTTTAAAAAAAAAAAAAAAGTATTCTTTTCACAGATATATAGTGCAGATGATATTCTAGTCAAAAGTCCCACAAGTTTTATGAAACAAGAATCCTATCTTAAATCAAGAGATACAGATAGAAAAAAGAACCCCTAGAAGGCAAACGAATACATCCATCTTTGGAGACTAGCATCATAATTAAGCATACTGATACATAAAAACACACACACACACACACACACACACACACAAAAAAAAAAAATCAAACACCTTACCCCTCCTTGCAAAAAGTCTTGTTTTATCCTTAAAAAACAAAAAAAAAAAAACAAAAAAAAGAAACACAGAATAGTTGTCCAAAATAGTCCTATGGCTACATGGGCCAAACATCTAGAAAATAGAATCTGAGACCTGTTGCTTACGCAAGGTGGAAGGAAGTCAGAGCTAAACCCAAGAGCTCAGAAGACTGGATACATCATCATCTTGATTGTGTATATCAACTAACCTGCAGACAAGTGATCTGCACCAAAGTAATCAGAGATTTCACATACCAATAAAAACCTTGCACAAATTGAATTCAAGTCAAGACATGAAAACTAAAATAATTGTAGCAGCACTGATCATCTCTGTTCTCAGCCTCTTGTAACTCTTGGCAGTTTTTAAACACTGCAGAAATGAAGATGCTGCTGTCTTGCTGAAGACAAGATAAAAATTCTCCAGCAAGTAGTTAAAGCAATTCATTAAAATGATTCATATACGTCTTGAAAGTATGTACTCCATGATAGGAATGTGAAACTTCACAAGTAGGCTTCTCATTTGTGGCATATTCATTTGTCAGTTTTTTCAGAATCTGAAATTCCTGTCTGAAATACCCAGTGTAAGCAGATCATACAGCAAAGTACAAAGCTCTTACTGTATACAACTACAACCCTATCACCCACATGGCCTACTGCAAAGAAAATATCAGCTCACTTATGAAGCAGCAGCTAGAAAAGATGAACACAAGCTGCAAAACATAATAGTTGGCGGAGAGCAGAGAACATTCCGAATAGTTCACAGATACAGTGCAATTTCCTCACAATTCAAGTGTCAGTATTCAGTCAATGGTTTGGGAATACTCACTAGTCTCATTAATAAGTATTCAGAAAGCAGAGCCTACAATTATTTTTTTTCACAGACAAGTAGGAAACACATCACATGCTAGACAAAGTATTAATCAAACTATTTAATGAACTACTAGACAGTACACAGATACTACGATACTGTACTACAGCAATCTATTTAGAAAAGAGGAATTCCAAATCAACTTCAATTAAAAGTAAAGATTTATACAGGTCATATTTGATCCCAATTACCAGCAGTCAGACTACCTGGTTTGTTGACTATTCATGCCATGGATGTAGAGATAGCTTGGATTCACATGTGGTTTGATGCTTAGGCACAGCATCCTGTAGCTAGCTAGCTTTGGTCCAGAACAGCACGGACATCCTCAAGACACAGAGAACCACCTCAGAGGTTTTACAGAGGGTGAACAAAGGTTCACCTGGAAACAGTAACTCCACATGGAGTAACAACCTCTTCATTTGTACGCCATGATTCGAGCTCCAAGAAGCTTACTATATGGGGTGCAGCACTGTGCAAGTATCACAGCCTGCTGCGATGCAAGTCCTCTTACAAGGAGAACTTGTGGGCAGAAACGCCAAACAGCTCTCCAAAAGCCAATTTGGGTCAGTATGGCCAGCAACAAGCTAGAACTAATAAGGTCAGTCAGAACCATCCTGACTCTGTCTCTGAACGGCACTTCCCAGAAGCACAGGTTCCAAGAGGGCTTATTAGCTCAGGCTCCAGCACATGAAAAAACACATGGAACCAGTCCAGGTCCAGTGCTGTGCCAAAACAAATAAGCTTTCCTGGAGAGCACCGCACCAGAAAACCCAGAGTAGACAACACACTAATGATTTTGTAAGAGTCAGCCAATGTTCAGCAAGGCCAGCATCCAACTGAAGTTAATAGCCTTCTATGGATCTAAATTGACTCTTCAGTGATACAGAGGTATCTGAACTGTGCTTCTTAAAGCACTGACATTAATGGAAAATCCTAAATATAAGGGCATTACATGTCTCCATTGCTTCAGACAAGGATGAATTGACTGTATAAACAGAACTGATTTGTTAGACATAAAAAAAAAAAAAAAAAAAAAAAAAAAAAACTTATCCACTAGCATACTCATCACACGCTGAGGTAAAGCAAGATTCTGTTTCTATTAGCCAAAATACCAGAGCTTATTAACTGGTCTAAAAAGACTTCATTAGCATCATGCAATATAAAATCATCATGATGATTCTTCTCCAAATCAACAGCACATAACCTTCACTGAGTATTCCAGTATTCATTAACAGATGAAAATAATCTGAAACTTACTTCTAGAACAAAACAGAGTTTATCAAATTAACAAACGAAATCACTCATACTCACTTCTTTTTTCATCCATAATTTTAAAGCAGTAAGTAAAGCCTTCACTCCTTGCACTAAGTAACTTGGAGGCTGGAAACCATCTTCCCTCAGTTCTAAAAAAAGATATAGATACCAATTTAGAAACACAATGTAATGGTGAAAACAACAGAATGATATCTACCCTTTAGGCAATAAAGTTGCCATTATGCACCCACCCCAGAAAAAGGAAAAATTGTACAAGTAAATTAATCACTGTATCCTGTATCTGTATGTATATCCCATCAAAAAATACCCCAAACCCAAAATAATCTCAAATAAAATCTTGTTTTTTTGGCTTCTTATTGTGCAAATTACTGATATACTACAATTAAACAGATAAAAATAAATAAAATAGATTTACAAAGTAGAACAAGAGAAAACATATTTGAAGAAACAATCACCTTTGTTTCATTCAGAAATATTTTAGTCAAAGGTGACCAGAGTGATGCGGGATGAGCTGTGTCTCTACATTAGAATTCATACTGCCTGTTCCTATACATACAGCAAATGTTTCACACTAGCACACTTTCACTCCCCGAACATTTTCTGTCACCCTTCCAAATATCACAGTTCTCCCTCACCCAGTTTACATAGTTTTCCCTTCCAAAACAAAAATGGAAAAAAAAAAAAAAAAAATCACATTCTGCTAAGGAAGCTCCTCCTCTTCTTAGGGAACCTGGTGCTCCCAAGTAGTTGCAGTTCCTCTTCAATTTTCTCTTTTCATTTTTATGGAAAAGACAAGAAACAAATCCTCCAGAGAGTGTCAAAAGCAAATTTCAGCCTCTTTCCAGTCTCCTGACAAACACTTCCATTTGTCAATAAGGAATAGATCAGTCCTAGAACTATTTGGCTCTTTTAATTCCCTTGAAAGAATACACTAATAATTCTCTATTCTTATGGATAGTATATTAGTTCACTTGCAGGAAAAGAAAGTTCTGTTACTAAACAGCTGCTCTTCCCTCCAAGATGGCCCCTACTTCTCAAAAGGTGCAAGAAGGAACAACAGGCCTTTGAGCTGCAGCAGAAGCCTTTCTGCCCACTTGCTGACTCAGTTGGTAAAATTTTGAGAATACAATGCAGCACCACAGACTGTTTTTTTTAACTATAATGGAAAAGACTACATCACATAAGAGTGTAACACAAATAACATGTACTGTAGAGATGAACAAACGCTTGTTCTGAAGTCCCCAAAATTACGGACAAAATACCGTTTAGGCGAACGCCACAACACTCATAATACCGCCACAAGCACTTCTTGTCAATGAAAAGACAAAAATCAAGGAGTTATGACCCTATAGTATCATTTCATTTAAAAAAAGAACAAAAAAAACCCCAAGATACAACACACTAATTTTGCTTACTGACCTGAATTTCACATAAATTACTGCTAGCAACCACTTGTTCAATGCATTACAAGTTGGTTGTCACCATCATCTCTCACAACTAAACTGATAATAATCCCCTATTTATAAGACACAAGATTCAGGCTGGTAAACACCTTATCCACAGGAGTCTTGATGCCAAAGCTCAAAGCCCAACATAATCATCACTCTAGCTATGGAAGCTTCAATTTTGATTTTTAATACTGGGTTTATAGATCATAAACTGTGTTCTGCAGCAAAATATCTACTAAACCATAAATCAAAAATAACACAAGAAATCTTCATATGCCTCCCCTAAGAGACGAAACACTGATGTTTTATGGTCTTCTGGTCTACACATACTCAAGTACAGGATTCATGTGATAAAAGCAGAAAAAAACCTGGCGCAGTGTAGTTAATTAGACTACTTAGAAACCTAAATCCCACTGTTCATACAGAACACAGAAACTTTAAATGCTGTTTTAGGGAACAGAGTTGTTCAGTGCCTCAACTTGCTCGAAGTAGAACAGATCATTTTGAACACTGTAATTATTTTCACATTGGAAAAAGGTTACCCGAGAATACAATCTCTTTCAAAGCAGAAGCAGAAGTCACCAGCCTCCTCTGAAGGCTGACTTCTCTCTTTTCAAATACATCATTTGTAATGTGACTTTTATTAATAAGACTAATCAGAGCAGGCAGAGGGCAAGATATTTGAGGAAAAGAAGGTGAAGTCAGAGAAAAGCAATCTCACAGGCTCAATTATGTAAGGGTACAGATACAGGAATTACGAGACTAAATGAGGAAGTCTGGAAATGACCGGAAGCTGTCAAGGAAAGGAAGCTGTAGAGATGCCTACTGATAAACACCGGTCTAACACTGCTAATAGCAATAAAGGAGCTGATCCATCTTTCCTCCAAAAGCCCTCATGGATATCTTTCCCTTGACAAGAAAAAGCAAAAGACAATTGGTAGTTTGACTGAAAAGGTCAAAGAAAATTGCAGAAGAGCAAGAAAATCTCCACATTGAACTGGGAAGCCACCAAGAAGAAACTCAGATATAAATCAGTGGGATCATCCAAAGAGAGTTGTTTGATGAGGATAGAAAGGCTACGGGTACCCAAAGATGTTAAAAGATGTGGGAGAAGCCTGACTGAAAAAGGGATGAAATAACATGAAATAACAACTTCAAATCTGGCTTTAAAAAGTCTTTTCAGGTAACAGGAAATTAATCCTGTTTGCCCAGTAGCATAACTGCACTGTGCCAGAATCTTAAATATTCTGTCTTGATAATCTAGAATATTTTCATTGACCAGATATACTATCAGCATAGATGAAAAACCATTTAAAAAGTTCAAAGTTTCCACTAGCATGCTACAAAATGTTAGTTACACACATCACATATGCATTAAGACTTATGGGCAGCTCAAGTTCCACTGGAAGCCTTTTAATTCCCAAAGTCGTTTTCAGAAAGATCATTTACTAAAGAACTGCTGGATCTAGAACTGTAACAGTTCAGCATGTACTAAAATCTGTTGATCTGGTTAAGAAATAATGTGACTTTTCAAAAAAAGGAATTAAAGTCTGGTTTTCCAGCTCAGAAAGTTTCTTCTGTTCACAAATTAGTAATAAACTTTTCTTTATGACACTGTCATTAAGGTGTGTGTGTGGGGGGGGGGGGGAAGCACATACACAAATATCTCTGAAAACAAGAAAAGAATTACCTTTCAAAGTTTCCAGTAAATTTTTGGCCACAAACCAACAGATGGCTTCAAAGAAAGGAAATTTGAAAAGATCTGGAGTTTTTAGCCTCTTCTCCATTTCATAACACCTGAAAAAATAGAAACATTGTATTACATGAATATTTTCAATAAATTAATTCATTATTCAATTACATAATTATTCAAATTGATACAATGTTCAAAATAAAGTAAAATAAGCATGGCCATGATAAACAAAACAATTCAAGTACCACATAGTTAAATCCCAACAAGACCACATTTGGACAAGATTGAACTCTGGTCTCATCCAGGCTCTGACCTTATCAAGTTTGACTGCTGCACTTCTAAGAATAAAGTTGGACTTCATAAAACTAGGACACAAACCCAATGTGTGATCTTTTAACAGATGGAATTTTATCTGGATTCCACTGTAATAAATAAAAACAATATGTTTAGAAGACAGCTCCACATCTTGGACAAAAACTAATACAGCTGCCCTTAGAGCAATGCTGACTCGAGGATGCTCTTTTCAACTCAGTTTCGCACACCTGGGCTTGCTCAGTTTTGATTTAGTCACTTATACTAATCTCCAAAGAAGGTTTTTGGGTTTTTTTTTTGATTTAGTTAAATTTATGTGCACCCTTCCTTTTGCTTTTGAAACAAACTTTGCAGAAGTGAAATAATAGTATGTGCTTGATACAATTTAACTAAAAATGCCACTATGGCCTGTTTCCAGAGCCTGTACCCATTTGATCCTGATTAAGAGCATGACTAAAAGTATCCATTGAAAGAATATCCTACTTATGGAGGAAAAGATATAGTGAAAGCTGAGATTAACCTGAGCTGCATGCCAATGTTGAGGTTGTGCAAAAAGTTTCCTCCAAAAGCCATACAATCCTGAGATGTGAGCACAGCATGAATCCAGCCTGAAATGACAAATTCTGAAACTTAATATATATGCACACATAACAAGATTTTGTACCTGGAAACAAAAAAGCAAATACAAATTTGTATTCTGTGCTAAGAACCAACAATCTCAATTTTAACAAAAAGAAGATTATAAAATCTTTCTGAAATCTAGTGCAACTGTAGTTTTCTAAAGCAGTTAAAAGCAGATAAAGATCTTAAAGACATTTTTAACTTGAAAAATCAGTGGGGTTTTTTCTTTATTTTTTTTTCCAAGTAAAAAAATTCCCCAAAGTTTTCCCACCAATCAAGAAAAATAAGTAAGTCAGGAGAGAAAGAACAGACTGAACAAAAGATAATGTAGTAAAAATGAGTGAAAAAATTATATTCCTTTCAATACTTAGGTGTTGCTTACAGTAACTGAACTGTTTGCACAACATATAAGAGAGTCATTTAGCACTATTTAAGTATCTCAAATAAGAATTCAGAAGTAATTCCACTAAGTATTCTAAATATAATCATTCTATTTCCAGTGAAGTTATAATCAATTTAAAACCCAGACTAGGCACTCTGACTATACTAATTTGTCACATAATTGAAACACTGTCCTCTTGAACTCCACAACTCAATATGGTAACTGCATGGCCAACATTAAGCTATCAATCTGGCTGATTACTACTGGAGAATTTCAAATAGGTACGCGAAAGAACATACAATATTAGCTTCCTAATTCAAAACAGTTGGATTTATACTGTGTAGATTTAACACAAATAAACTGTATATATCTACACACATCCATGGTTCCTCTTCCAAGATTTTCTTCTGATTTTACATGCATACAGATGATCTTTTGATAAAAGACCAGTTGACCGTATATTTGCTGATTACTTCAGTTTGATCAAGCATAGGCAGCATATATAAATACAGAAAGACCTCAACTTGATGCAAGATCAGCCCAAATCACAAGCAACTATAGATTTCTAATTACCATTAAAACCATACCCTAAATTCAGTTAAGAAAACCAGTTCTGGTTGGTATGGTACCACAGACAGAAGGACCTGAAACCTAGCAATTACATGGACTAAGCAACATGCCTAGTATGTAGCCTACGAAGGATGTAAGTCACAGAATGGTATATGAAAAACTGAAGAATACAATGGCACATGGAATTTAAGGGATTTTTTTTTTTTTTCTTACAGTTATAAATTGTTTGGTTTTATTGCTGTTCTTTGAAAAGCGCAGACTGCCTTGTATGAGAAGATGGATTTTGCATTTGTTAATATGGTTTCAGTTTTCCACTCTTCTCATCATCACAGTATATGAATACCTCTGACTTTCCAAGGAGAAGGTGTACTTCAGCCTATCATACACATGTCTCCCCGGATACTGGCTAAACCGACAAAAAAAGCTTGTTGCAGTTTCATCAACATCAAGCTTTTTTCTGGCACAGCAGTATCAGCTAAGGGATGCCATTTTTTTCATATTCCTACTTGCTATTTTTATGGTGTAGCTTAGAAAACGGTCTATGCAACAAAGTAAGAGAATTTGGTGTAGACCATATAGAACATTTTCAACAGAACAATTTGATCATTAATTAAGATGGAAATCTTGAATTATACTTATGTGATTCTCAAGAGCCTACCAATAGCTGTTATTCATCTACATGCAAGATTAATTTTAAACTACAAGTGTATTCCTAACATATTTCAGAGACCATATAATAATTATGAGATCCTGTAGTACCATGGCCAGCAGGAATGGCAAAAATATTTTCCATTAAAGAACACGCTTTTTAAAAATCCTTTAATCAGTCTTACAAAATTTCCCATTTCTTAAACATCAGTCTTGAAGAGCTAGTGTATTTTACTGGTTCTTATGCCATACTCCAAGTCATAAATATAAATAATGATACTCATCTTTAATAATCTGCTGATTATTTGGGAAGCAGTAACTATTTCAAAAGATCTGTGGATTACAATGAAGTTCCTCATTCTGTGAGTATATCCTGCCTTCTTTCTTCATAGTTTAGGACCTTACACTTAGATAAATGGAAAATGACTGTCATTCCTCGTCAAAAATATATGGTTTTAAAGAGCTCTGGAGGTTCTAGAATGTTAAGTACATATACAGCTCTTTACCATGTAGTACTTGACCACAATAAATATTTATTCTGGACAAGCCATGAACTAGAACAGTAAACTTCACAGGTAGAGAACTGAGCTACTAGAGAAATGTAGTGACCTGTCCAGGAAGTCCGTGACAGAGTAAGGAACTGAACATAATCTTCACAGCTCAGTCTAGAAATAGAATCGTGCATCATTCAACTTCTACATGTACTTAAAGCTTCCTTTCCCAGAAAAAGGAAGATGGTTCCCAGTACAAGCCTTAAGAAAGTATTTATATGGATGGGCTAGATAAATGAAAATACAGGAAATTAACTGGCATTCTCTCTATTGCCAAAGTATTGTTTGATACATTAAAGATTTCTGGGTTTATGGGGTTTAAGAGGTATATAGGAAAGAAGTTTACCTGGGCTTGGTGTTTCTCTTTTCTTAAAAACTGTTACTAGGATTATCCTTTTAAATCAATCACTACATTAGCACAGTCAACTTATGATCCAGAGGTGCCATCATTTATCAGATGCTATCAGATGAAGGTTGGGAGAATTTTATTTTTATTTTTATAAGAAAATGAGAAAAGACTATGCCTCTTTTTTTTTTTTTAAAGAAAGCTGCTGCACTGAATTTATGAATTCCACAGTTTCAGAAACTCTGCATCTACAAAAATCATTTTATTATTAATAAAAGGAAATAACATATAGGAATTTAGTTATAAATTCTTCAAATTTATTTAGGGACATTTTCATTTTGGTAAGCTTACAATTTCATGCAATTCTTTTAAAGCTCAGAGTCTCCACATACTCCAACACAGATTACATTTCTGGCTGATAGAGTTGTGGTATGGACAAATTTTTGTATGAAGCCAAAAAACAAAAATGCAAAACATTTTTCTACTCTTTATCTTCTAGCCTACAGAATAAGAAAAGTATGTAATGCTTTTGTATATGTGTATTATTTATTAGGCTAGAAGCTGCAATAATTTTGCCTAATAGGTCTCACAAGATTCTCAAACTGTAAAAATACAAGAAATTGTATTTTAAAATTAAGAGAAGAATTCAGTCTGGATATTGACCAAAAGGTGGAGAGTGTGAACTTTATGAATTGGAACAGTTTTTCCTTGATAACCAGCTTGAGCTTTTATTTGTTGTCTTATACCTGGGTAACAAACACCACTCCTTTCCTCAAGAGCTGTAATTACTGTCAGCAATTTTAAAGAGCTAATTATTTGTTTTCAAGGTATAAATATTTAAATTGTTCTCTCTCATTATCAATTTTTAGCTTATCCTAAAATTTTGAATGTAATGTTCCATTTTAGGACACCTTTAATTCCTGGGGATTAAATATAAACACCTAAGTCCTATGAATCTTACCTGTTGGAACAAATAAAGTGTGTCCTTGCTTCACAACACATTTGTAACATTTGTCAACCTTGTCCCCAAAATATACTTCACTTTGGGTTACAGATGAACTCCAAGACTCATACAGAGCCAAATTTTCATCAGTAGGCTTGATCAAATAGAATATCTTCTCACCCTGTTGAACAAAAATATCAAACAAATAAATTAAGGTCCTGTTGGAGGCATAGTACAACTCTGGAGTCACTTGTAACAAAAACAATAGATTGGTCTAAATGGCAATGTTCTGTATTTCCACTATGGAACTTTGGGGTTTCCTAGTTATTAACATAACAGTATTTCACAATTGCCATCCATCAAAAACTTAGTCAATGTTACACTCTAACCAGCGGGGGGGAACTAAGTAACATTAAGGAATAATTTACTCCTTAGATTTACAGTGATCAGTCATTCTCAGCTGGAGACTGATGCAAATTGAAGAGACTTATGATTTAAAAAGGAAAACAAAAACTAAACAACCCCACCACTTTTCAATGAAAAATTCCAGGTTCAATAAACAATTTGTGGATATATGCACACATGCCAAATGAGGAAACATAAAACAAAACCACTTAAATTCTTTTACGTTGTTTACAAAATTCATAAAAAGAATAAAAAGTTGAACATGTCATTGATTTTCATTGCATTAGTTTTTTCATACTAAAACCTCACCATCCCACCTACCAGGCTATTATAATGATCAGTCCACCAATTACAGTCTAGAAGCCACCAACAGCATGTTAAAATAAGAGCACAAAAGTACAGCATCAACAATCAGTAATTCATTTTCATCTCAAGTGTAAAATTTCATTCAAAATAGGTAAGAATCCCTGAATGCCAGTTCTTTTCATAGCAGAAAGATGCACACTGAGTAAATTCTGTTTCACATACTCAAAGAAAAAAAAAGAAAATCAAGAAACTTTCATACCCAGAGAACATGGTACCAAACTGATGTTCCTCCAAAATCAATATGAAAATCCGTATAGCTGTCCTGGACACCCATCAAACAATACTTCTGAACAAAAGGCTTAGGGAAGACAGAATCATCTGGCCAATAGTTTTCCACCCATGAAAGCTTTCTGGCAATATCTGGAACTTCCACCAATTCAGACATCCTAAAAATAAATAAATAGATAAATAGATGAAATAAATAAAATGAAGACTAAAATACACCTTTTTAAAGCAACAACTTTAAATGCTTACGTTTCCTACATCGTTATTACTTTTGAATTAATAAAATTGTTTTTAAACCTGTATTACAACACAGTAGCTGTCTCAACAAAATATGCAGCTTCCTTATTTCCTACTACAGTTATTATACTCCTACAACATACCGTTCACCTTAGCAAAAACAACTTTTCATTTTGCAGAAATTAAAGTCAACACTCACTTTGTGTCTGAGAATTCCAGGCTGATCACATTCAATACTTTGGGTCGGTCAGGATTTGTGAAATATTTAATATAATTATGGAGCTTCATTTTGCTGTCTGCTTGTCTTGCTACATCTATTACATCTATCACTTTGTCGCCACCTGTGAAAAACAGGATGACTTGCTTAATCTTATCACAGATAAACAGCCATTTTTAAGAGAAATTTAACTTTTTTACAGCATTTACCAATCCATTTCTCAACAAAAACTCCATTATAATCAACATTCTCTTGGAACAGAGATAGGTAAGTATAAATCAATTTCTTATTAGGTCTAATTTTAACTCCTATAGTCAGTTAAGGACAGAACTGAAAAAAGTCTAGAAGTATGTCCTTCTTTTCAGTGGTTAACCAGAAAGAAAAGGGAGCAACACAGAATGACAGCAATCAGCTTAAAAAAAAGGGGGGGGGGGTTTGTGGCTGACATTGGAAAGTCTAGTGCAGAGAAAGTTATCAAGGCAGATCTATTCCTCTGTCTTGCTAATAATCATCACCAGAGCACTTGAATATTTAACACAAGGACCATTGAGAATTCTTTACAAATAATGAATCCTATGGCTCACAGGTTGTAATTCTTAGTAATCTGCACTGAACTTGTGCCATAATTGATGGGTTTCAACATTGAAAACTATGCAGGTACTCCATCACACACATTCTAAACACAAAAATACCTTATATACATGCATAACTTTTAAGCATAAAGTAATTTCACTGATAATTGAGTCACGAGCATGCTTCATTTCTGAAGACGACAGGGATTGGTTTAAATATGGCGTATTTTAAAACAACAACCCTGTAGGACTAGACAAGCAAGAGACAGCCTTTAACCAAGAAAAAGGGGAAAAGGAGCAGCACAAAAATCAAAAACAAATCAGCACAGCAGATTAATGAACAGTTTAAAGCACTAGAACTAATTCTGAAGTTAGTCCTACATTTCCTTATATAATTAAATTATAATTCAGTCTTGCAATAAAGAAAGAAGTAAAGATGCATTATAGTAGTAACTATATTATGCCTATTTAGTTAGTAAAGGGTCAAATTAAAAAATTATGTTTGGAATGCTGGAATGTATCCAGATACACATTATAAACACATTCACTTCAAAACTGCAGATTAATATCATCCTGGTAAATTCTAATTGGAATAATATTTACTCAGTTTTCTTATTTTTGGTTTCAATAACAGAAAGGTAGATTGGGGAAATTTCAAATTTTCCCTGAACTGAAGAACCTGACAGGTCAAAATACATGTATGGGAAGGGGAAGATTAAATTCCCCTCCGAATCTGAATAGGCCATTTTCCAAAGAAAAGCTTCAGAAATATCAAAATGACAATTACACTTTGATGCAGAATGCCATCATACAAGGGAATTAGCTTATCATCATCATAATGGTAACAACATTCCATATACTACATATTTCTTCTGTTCTGTTGCCATTGTAAAATGCCAATGGACACATGTCCTGCTTTTAGCACATTTCATTATATTAGGTTATCACAGGAACACAGACAAGGCCATACACAGACAGACTTCTCAACTGCACTATATGCTACTGGAAATTTCATGGTGCAATTGGCTCAGTCTTGATCTCTCTGTGCTCCACACTCACATGAGGTTGAAATGATTACAGACTGTCAGACGAACTGATAAGCAGGAAATGATCCTGGAGAAGCTGTATTTCTCCTACGAAAGGAGGTCGAGGTGGGAAGCTTTCCAAAAAAAGGATTTCATTAGGTAGTGTCAATTTATGGACCCCAAAACATTTTAAAATATCCTGACCAGTGATCAACCTTTATTGATCCTAAGAGTGATTCATATAATTCACACAAAGAGAACAATCTTGAAAATCATTATATTTTATTGGTCTACAATATGTAGCAGAACAAACACATCAGTGTTCCTCATTTAGCTGGTGCCATAATTAACATGTTGGAAAACTGTAATGTAAGGGTGTACTCCTGTCACATACCTACCACAAACAAAATCAGTCTAATTTTACTCTTTGTCAGTCTGCTGGTAAGAAGCATTCAATTTAGAATACATATTTAGTACACTTGAAGCTCTTATAATTGTGCAAATATTTATTTTACTTTATAGACAGAATCATTTGCACATATTCTAGAGTGACCCTTACCTACATAGTGTTCCACATCTAAAACAGAGAAAGTTGGTGGCGGAAGTCTGAGCCCCAGACCATCTAATTTAGGAACCATAATTGGAACATCAAACCCATGTTTCTCCAAATATCTGTGTGTCAACTGGCTGCCATGCATTTTCAAAATGACTTCATCAGCACTGGTGGAAAGAAATAACAAAGTATTAGCAAAAAACTCTCCTCCAAGCATTACTGAAGAATAATTACATTACCTTTTCAGGGGTTTTTTGTTTGTTTGTTTTTGAGGGGATGGATGGGGAGATGGATGCATCTGAATCCAAAAGAAGTGGACCCAGTGTTATTAGACTGGGCATTCAACTAGAAGACAATGACAACGTATTTTAAACTATTAAGAAAACATATATTGACGTGCATAACCTGGGAACTCACAGCCTTTGCATACGATTGAAGGCAATAGCTTAAAAAGACAGGGAAAAGGAATTCTTGGAGAAAACATTAACATACCTTTTAATAACAACAACAAAAATCCTTTAAAGGATTATAAGTCATTATGTTTCAGTAAGAAAGCCATCCACAGACAACCTGGGATAAAAATATTTCTGTTGCAGTCAAGTCTATCCACTTTCCTCCGAAGCATGTGAAAATGGATAGACTATCAATTCATGTCAATATTCTATGTTATCTGAAGGCAAACTGGGGAGTTATTTCCCAGTCTCTCCTTTCCTGGTCAAGAGGAATAGACAATATTCGAACAGTTAAGGCATTCCAAAAGAACTCCCCCCCCCCCCCCCCCAACAAAAAAACCCAACCACCAACCCTGTAGCAATCCTGATGGACAACATGTCTCAGTGCAAAACTGATCAGGGGAAGTTACAGCATGAAAAAGGCAAACGTATCCTTCTGGAACAGGGAGTGCCCAGGGGTAGGGGAGAAGGAAAAAAAAATTCTAGAGGAAGAGGAAGACATCCTAGATTTTTATTTTCTGAAGCGGAGAAATGTTGAAGTCAGCTCTTCTTAGACACACTCATTCCACAGAGTTTCTCCATTTTTTCACCAAAATGTCTAAGTGAACTTCTGTACCTTGGGAAAGAGCGAGCCCGCAGCTGTTTAACAAAGGTTCGTGTTCCAGCCTGGACCGGTTTGGAACCATCATCCAACTCTGTGTAGTCATGTCTGTGCCAGTTCCTCCTCTTCTTCACTAGGTATTTTAGAAGGCTTTACATTAGTTAAATCGGATGGCTCAGATTAGCAGTCATTCCATCAGTGAACCAGACACGCTTCAATCACATTACTAAGATCAAACCTTATTGTTTATGCAGGTGACACTCTACCTATCTGCAGCAAATGAAATCTTCAGCAGGCCTGGCAGTAATCCTTTGCATTTCTACAGCTCCTTCCAGCTGAGAATCTCAATGCACATTATACACCATGATTTAAGACTCCACATTCAGTGCAGCATAATATAAGGAAATAAACAGTGGCAGCCTGAAAGACGTCCAAAATTACAGACAGAGTCAACAGCGAAGCTAGAAATAGAATTTTAGTTTCCTAATGCTCAGACCTTTATAATAAACAGAAAAATCCTACCTCTTCAAGATCCACATGCTTCATTTTATGTATTAACACAGAATCAATAAGAACTAACCCCACTGTGCTATTCACCATATGAACACCCCCATATTCAGTCTGATAGTACCACTATTACTACTATTCACCACCTTATTCTGTTCTGAATGAATTTTTCTTTTATCCACTGCTCATGTCTCCAAAACAACTCTGGGTGTAAACTACTTCGGGTAGGTACCATATTTATTACACAGGCATAATACATACATACAAACATAATGTCCCAAAATAATGAATCTCTGAGTTGTCTGAAACTTCTTGGCACTTTCACAAAACATTAATGAAGAACAAAGGATAAACTAATGTTCTATTACAATCTGGGGAATCTGATATCGACAGCGCAATACTAACTAAACCGAATTTAACATCTCCCTATACTTACAGGGCCAAAGAAAAACTAGACATTCTCATAAAAATCACTGTGTTGGTCACCTCATGACAAATGACAGACACGCAAATGAAAAACCACCCTTTTTTTTAAAAACACCAAGTTGTACGCTGCCTCCCCATTTGACCTTTTTTGGCCTGAAGTGCATCAGAGGACAAAGTGGCTTATGATACTGTGGTGAGCTTACCACCTGCCTTCAAGTTTTCATTATGAATTATTTCATTATGAATATTTCATTAATTCATCTTAACCAACCAATCATTTTGTATCTTCATGTATACGGAACACAAACTTAGTACTTTGAAAGGAAGCTCTCATTTAGATCATTTACCTGTTAGTTAGCAAAATGCACTCAGTAGCACTTTCAGTCTATACAAACAAACTTATGTCACTCGTCCTGAAACATTCAGTAGGCTGAAAATCCCAATTACCTTCCCAACAGGTGCCTCAGCAAAAAGGACTGCTATCTCATCAGCTGGGGAAGAACCTCTAATGGTGCTCAACTTGCTGCCCTTCTGCTGACATACCAGCATACCATTTACTACACCAAGAAATTAAACATAAGCAGCATACAGTAATTTTTAGGTCATGTTTCAGTTATTCCCAAAAATCAAAACTAAGCCAAGCTCTGCTCCATTGTATTTAATAGCTGCTATTAAAAGTCTGCCCCAAGAAGATTTACTGAGGCCAGCTCTATAATTTAACAATCAGTATTAAGCAGAAATTACATCTGCTGAGGAAACATGGAGGAGAGGAAAGCTACTGTTACTTGTCTGCACAAGCGGTGTCTTACAGGCCTGTACAAAACAGCCTGCAAAGCAAATCCAACCCCCACCTAAACAACTGTATTAATAAAAGTTGAACTTTGAACCTTATGAAAAAGCTCATCCTTAACCATCATGATGTGCCCAAACTCAAAGAATTGCTAGCAATACTGAAAACAGAACTACCAATAACATGATGCTGGGGATTTAAAAAAAAAAAAAAAAAAAAAAAAAAAAAGCAGCTTCACTGCTGCTTCCACAGAAATACCAGTTGCTTATATAGAAATAACTGACATCTTATAATCACTACACATAACAGATAATATTCCTCGTGGTAAGCTACTGCCTATAAGTGGCAAATGGTACCCTTTAGAAGACATTTAGTAGAATAAACTGACATTTACAGCTATTTGCTAACATGAAAATCAGTGTTGAAGAGCTAGTTTAATGAGCCAGTTATCCAAATAATAGTAAAACTTCATAAATAATGAAGCCAAGTTTTATTAAGTTTTAAAAGCTATTTTCTCAATTGTAAATAATAATAAAAGAAACTAGTGGCTAATGCTAATTTGTAACAAGGTAGTTTTTCATAATTTCACTGCTGTTATAACAGCTCATTAAAATTGTAAGATGATACAGCTGTTTAAGAGATTTTATAGCACAAAACCAACTTTTAAAAATCTGTCTTTACAACATTTAAAGACTAGAAGTTAAAATAGCTCTTTTTCTCTACTTAGCACATGCTAAGGTATCATACTTCTATAAACAAGAAAACATTAAAGAACAGTAATGAAAATTATTTTCCCTCTTATATATCTCTCTAAATTATTTTCCATAGCTTTTACAATCCCTTAAGACATTACAATAACAGTTGCAAGAAAAAAATGTAACTGAATGGATCTTTGTGCTCAAATTTAAAACAAAATTTCTGTGTAAATTGAAATGGACACATAACCAAAAAAAAAAAAAAATCACACACTCAAAACTAGCGGAAGGAAAGCTTTTACCCTCACTATTCTTGAAAACTCAGGAACAACCCACTGTGACAACATTTAAAATA
The DNA here is from genome assembly GCF_036417845.1 of Apteryx mantelli. Classification (NCBI taxonomy): domain Eukaryota; kingdom Metazoa; phylum Chordata; class Aves; order Apterygiformes; family Apterygidae; genus Apteryx; species Apteryx mantelli. Next base: position 158,226,496 of record NC_089978.1, on the reverse strand, counting down.
TACACACCAAAAGTACACCAGAGAATTACAGGAGAATATGTAAAAGGAAAGGAGTGAGTTGGGAATTTTCATGAAAAGCAAGCTGAAAGTTATTTTTAAATTACATTCCTTACACATTCAAAACACTGGGCCAATAACTGTTTTTAGCTTAGGCAAACATTATTCCCTGCCTTCTCACACTTACTAGTCTGTTTGCATGAGAGGTCGGATGCCAAACTTTAAATGGGGTTCAAGACCTATGCATCTGTACAATGAGGCCCTGAGTCTTGTAAGAGGTCCTTCAAATGATACTCAGTAACCAAAAGTGCAAGAGGAGTGTTAGCATGGGAAGACCAAAAAATTACAGTGAACATGAAGGAAACAACAGAATAGCAGTTCTGAAGACTGGTACAACATCTCAATATACAGTCAGCTCATATCAAGCACTGGTGTTATTACCACAGTCAAAAAAACCATATATAGAGAGAGAGAGTGGTGGTGAGGGATTAGTAACAGAATTTGAGAAGGTAAAAACAGATGAAAAAATTAACACTCTGACAACCACAGTCCTAGTAATGTTTACCGTACTTTGTGCTTTCTTAAAACTCTGGATTCTGGAGCCAAGTGATAACATGAGACACTCAGCTTTCATGTAAACAGAGCATATTTTTACACCTAAGAATCACTGAGATAACTTTGAAAATAACAAAATATAATATGAAGACTCCAGAGTGAATAAGCCAAGAGAACTCCAAAATGTACTACAATTGTTTTTAAACTCTGTTTTAAGCTTCTCAGGATTAGTTATTTGGTATTTTACAGAGATGCTTAATAAAGGCCTTGTAAAACTGTTGCTCTTCCAGCACAAGAGTATGATTTAATTTTGGTTGCAATACAAAAAATACATCAGATAACATTGTTATTATTTAATTTGATCTTTACATCTAACTATACAGTAGTTTTGAGTATTGGAACTCTTCCTTCATTAACTTGTAGGATGCTGAAAATAACTATTTGGTAGTATGAAATTTATCTTTCTGTATATCTTCAGGAAATTACTTTGTACTACCTTGTTTGATTAGATGGGATTATACACACACATCTGCAGAAATCACAGATATACTTGCCCTCTTAAATGGAACACAGATGAATTTGATTTCTTTCAAAACTCCTTTAGTAGAAAAGATATGACGTGGTAAATAAAAAACACTCTTTGTATTTATATACATAATTTCATATGACTGAAGCACTCTGGAGCATTGCCACAACATTTGAAGTCCTGACACCTTATCAGTCTCTCTCAACATTTAAATAAGTAGATGCCCTAACTGCAAACTATAATAGACCTGATTCTGACAGCATAGCTGAGAACAACTAATAAAATCCCAGATGAGGACATATTTCAATACATCACCTCTGCTTGAGCTGATAAATGGTACATCTGAAGCTTCTACTAAATCTAAATGATCTACTCACTTGAGGCAATATGAAGCAATAAGGATAATTTTTACCACAGATTCTTGTCTTTAAAAAGACTTCCAATACAAAAATCACGCTTATCTCACTTGTCAAGTTGCTAGAGCTAGAAGCCTCTTCATGCAAGAAAGGCTATTTACAGGCATCACGAGGATGGTGAAGCATACTGGTTCTGCCAAATCAAGCAGGGAAAATAAGTTTTAGATTTACTAGGTCTTTTTTTAGTATTCTGAAAGTCCTATGTATTCCCCTTCTACTCATTGCCCTATCCTCCTGTTCCACAGGAAAAACGGTCAGAGAAGTGGAAAAGAATGTAGCTGATATTTGTATTCTGATTTACAGAAGTCACACGCAGATTCTTAACAGATGAAGGCAATCAGAATCCTAAAAACTACAAGCATGTAAAACAGCATTTATCCTACTTTTTAGCTCCTAACCTAAAGGCTGCGAATTTTAAAGGTATTAAGTATAACCTACATATTATACTATACAAGATATTACATCAATAAGGGATACTTTATTACTTCAATCACAATCCACAAGACTAACCAGTTAGGATGCAATTGTTTTAAACTTATTATTTTTAAATGGTAAGGTAAGTTCAGTTTTGAAAAGATTCTAGAACTTAGTCATTGATGACTAATAAATCATTATGTTGTCTTCAACAAAAAAAAACAAACAAAAAAAACATGACCATGACTCAGTGCCTGGAGCACAAGACACAGTGTATGAAGACATTTTTCAGATTTGAACTTAGAAACTTAATTCATTGTTAGATAGGTGAAATGAATTTTTACCTTGCCTCCTTTCGAGAACAGAAGTCATGGGGAAAATCTAGAAGTTGGATAAAGTAGTGTCCTTTCAGTAGTTATGAAAAGACAAAAAAAATGTTAATTTTTTTTTCCTCCAAGAAGTGCAATGTTACCATCTTTCCATTTCAGATCTCTACAGCAAATGTACCTACTGAAAGGAGAACTAAAGAAGGGGTCTCTCTTGCCACTGTATTTGATAGAGTCTTCTGGCAACTGGTAAGACTGCGTAAGAAACTTGATGGAAATATGTTTACATATCAGAAACCTGGAATTCAGAGTTGGATAAGTGACAAGGACATAAACGAAAAAAATGGAGGAAGTTCTAATTCTCAGCTTTCACTGGACTTTTTTTGGCATATACCTACAATTCATCAAGAAAGGTAAGATGGCAAATTCTTACATTTTCTCAAAGTTCTTCAGGCCTTCCTAGGTTTTATAATATTCATGATTAAAATATGCAGTCTTTGGGAACCATCAATTTTTTAAATTATTATTATTTTACTAACATGTAATGTATGCAGGAGGATAAAGCATCACCGTCAGCACTATTTTTTTTTTTTTTTGGTGAGGATTCCCTAATTTTTGTTCTCTCTCAATCAAGTCCAGATTGTTTTCTTCAAGCTCTGTGTACTTTGATTTCTCTAATCTACAGCTGTGTTTTTTTGATTGTATCTGCACCTCTAGATCAAGGAAAAAAGCTCAAAATTAGTCACACAGAATCAGTACCTGCTAAATGATCAAATTCATCTTCAACGTTCTTCTGAACAGTCTTTTCCAATTGTATATGGAGCCAAAACAGATTATAAGTGTAAAATAAAATTTGAATATCCCATACTTACTTAGAGAAGGTCCATGAAGGATTGCACAGTTGGGACAATGGTATAGATCAATGTCAACAGCATGGTGCTCCTCTACCCCAACACAGCTGCAATAATATTTTTAAAACATTAATGAGAATACATGCAAGCTTTATTTTTTAAGCTAAAGAATAATTAAATCTTAAGTCTTTACCTGAACTTGCTTAGTCTACACAGGCAAATTGTAATCGGATTCCAAATTATATCTTTCAACTCAACTGCTGGGTTGCCACTTAAATTTTGGGTAATAATTTGCTTACCGTTGAACAAAGAATGCCGAATTTTTATAAAAGGAAACAAGAATCAAATTCCTCTAAAAATGAGTCCACAGTATATAACTTTACCCCATACCTCCCAAAATAGCTTTGATCTTAATTACAGGAAACAGGGTACATAAAACAATTCAAGCAATTCCCTTCATAAGAGTGAAGATTAAAAAAAAAGAATGTCTGACATCTAAGTGCTGGCAATTGGTAGGAGACATCACAAAACTTTTGTTCCCCTCCCCATGCATGTTTTCTTTTACATATTGTAAAAAGCAGATATCTGACACATATCCCCAAGATAAATAATGAATAATGCTTTCATTTTCTCCCTGAAATCTTTGCAATACCAGTAGTAGCTATGTAAGCTACATAAGTGATCACACAAATCACTCTTCAGGAGTGCTGTTTTTGTTTTAAAATAGTAACCAATATTTCAAAGTGCATTTGAGAGATTTAATATTTTCCTGGTGTACATTTTTTCCAGATAAAGCTGTCAAAGTGGGATTTAAGTGGAACATCTTTATAATAGCCATTTCAAAACATCTGCACTGCTCTGTATCTCAATAACACAATGCTAAGGCCAAAAGTTGAAGCAAGTCACAGCAAGTTATTTCCTTTCTTGATACAACAGTACTAAACTGTAGAGGGATAGAAAGGTGGGGGTTTTTAGAGGAAAAAAAAAAAAAAAAAGCCTGGAGAAGTCTCCCTGCTAAAAGGCAGACTGGAGCATGTCAGTGGCTTTGGCACTAGGCTGCTGGGGAAAAGACTTTGTAGCTAAGTAATTTCAAAGCTTCAGTGTTTATGCTGTCATTACACTTTTGATATGAAAGCATTACTTGACTGGATCAGTGTTCAAGCTCTCACATTATTAGAAAGTATTAAACACTTACTGCCAAAACAATATACTGAACAGCTTTGCATTCAAACTGTACCAATGAGCAAGTCAAATCTGAAACCAAAAAGCACTTCTCATGTAACCATCAGTAACAAATACAGTATCCCGAATTCTCTGTAAATGTTCATCTGATTCTTCTACTTCCCCTCCATTTGCAACACAAAGTTTAGAAAGAATATAGGTTTTTACATACTTGCTATTATACGATCTAAATATGAAGCACTGCTGCCAAATGCAGTTCATCACAATTCTTGCAATATTTAATATTTGTTTTTAAGACTCCAGCTACTGGAACTGTTATTACATGCAAATTCAGCTGACATCTAAACAGAAATGAAGGCAGAAGTGCTCTTTAAAAATGCATGTCCCATTTCTTCTTGCTTGTGTTCTCTTTTTATAGAAGAGTGACTCATAATTCTAAATGTTTAAAAATTAACACTCTAAAAGCCCCAAACCAGAAGGCATATTTATATATCTCTGAATACATATAAAATAAACATTTATGTGTATACATGTATATACATACGCATATACCGAGATATGCATGTATCTTTAAGAATCCAAATATTTTAGTTAAGTTTCTAACTTTTGAACAGCTAAAGGTATTTATGTTAGATGATATCTTGCTCAAACTAGTACATTTGTTCAATGAAACAGAGAGCTCTAAGTGAAAATTTCACTTACTCCCTTTACTGCGTTTTCCTTTTGTGTATCTAACACATTCATCATCATCGCAATCAGATCATTTGTTATCTTGCTAACAGTAAGAACTTTACATCAAATACAGCAACAGGACATTCAAGCTTTGACAATTAACTGTTTGTCATATTCTATTTATGAAAGCTAACTTATTGTCTCTTATAGGACATTTCAGATAGCTTGAAGATAAAAGTTCTGTTAAGTATTAAACACTCTCCCTAACTTGATTAATCTCATAGCCTTTTATGAAAGTACTGGGGGCTTTGTGTACACAAACAGCAGGTGATGCTGGAATGGTATTAGAATAGCTGGAATGGCCATTCAGTGAAGAAAGCAAACATTTGCAGTCTACTATTTACGCTCGAAACTCAGAACTAACTGGAAAGGCAAAACAGTAACTGGAAGATACAGCAAGTGGATCTAGCAGCAGATACCTGACTGATGTAAAGGGCAAATGGCGCTCCCGCACTTGCGAGAACAAGCATTGCGAAGGATGCCACAGAGAGCATCAACTGCACGCAGTGCCGTTACAAGCTACTTTCCCGAGACCCCTCTGCAGTGTAAACAGACGAATGTGACAGTAATCATTCTGGCTTCCAACAGGCAATCAGTTAGTGCGCTAACTGTAACTTCGGGCCTCAAGAATCAAAGCAACATCATCAAGAGGTCACAGAGAGCCTGCAAAGTGTTAAAATATTTGCACACAACACTCCCAATCCAGTGGATGTTTTTCTGAATGAAGTTGCATGATCACCCTTCACTCCTCCGTCCATTTTGGTTGAAATGTCTTCAGTATATATTACCTAGTTTCTAAATTACTCCTCTCCTGTAGGTAGGCAGCAGACTAATCCTCAGGAATGGTGAGAAGTTTACAGTATTACAGAATAAAATAAATAAATAAAAATACACTGTAGGAGACTATGCCAGAATACACGTCTCTAATTCTGATCATGAAGGTAGAAGGTCTGAATGGGTCCAGTTTTAGTGAAAATGGTTCTAAAGTAGTAGCAAGCTAGAAAAATTTAGTTAAAAAAAAGACTCCACACTATCAGTCTATGAGTGGTCCAAGTCTCCTTTTCAGTATTAAACCAAAAATAAGATATTGTAACTCCTCAAACTCTTCACTAGATAAAAAAAAAGTTTCCTGCAAGCTCCTGGAAAACACCTTTCTCTGAAGTCTTAAGAACATTTGTCTGCTTACAACGGGGAAAGACGTTTGTAACTTCCCTAAGGTCACTAGCATCAAGGCGAGGTCAGCAAGAGGCAGCAGAAGAACCTGGGAAGTGCTAAGGTAATTGCATACATGAAGCACCTACTGCAGCAAGTGATGAAGTCCCTTCCTACTGCAAGTTGGAGGAATCAATTCTCCAGATTTAAGTTTGATTAAAAGGTGAATATTTTTGTTTTAGTCTGAGCTTTCCATTTGATTATTCAATTTCTATCTATGTAAAAGGAGCAAGTAGTATACCCTATAAATCAAAAACAACCAGAAGAGGCCTAACATATCTGAGAGATACCAATAGACCCTGTTCTTGTGCAAAGAGAAAATAAGGCTTTTTTCGCAGAAAAAAAAAAGAATTCCTGCAGAGCCTGTTCCCTACTGCAGCATTGCTATTCATTTAGAAATTAGTTATCTTGTGTACAGATAATTCAGTATGACAGATTTGGCAATTATTTCACAATTATGCTGGAACACCTGCTAGAAGGGGTTTCCAAAACTCCAAAAACTTGAGAGGAAGCCTTATACCTGAAGACTATGCAGCAGTACATGGTAACCCCCACAAGGCACCTGGCACCTCTTCTCTTCTGCAGCAGCACAATGTTGTTCGTTTAAGCACTGGATACAGGCCAGTCACCAAATAGTCTGCTGCACCTTCAAAATCTAATACCAGCTTGCTCTCAAACCATTCTTGCTATTCCCTTCCCTGCTTCTGATGTTAGCAAGTAGGTCCATAACATTTTAGAGGTTGCTTAACTCTCTCTGTTGATCTAATTGAAAGAATCCCCGATTTAAGAAAAAATCCTAAGCACTCTTGATCTGGCCTTTATTTTTAAAATGTCTGTACAGGGACATGGCTACAGTAAATATACTCTATAATTACATAAAAATAACAAATATAAATGGTAATGATTACACATAGCATTACATAAATTAACAGTTGTTAAGATATGGGTAAAGTTTGGATTCACATTTCCCCAAAATTAATAGTCACAACTGAAAATACTAATGGGCCAGATTATCTGCTATTGGCCAGATATTCCTACCAGGAAATTTCTGAGCTATTTCCTTGTATACCAGGCATATTGAAAATAAATTTTTGAAGACTGAGGGATACAAATAATTCTTGATTGGAGAAAATGGATGGATCATCCCAAAGATGAAAAAATGAACAAATTTGTTGAGAAGCTGGGTCCTACACAGGATGCCAGTCTTCTTGCTTCTGTCTTCTGTTCCTTTCCCCTGCTACTTCAATGCCATAAGCACCTTCTCCACATCTTCCAGTTGCAAGTGTAACATAATCTAACAGACTCTTGCTTATACATAGCCATACTTCTATGTTTCCCACAGTAGCCTCTGCATCCCTCAACACTGGCATGACACTTTGCATCTATAAACTTTACATAGCAGAAGAGGATACGTGATAGGCCATGACGAGAACATCTACTGTTTCTTCAAGAGTTTTGATATTCTTTATGGCTCAAAATTGGGCCAAAAAATTCTGCTTCAAGTCTCTTTCTTACTTTCTTCTTGGGACACAAGAAGTTCAGGCCCAAAGATCTTTAGGTTTTCCACAGTGTGACCTGAATGTCTGACCCATTTGTTGCCATTGTGCAGAAAAAATGCAGGTTCAAGGTTCTTGCTAACGTGTAATTAGGCACAATACCTTGCATCTTGCCCAAGCTTTAAAATTACTAAAAATTATATTTTCCAAGCTCTCCCTATATTCTCCCCAAATAAATATTGTAAAGCAATTCTCCTTTTCCTTCCCTACTCTTCTTTTTCTGCCTTGAGAACTCCATACATCCTCCTCTTCAACCCCACCACTGCATCAGCACCCTCAACCTTTTCTTGCCATGCCTGAGCATGCACTGCAGGCTTTATCTGGCAAAAGGAGAAAAAAAGCACACATATCATGACATCCAGTAGGAGAAGATTAACAAAAATCCTGGAAGACAGAGAAATATTAGAGATATTAGAAATATGTTCCCCATTAGCAGGTACACTGGGGTATACACTATTCCCAAGGCTACAGGCACATTTCCTGTTAACTCAGTTCATTTTCTGACAGAGCAGATCCCAAAATTCTTTTTCAATTTCCAGGTGGTCACATAACTGCTGAGAAGATACATGGGCAGCGAGTCTCTACTGTGTCTTAACAGGGATGAGGAAGAGGATATGCAAGTTTTAGAGGTAGCAAAGTAGATAGGAAAGCCTTAATTGCCCCCAAATTGACATCACTACCTCAAGGTACAGTTTCATGTAACATTAAACTTAATGTAGCTGTAGGTTCCTGCTGAGAGGAAAGGTCCCATCCTCTCTCCTCCAACTGTCTGGCCATGGACTTCCATTGTTTTTTTCATCAGATTTAACAATCGGGCGACCACATGACAAGTCAGTTCAGCAAACTAATCCAAAGGAAAATGGGCAAAATACTTTGTGAGAGGTAGGCAAGGTTTTTAGCAAACTTTTCAGTTTACCTACAACAAGGTCTGTAGTCACTACTTCCAGTTCTGCATCTTTTGGGCACGCCAACAAAACCCAAAGTACTATTGCCTTTATTGTCAGAATCAACTAGCAAGATTGCAAGATTCACAAAGAGCAGCTCCTCCTACTCCATCCCTAGAAAGAAAAATGCAGAGAAAAGCATCTTTACCCAGCAAGGGGATGGGGTAAGGAGTCAACTTGGCAGATTTTAAGGAATTTTGGTTAGTCATTAATTCTAGCCTACTCTTTGCAAGTGTCAAAATGATGCCAAGTAAGAAATATTTGCAGGTTAAAACAAAGGAAGTACTAAAGATGTCACTGCCACAACTGATCAGATAGCTCTCAAGCATTTCTGAAGTCACAACAGTCACTCCTTCAGGGAAGATATTGAACTACTTGGTTAGGAATAAAAAGACAAGATCATAGAGTGACAATACTATTCTCAGACTCAATAGACTTTTGCAGAGCAATGGCAGCTTGAAAAATAGGGTTTACTTGAAGGAGAGTCTAAAACATAAAATAAACAAGGTCAGTCTTAACAACCTGAACCTCAAGTGCCAGCTAGGCAAACATACAGGATTTTTCCTTTTTAAAATGCATGCATTTACATCACAGTAATAAAAACTGACCAAACAATTCAACATGGGGATGCAGAAGGAACCATTAGCCATCTCTTAATCCTCCTATGATAAGCAACATAACAATTCTGGAATGACAGTGATAATAGTAATTTTAAGCTTACAGTGATTTTACTTTGGTGATGAGATAATTTAAAAAGTGAGAAACTTTTATACATCATAGAAGCATACTGCTACATGTTAAAATAAATTCTATATTGGGTATTTTTTCTGTAAACATTTCAGCTTGTATTTTCTCTGTATTTATTCACTTCCCAAAATAAAATACCATTTCAGAAGGAGCTATTCCTATAAACGGATTTCAGATAGATTGCATAAATACATTTAAAAAAGAACAAAAACAGAGTAATGTTTATCTGCAACAAATATTCCCTCTGCCACTATTATCTATTTTCTCCAGAAAAGAATTATATTGTTAGATTTGTACAGAACATATACATGTGGGCCCAACAGTATACATAGTTCTAGTACATATTCACACACACACTCCATTAATCAAGTCCTCAAGGGCAGAAAAATAACCCGTAGAGCCAACTCGCAAAATACTTCAAAATATACTAACTTATTAAAAATTGCATGATCCTACACACATATAAGATATGACCTATTTTGATTTCCAAAGGGTCTTCTAAAGCTCAGACTTTCTGAACCTCCAGAATCAAAATTTCAAGTTTGATAGTTAAAGTTATACTAGTGCTACCTTTGCAGAAGATGCTTTTAATGCCAACACTCAAGCTCATTCTTTCAGTGAGAAAGAAAATCAGTACTAATAGTGTCTCCCTCAAGTAACAAAGCTTTTCACTCACTCAAAGCACAGAGGCTAAAATAAATAAGATCAGTAAGTGACATCTTGTGAAAGAAAGCTCAACTCCAGAGAATGCGTTCTGAAATGGAAACCTAATAGGAAAGTAATGAGCAATGGACCAAAGCTACCAAGTCACAAAATGATACAGGTTCAGTTACAGATAAACAAAACCTTCTAACTACAGTTACAGATAAAGCCATGTATTCAACATAATCATCACGGTACCTGAAACCTCACAAAAAGAGAAGTGAAATCATTATTTGTACATTGATTCTTCCATATTGTAATCCCAATCTAGTCAGAAAATGAGTTGATATGTTTTTTGAGATTGAACGTGTGCTTTTTCCAAGATCAAGTTTATTAGTTCAATTTCTTCAATTAAGTGAAACTGCTAAAATGGAGAGAAAAGAGACAGGACTGTTACTTTTACATAAATACTTTGACAAGTAAATATTTGGTATAATAAGCATGATCGTATTTCTAAGCATTTGTGTTTGTTAAAAATTACATGGAGAGCTGATTTTATCTATATATAATGAATTTATGTAACTATTAAGAATTTAAGCAAAAAATAAAATGACTGTTCAAACAGCAGCCAAAAAAAGTAACATGCTCAGGAAATCCACAGAGCTTAACATGCAAAAAATGCACACTGAAGGAAAACAACCTTTTCACTACCATATAAGAGTGTCAGGAAGAGACACACAGTCATGCTTAATTCATAACAACATTGGTCATCACAGATTACATGTAGCAGTTTTATGAGACAACTGCTTTTCCTAATAATGATTTCATGACAGGGCAGAGTTAACATCACCAAAGTACTTCTAATGTATTCCTTCTGCTTAGTATCACCCATTAAGTGCATACCCAATTTCTCTCTTCTTCCTATGCAAACTAGGATTTCTACTCTTCTGCAGCTATATTGATCACATCAAGCTGTTTTAAAAGAATGTTAACAATAATTTCTGTCATTGTCCTTTCTAAATCATTGTTTTACAGAAATTAAGGTCAGAAAGGGCCTACATCATTTTGTGTAGATTTTAGCAAAATAAGCTGCATCAAGAAGTTCAGAAAAATAAGATTTAAGTAAACTACAGCAGACCTCAAAACTAAACATGTCAGTGAGAGCAAAGAGAAGCAGAATTTAAAAAGCAGTAGTGCTATTTGAGGCCTTACTTCAGTGTGAAAATGATTACATGAGATAAACCATATGGCATGATTCACTTCCTGGTATCATCCTGGTTTATAGGAAGGAAAGAAAAAAAATCTACATCTATCTGACCTAAAGGAAATTTCTTTAGCACTTTAAAACAAGTAATCAGTGCAACCTTTCACATATGAGCAAAGCACTCTGCTCAGGACTTCAAAAAGATTCGCTGCAGCAGTTCAGACCCCCATCTTCCTCCATTCACATTTTCCCCAGTGTGGTCAGACACATCAAAGAAATGGAGAAACAATAACCCAGTCTTACACTAGGCACGGCATCTTAGCAGAGCTGTAACTGCCATAAGCATGTTAAAGTAAACGAGAGCTATTCTTTCCTTTCCACAACTGACGTACGAAAAAGGATTAGCATTGGACATGAAGTAATTCTAGCAATAATGGAATCCAAATTCCACAGACAAGAATTTTAGTTCTGGTTATAGTATAAAGTTTGTAATTGCTTAGTTTTCCTATTAGGCAGCAAGGTTTTTATGTACACAGAAGAAAACACATATTACTTATCTGGCTCAAAGAGAGAGGGCATTGGAAGGGGAGGAAAGAAGACAGAAATTAACTGATTATGATCCTTACTCCCTACACAGTGACTACAAAGGTTTTCTAGGTCTTTAAGAAAGAGTTTTTCATTATTTTTATCTCTGCTTCAAGACTCCAAGCATGGAAAGTCTCCTACTCCTCTCAGTAAGACATTCCAGTATCTAATCACAGCCCCTGACAGATAACTGCATCTTACACAGTTTGTCTTGTTACAGCTACCAGTCACTGTTACCTTGTTATGACTGTGATTATAAAGTAAAAGCAAACAAACAAAAAAATCCTTATAACCAAACAAACAACCTTACAGCCATAGGAGGGGACCAGTAAGGAATAATACTCTATCTACAATTCTACGCAAAACACAAGAGCTTCAACCCACTCATATCAGCTGCTATAGCTATCTTGAAAGAGACATCTTAACTGAGGGCATGTATGTGGTCATATTCAACCTGAGCACAAACTATTACCCAAAACTGCTACCTAATTTCCCTAATACAAACAAAAATAGGAGGAAGTAGGCTAAGCTCTGCTACAGAGATAACATGAAGGGGGAAAACAGAAGTCAGTACATAAATTCATGAAACCTACACACAGGTACACTTATTCAGGAATAAATCAACTATGTCAACTGTAGTACAGCAAATGAAAGCCATCCCTGTTCCTGAATAAAAACACCCACAATTAAAATTAAATGGGGAAGGGGGGTTGTTTTACATTGTCTGCACACCTTTGCCTTAACTTTCACACTCTTAGCTTATTTGCCTTAACCTTCCTCAGCACCAATTCGTACGCAGGCTCTCACTAACTATTACTCTAAGTATATTAATAAAACACTGGATATGATAAAATTCTAGGAATATTGGAGTCTCAATTTGCTGGACCACGGCCAACATGAATTTTAGTTCTGGTTACAGTTCAAAGCTTCTAAAAGCAACGTATACAGAATACCCATATTAGGGCCTTGGAAGAAGAGGAAAGAAGAGAGGAATTATCTGAATCACCAACAGCTTTTGAAGAGAAACTGAGGTTCAGCCCAAAACTACAAATACATGTTAGGAAGCAATTACACAATATAGCTTGCATTGATCTAACAGCTTGAAGCCACTGGAAGAGGCAGGTTACTCATTCTCTTCCAATACAGCTTCTAGCCAAGCACTGCCCATGCCCGGTCCCTGCCACAGCCCTGGTACTTGCCTAGTTACAAGGTAACCTGCTTTGCTTATCTGACAGAAAGTAACTTAACCATTTTTCTACCTGTTTATTGAGTTAGTTTACAGTCAGACAACTGGCGGAGCCAATCCATATGAGGGAGTGGAACTAGACAACCCAAAGCGAAAGAAATGAGAACTGGGGCTGCCCTTTTCGGTAACAGAAAGCCACTAGACCAGGTCATGCTTATTGGGTAACTTCACCTTCCTTATTCACTAATCTGCTGCTCTGACTTAACGGATAAATTGCCGGTAGCTTGCACAATCAGATTGCAGGGAACATCCTTCCTCGCATCTGAAAAATTGCCTAGAATTTAATCATCTACTCTGCACAACACAGAAAAAGATGTTAAGGCCAAGAGATGCATTTATTGGCATTATATGCCCTAAGTAAACCAAACTTTTTTGGATAGTATAGCATTCAAGATGGCCTTAGTCTGACCGTCTTTAGGTATACCAATCCCCTTCCTGATGAAATATTTAGTTTAATCATTTCCTTGAGACTAGCTATCTGTCGTTCCAGCAACAAGAATAACTGAGGCCAGTACCAAGCACAGTTATGATTTTATGCCACTAGCAATAAGTCATTCGCCTACAAAACAGTATTTCCAGTAACTCACTAAAGAATAGCAGTAACTGAGCAACAGATCAAAAACCAAACGTGTAACCCAGACAATTCGAAAGCCAAACCACAAATACGGCTTTCCATAATGCAGAAAAAGATCAAAGGGACAAATATGCAGCCTGATTCCTACCACCTAGTTTGAGAGAAGCATGATGACCATCCTGAAGTGTGAAGATATCTACCCTGTCTTAATAAAAGAAATACTACTTGATGGCAGTCTTTTGGAAAACAACCACTCAGACTTGATTTTTTTTTTTTGAGATTGAGTAGAAAATAATAGCAAAATAAATAAACTGAACTACAAAAATGGTTCTGATATACTTACTCACAGGGGTTCCTGAATTCCAGAACTGCCTACACTCAAACCTTACAAAAGCCATTTAATACCATACTCTCAAGTGACAAAACATCTCTAATATTAGATCTTAGGCCAACCAACTCTTTTCAGTGATCTGCATTGCACATTAAAAGCAGTGCTGGATTCATCTGGGAATTTGTTGATATACCTTCAGCTGTTCCATTTCCTTCTCAACAGTCAGAAGTGTTGACTGCTCCTCATCAGTGAAGGGCCTGGACTGCAGCCTCCTCCAGAGCACTAGCTGGTTATTCAGGTTGCCTAATAAAGATGAGCTGTTTAGAAAGATCATGATGCATGGTAAGTACTGTCAGTACTTTGTTATTTTGTGCAATGCAGAGCCTGTAAATCTTTCAACATCCTAAGTAATACTGTTAATAGACAGGATCAGATCATCTTGTTCTCGAGCACTGTGGTAACAAAAGTTTTGGAGGTGAACAGGTGACACAATCCACTATGTTTTCTTAACCTGAGGGGATTGATTAGGAAGCTAAAAATTGTTTTTTAAATTGTGCCCCTTCATTGGGAAATGGTGACAAGCATAATCCAAGAACATGACTTTCAACTAAGAACATAAAGGCAATACCCATTTTTGTCCCCGTATTGTAGCACCAGTAACCACTATTAGCAAGATTTTAAGATTCCGTTACTGCAAATACTTTATCCCTGGGTTACTATATTACTGTTCTGCTATTTATTCAGAATGCAGCAAAACCACACCTGGGTTCAGCCTGCTTTAACCTGCCCCTGAAACTGAATGGAGTATTTCACCTAACTGGTCTGGAAACTTCTGAATCAGACTGGTTTTAAAGACCTCCTGAGCCTCCTGTTCGGTAGCCTTAACACTTTCATATTTTTTATTCAGCATTTAGAATCTGTGCAGCTGTATTGGAAATCATATATTTTATATATATATATATATATATATATATATACACACACACACACATATATACATACACACACACGGGTAAAAAATCTCTACTTGTATGAATTTTCTATTCCCTTCAAAATCCAGCTCATTAAAAATGTCTCCTCCTTTAAGAAAAAAAAAGTCAAAGGCATTTTTAAACTTCTCTGATTGTCAGCTGTATAACTTCCCCCTCCAGAGTACAATCTTTTTCAGACATTACTAAGAAATTGTTTATTAAGCATTTTTGTGCACAGAATAATTTCTGCATCCTTCTAAACATAATATAAAAGAATAGACGATGGCTCCTATAGCTACAAAATACCTTACTTTTAAATACCTTACTTTTATAAGGCCAATACGCTTGCAGTCAATAGCAAGTAGAGACAGTTGCTCCATTTCTGAAGAAATCAGAGAGCAAACTGGCTCATCATCTCCAGCTCTCCATCCTCATTTCAAACGCAGATGGAGTCGTTGATTACATTAATCTCTATTTAAGCTATGATACAAGCAAACTGTCTCAGATACACAGATAATGAGTTTAAATATCAGATGTTACACTGACTGGTTGGCAGAACAGTAAGTACAATAAACTCCTTCAATGAGGTGGATATGGCCCATAATTCAGAGATCTTTATTGGATTCTGAGCTGCCCACAGAGGTCTAGAGACGTACTGGCCAAAAGCGCATCCCTATAGTCCACACAACACCAAGAATTTACTTTTGCACATTATTCTATCTACAGTAATCTAACTGTGCAATCCTCTTCAGATGGAATTAATGGAGCATAGTTATTTTCAGACCACATGGAAATTTCAAATAGTGCAGAACAAAGTTAAGCAGACATACATATGTGTATACATGAAAAGAGTTTGGGGGTTGAATTACATGAGCACTAAGGTTTAACTGTATCTGCATCAATTAATTTTATTCCAGATACAATTTAACATATTGATTTTAATCTAAAGCTCTAAATGGTTCAGGTCCAGGATACTGAGACCAGCTTTGTTATATAGTGAACTAGCCGAAGTCATCTAGGGTGAGCAAATTATTTTGCAAAAGCACAAATTCATTTCTTTTATTCTAGATTTTATATACAAATACCTTGAAAGGTAATCTTTGCTTCACAGTCTGTGCAACTCAGCTCCATTTCTTTTAGGAAGGGAAAAGAAAATTTTACCTAGGTATCTCTCAAGCATATGTATATATGGTTCTTAAAAAGCCCTCTTTTTCTTCATTATGGGCAAAATACAGATAACATTAGAACAAGAAAGCACACAGGAAAATGAAGTAAGGAAGCAAAAGATTTGCTGCAAAAGATCCTCAGAAAATGAGTACAGACACAGTTCCTGTTTATAGAAAAATTATGGGAGACATTACAGTTCAGTTATTGTGAAAAACACAGAATTAGTTCTTCAGGATAACCAGCAGAAATGGCTCAAATTTTGCCTGTTTTTGTGAGAGAAGACAGGAAGTCTGCTGAAGAGCAACACGTCCAAATATTTTATTTTGGATGTCAGTACCACAAGCAGTGATTAAATGAAAATGTGTTGATATGAATTAGGGAAATTACGTCTTTACGATTCAAGAGTGAAAGTACACCCTCTTATAGGCCTTAGGCTTTGTCTGCATGGGAGAACTGCATCATTTAGATTAAAATGTTCATTAAACCAAACTTTTGGGGTTTAATTTGGGTCTATCACTACACTGATGTAAATCTGGTTTAAACCAAAAATAAGACTACCAGAGGTCTTTTGCTCCACATCAGTTATTACTAAGTGGGTTAGTTAAAATAGCATGTACAATGGGGTTTAGCCTTGGCATAAACAGTTGTAAGGAATGAATACTTTCAAGTCCAGAATAGAGAAGGGGCACATTGCAAGAACAGAGGAAAAGGATATGTCTACATAAGGGTATTAGGGCAATATCCAAATAAGGGATGTAGGCCCCTAAAGACTACCTAAATTCAGAACTGTAATCTAAACCCTTTTTATTTGAAGGGCATCAGACCACAGAGGTACCTAACACACCTAGCATCTCACTGTTTGACCCTAAAAATTCCAAACACACCGTCTATTCTGCTTTCCCAGCACACTCAGCCAGTCACCCAAATTCCCTGGCGTCTAAGCTAACAGGCCAGCACAGCTGCCACACCTTCGCAGGATCCAACACCAAACAACAGAGCTTTATCTTGGAGTGGGGAGGGAAGAAGTTTTGTTTTTCAAATGACATGGCAGCAGCGCTCACTTGGGTTGCGAGGCTCAAACTCACGGGTCCAAAGGGAATGCTAATCTGCAGGCTATTTTTTAGGTAAAGACATTCTTCACCTCCCCACTTAGTGTTCTACGCTGCAGGAAAAAAAAACAGAAACACAAACACAATGGGGCCAGAGAGAATGCAACATAACCAGATGTAACCTTCTGGTTCGGGCACTCAAGACGTGGTCAAAATTATTCTGAGTCTCTGCTCCTGCCACTTGTGAATAAACACATACAATGAACATATCTTACAGCACAAGCTTTTCCAGGTCCTAAGATATACTAACACTTTTTATTTACCTTATTTAATATTGCTTCCTACAGGAATAGAAGAGGCCATCCCCTGACTATGAATGCACCTGCTTTAAAAAAGAAGATAGGACAAAACTATCCATATCTCTAATGATTCCAGGAACTGGCAAGAAGGGTTTTACGTTTGTCTAAAACTGACTCATAGCTGGCCTACCTTTTGGAGTAAAAGTAACACCTAACTGCGGTCACTTTTCTGGTTTGAAGGTGGCAGTGATGTTTTGCTTTTCTCTAGTACCTCTACTAACATAATCAAACGGCTCCAAAAAGGCTTTTCCCAAATAATTAGCAAAAACTAGTAAATGCTTCACATGAGAACCAACCCAAGCCTCTGCCACGAGTGTCTCCTAGATACAGCTTTAGAGGTCAATGATCTCTAATGAACCTTTAATGAGTTCAATGATTCACTGAATGCAAAATACTAAGCCATTATCTTACACTTCGATTACATAAGAAAAGTTTATTTATCAGTTTGTATTACACAGCACTGGCTATGAAGCCAGACACAATTAAAAATGCTTAGAAAAAATAATCAGGCTATTTGAAGACTGACAATTCCCCAACCTTACAACAATATAATTAGTACTGTATCAATTTAAATACATGTAGAGTTAGCTTTCAAAAAAACAAAACAAAAAATCCAGTTTTTACTTTTAGCAATTTGTACTACACAGTTAGATAAGACTTCAAGTTGTATATTTAAACTGTATATTTAGAGACAGAAAAAAAGATTTAAGATTGGACAAGATGCAATTGATTCAGGTTAGATTTCACTCAGAGAAAAATATATTTTTTAGAAAGCTGTATTTTTAAATTAATGTAATGTTGAGCATCACTTATTTTCTGCACACCATAAACTGTTTTCCATCAAATCAAGTATGACTCGTGGATCTGTATCCGCATCAACAAGCCTACTAGCTACACTAGAAGATGAACCTTCCACGCTTGACTGAGAGTGATCATTCATGGCAGCAGACATTTTAGCAGAGAGGCTTTTTCCACTGACACCAAAATAAGGTTCAAATTCAAAACTCCAAACTCTTGCAGTACAAGATAATATTCTCCAAGTATCCTTCACTCTACTATCCGTTTCCATCTGCACTGTCTCCAGATCACACTCCTGTCCTCTCTCCATCCAGTTCTTCACCTGTAAGACTGTTTCCTCTTCCTCTATGCTGCTTACTCCCTTTGTAGATACCCGATGAGAAATTAAAAATTTCCTCGTCTCAGTTCTGATTTTTCACCACCTTAACACCTGTTCCAATACCGGTTTCCTTGTGTCTGGAATAGACTTCTGAAAAGAAAGCATTTATTTTACTCCTAGCCTCTTGGCATACAGTCAATAAGAATTTCCAACAGTCATCATTTAAAGATTTACAATTCTTCCAAATGTGTATTTTTACTAAGGTAGACATGACACTTGGCAGGCATATAAAAGGACAGAGAAAGTTTTCCCAACAAAAACCTTAATCCAAAGTACCATGCTGCACAAACATCATAGAAAGTTGCTGAATTTCCCAGAGGCTCAGAGTAAGGCATATATTCACAATGAAAAGAGTCCAATCTTCTCAGGTTGGCATCATCAGTAAACAAACAGAATTTTAATAGACTGCATTAACCAGCAATCCACTATAAAACACGTTTGCCTGTTTAGCCTTCTACTTCTGTCTCCAAATTCCCAATTAACCATAAGAAAAATATCACAGAAAAATGAAGTATCATTCAAAAAACTATACTAATATCATGCGTTATAAACAACACACTGTATTTTACTAATGCTATACTGGGATGGTGTGGAAGACTGCAGATGGAAGCTTCCCTGCTTCAAGCTGCTACGTGATCT
Source organism: Apteryx mantelli (assembly GCF_036417845.1). Classification (NCBI taxonomy): domain Eukaryota; kingdom Metazoa; phylum Chordata; class Aves; order Apterygiformes; family Apterygidae; genus Apteryx; species Apteryx mantelli. Next base: position 158,207,094 of record NC_089978.1, on the reverse strand, counting down.
GCAAGTGACTCTGTGGGAATTTTCCATATAGTTTGTATTGGGAACAGACTTCAAGTACTGCAGGGATCTGTCCACTTCTTTTCTTACCCTAAATCTGCAGAGACTAGTAAGAAATGCATTGAAATTCACTCTTAGATACATGGTACAAATATATCATGCCCATTTCATGTAATTTTAGTCCAGACAAACAAGATGTTTGTTCAGAATCATTTCACTGATCATCCAACCACACCAAAAGGCTAAAACTTTATTACCCCGATTTTTACTAGTTTTTCATAATTTTGTCTCCTTTCCTTGCCTCCTCACCCCACATACATCGCAGTTTAAGACTGTGTGCAGCATCAAAGACAAAATGGAATTAGATACACTGCTAGCCTACAAAAGCTAAAGATTTGCTTTACATTCGGCAGGACTCAAACTTCACAGCCAATCAAGTCAGACACATCCATTGATATTCACATGCTAGAAAAAAGAAATGGCACAAGAGTACTAATGTGCAATAACAGGATTGTGGAGTTACCTCAGATCTAATCCTTCACGTAAGAAAATAGTTTGGGGAGAAAGAGCACTTGCATAAGGCATGCATCTACCTTTTTGACAAGTGGGTAGTATCACCTCAGATTAAGTCGCCAAGCATTGTCACCAAGAGTAGTGATACTTCCTTTCATCAATAAACAAGACTTCAGTCTCTCATAGTAGTGAATTTATTTAGTATCCAGTACCAGAATAAACTAGAAATAAGAGTTTCATTCTTACACAAAGTATAGGGTTTGTGGGTTTTCTGATCAGCCAATAAAGTTATTGCCACACTCAAATAAAGGCCAGCAAATGGAATGCACAGTACATTTTCATTTTGCAATGCTAGTGGAGACATCACTGACAAAATTAGAATTTGGACTTGCTAATAAGCTGTAACAGCAAGAGATAGCATTTGGAAGAGTACTTAAGAGTTATATCTTCACTTCAGAAAAATTCTGATCTACTCAGATGTTACTCTCAACTCCAGTTCATACCTAAATCTTTCTTATCGGAATTTCATGATGCTTCAAGTCACAAGCCAGCTAACCATGTTGGAAGTGTAAGCTACATACAGCTAAGGCACTGCTTTCTACTCAGCTGAATAAGACACTCACTTTGTAGTGAGGATGCAGACGAAATCACTCAGTATTAACAGCTGCCCAATTCTTCCTTAGCAAGAATAAAAATAACATTCTAATTTCTCCTATGTTCCTTGCAATACATCAGAGCAGCATGTTTTACCACAAAGCTAAAAGATTCAAAATGATGTTCCTGTAGGTACTAGCAATTCACACAGGAGAGCATAGCATCAGAGGCAGCAAGTGGCTGCTCACATTTGCATCACGTTGATGTGTTCTCAGTGCAGACAAATACTGCAGTGAGAACTTAACTTGAGATTTAACAGACTACACAAACACACCATTTCTGGTAATACAGTTTTGGGCCTATCTTACAATAAGCAATATAGCACCAAGAAATGCCTAGGACAGCATACCCAGGCTCAATGCTGTGGCATGCCAACCCAGCACACCATCATGAAATAGAAAGGAAAAACTTTATCCTGAGAGGCAGACTGGAAACATTTGCCTGGGCACAGTGTTATATCAGTGTGGCTCCCCTGCTTTTGGCACTATTTCTAGAGCCCATGTACTGCACTCCACTGCTCACAGATCTGCCCATTAGTACAGCTGAAAGCTGTACATAAGTTCTGCAGCGCCTTGTTTCCCTTCCGCTTGCTCTTGACACTGGGTTTTGCAAGTCAACAGCATGATGTAATCCTCTAGTGAAGAGATCTGAACATCTTTGTTATTGGAACTAAACTAGAAATCTATTCCTTGGGCAAGCCAACCGGAAGTACTATTGGGTAATTAGATACAGCAATTTCTTTGGTTGCTTTTCAATTACCCAATTTGGTGTTTGTTTATAGGCCCTAGAACATCAAAATCCAAAAGGAAGATGTCAGTTCGTTCAGGAAATATTGCCTGGTAACTGGCAAGAATGATGTACATCTCATCAATCCTATATCCTCAATATCAAAGACTTAATTTCTCAGAATGTCACCATTCCTTGCACTCATTTTCCTGAACAGTGCTTTAAGAGCCTTTAAGTGAATAAAGCATTAATGTAAATGGAACGAACATAATTAAATGAAATGAATTTGCCAGGCTAGCTACAATGTCAGCTGAGAGTTTCAAATGAAAATAAATAGATTTCATACCACAATGTATTAAAAATTTAGAACAGTCATATTCACTCCAGTTGGCTTTTAAGATAGAAAGATGTGGGAGGGTTTTAGGAAAGCTTCTTGCCTTTGTGGCAAACATCAACATTTATGCCTGCCTGAGAAACAATGAACTCAACATTTTCAAAAAGAAAGACCAATTTTAAAGTCTTCTTTAGTTAATGCTGAAGTAATGGAGAAAATCATATTAAATATTAATTCCATTCAAAAGCAGAATTGACCTGAAAAGACATAACTAACCACATAAATCCCCATTACCACCATAGAGCAGACATCTGAAGACTATTCATATTCCACAAGATGGTTAGTTCTATGTACTCCTGAGCTAATGTTACAACACATTAGAAAGGACTGACAAATGAGAAATATACAGCTTTTAAAATAGCCAGTGTATTTTACTAAGATGTCTCTCCTGTGTTATCAATAAAGCACTGGCAATGTTGTTTATTAAATTCTCATATTTCAGCAATGAGACAACTTGTAAAACTTAAGTATTTTTGTTTTTTAAGCATATACATTCTACCTGTGAAAGTCTTTTCAGATTGATCAGAGGTGTTTTGAGAGAATGGTATTTTACTTTAAAAACAATGTAGAAAAAAGTACAGGCACTTATATGAAGAGTAAGAGTTCATCTTCAACTTGTGCAAACTGCCATGTAAAACAGAATCAAAACATTGTATTACATGATCTTTTCTTTGGAAAGATGACATAGAAAGTGCACAGAAAACTGAACTGAGCATATGAAAACAGCTAATGAATACTGTAACTGTTCACAAAAAGCTAGAAACCACAAATGAAGACTGAAAATAAAATTAATGTAATTTTGCCCACTGGCAGTTAACAGAATGATACTCTACTGTAAGGCTTAATCCATTTTACTGTCATTGTGTTGCCCTAAGAGAACTCAGCATAATAAACAATCAACAGACCAAGGTAAGTTTAAAGAAAAAGGAATTTATTTCACATCTCTTAGGTGCTGGAGTGCACAGCATATATAAAAATCAGTTTACCAAGCAGCATCCTACCCAGACTTCTCTTACTTCTGTAGTTTATAGATATAAAGTAAAGCAGTCACAGAGCCTTTTAAACCAACGTTCTATTTTTTCGGTCAAATTAAGCATATATTAAAGAAAGGAAAAAGAAAGCAAGATACAGAAGCGTTACATAAGCACTAACAGATGACATTTTGGAATATAAATTCACTATAAACTAACTGGCTAATAAAAAAAAAATCACTATCAGCCAGGTAAACTACACACTTGAAGACTTAGTGTCTCCATTCACGTGATCAATTACATAATCAAGAAAGGTTGAAAAAAGAGAAAACAATGATAGCAGTAAGACTGATACAGAGCAACCATAACATTACAGAAAATTAAAGGTAGTGTTTAAACCACTAATTCTGAACCTTTGCATCTTTAAGTAACATGTAATAGGCAATAATTAATCTGCACTTTAGAAATTAGAACTATTAGTGTTGTAACAATTGTTCAGAAGCTCACTAGAATCTTGTCGAGGTTATAATTAAGAAAGCTCAGTTATGGATCTCAGTTCTCTTACAGATCTTTATTGGACAACACTTTACATTTTTCTTGTCCTAATTATCATGCCAGAACGTATACTCTAAAACATCTATTCCGTTTTATTCCAGAATGCCAAATACAAGCTACACCAACATACAGATCTAAAGGAAAAAAGGTGTTAACTTTCGGATGCATAGATTCTTCAAAGCAGCCAGTTTTGCAAGAACACTGTAAAGAAAAATACTCATGCATATAATTCTACATGTTACTGCACAATTTCAAAAATTAAAGAAATTTGAATACTTACTACTCTATAGTGCTTATTACAGTAGAATACATCTACTTTAATATATATTAATATGCCTTCCCACTTCACAGATGGGAACTGAGAGGAAAAAATGGCTTACTCAAATGAAGAATATAAAAGGATTTGAAACAGATATCCAATTACACAAGTGCTAGTCTAGCATCTTTATTATTACTACAGATTCTTCTCACTTCAACCGAAACTGTTTCAGCTTTTGTACTGTTAGAAGAGCTTGAAGTCACTTGAAATCACTTAATTCTTTGGCAGAGGAAATACAGCTCGTTGGACTAAAGATGAGGCCTTCGCCTTACCTCTGAGAAAATGAGACTAAAACCAAAGAAAATAAGGTTAACAAATTTACTCCTTCCCTTCCCCCATCTAAAATATTTCCCTAACATACATTCAGTTTCCATAGGAAGAATCTAAGGCTTGTATATCATAAAAGCCAGAAAGCCAGTTCAAGAGCCTCTGGTATTAGATCAAAGCTCTATTGACCAGACAACAATTTGTTGATTCAATTTCAGGCTCCTGAACACATTTAAATTTGTTTTATAATTACAGGGAGTTAATTTTCTAAACAGAAGGCCTGCACCAAAAGGCATTTGTAACCGTCTCTTTGCACCCTCCATGTTTCCTGACATAAACATCACCATGCCTTGTCCTCTAAGTCCTTTTAAGGCAGACTCAGGAGCTTCGACTTCCTCTGTAGACAGACAACGTTCTGGGGTTGCAATACTGCAGCAGCACTGAACATGCCTTACTCACTATTGACCCCAACAGAAGAGCAGCTGGGTCTAGCTCTAGCACACTAGATTCAAGGCACAATTGCACCTGGTGACTGAGACACAAAAGTGAAGTTCCACAAAACAGGGCAAGTCATTGACCCCAAAAGGAGCACTAAGGAGGAAGATTGAGACTCCCACCATCATCTGTTCCTCCTCCAGCAACACAACCCTGACCAGTATTTTGCAACAGTCTGGGACTCATCCTAGTCCTGGATGAGCCTGTGTAGCTCTATAACCCAACAAAACACTAACTCAGCAAAGGAATGTTTTCAGTCCATTTTCTAAGCAGAGTTGACTTATCAAACAGTCAGACAAGCACTGAACAAGCAAAAGAGAAATTACAGGAGCATGCAGCCAGGAGTGGGACAGTCTCTTTCAGCAGCAAAGGATTGGCATAGCTAGTCATGCAGAACATGTATAAAGCTCCAAAACAAAGGGCTAATTTATGAAAAGTAGTCACTATAGGATGTATAATGCCTTCTGGACTTAACCAGGAGGAGAAGGCCTGCCTTCAGAGTACAAACCGGTATGTTAGGATACTTGGTGCAGGTTCCATCTCAACAGCTGCAAGAGCAAACCCTGATTTTGAAACTGAGATCAAATTAAGGAGTGGTTGAGAAATTTTATGTTTCTTCACAGACTAAAAGACAACATGCTCATCTATATAATATCAGAAAAACTATATTCTACATTAATTTAGCTGAAATTTGATTTTTGTTGATCTATATTTCCATTTGACAAAAGTGCAACAAGACTCAAGGCACCTACAATTTAAATAATCATGCTCAAAAGGCACGAGTCGCATTTTTTTTTTTTCAAATGAAGTTATTAAACATTTGGTAGTAATGATAAAACTGTAAAAAGAAAACCAGTGTAGTTTTGCTTCAGTTTTACAAAGTTAGCTCTACAATAATTTCTCTCTACAGCATTACAAAAAACATGACATCATGCAGATAAAAACTGAACTATATGCTTAAACTTAGTTTATTTGTGCATCTATGCAATATACATAAATCTAGTTGAGTATGGGAATTAGGCAGAAAAAAAGTCAAAAACTTAAATGCTGACAAAAGAATTTCTGCCAGCTCCACAGGTACATATTCTAAGAACAGTCAATTGCAAATTCAGATAAAAAAGACATTCTGTACATGAAGTTACATACATGAAGATAAAAAACAAGCATGAGAAAAGAAGCTAGGATGTAGTTAACCTAATACTTGAGTAGACAATCAAGAAGCAAACAGGGACAGAATGAGAAAATCGTGCTATGATACATATATATATATGTATGTATGTATATGCATACACATACATATATATATCATTTGAAGACAAACTCAAGAACTTTTACAGGTGTAAAGAGCTACTGAGCAGATTTAAGAACAAGTTGAGCACTTAAAAATAGCAGAAAAAAAGTTTTTCTTCTGCATTCTAGTTGGAGTATATGCTAGAGAAGCCAGAAAGGAGAGGCAGCTTAATGTGAAATTTTCACTTAGAGAAGATAAAATGAGCAGGAAAAGATGGAAATTGTCTAAAATATAAATGGATATGCCCATTGGAAACATCTGACAGTTTGTCACGTTTAAGTTTTTGTAGCCTCTCCAATCTTGCAAACCATTTTAAGAAGTGATGAAGCCTAAAACAAAATACATGCACACTTTATTTTCTTTTGTTCAGCAAGAGATAACTACACGAGACTGTGGCCAGGTGTTAGGCCCACTTGTAGAGCAACAAAAAACGAGAATGTAGGTTCTCAACCTTGTAAGGCATGTCAAAATATTTGCTTTTATAGCAATATTTGCCAGAAACGATAAAATGTATATTTGATAACATATTGATTAACATATTGATAACAGCAAGCCAAAATCCAGTCATTTTAAGACAGACAGTGCAAGAAGAACACCCAGAAGAAACATCCCATGAAATTCAGAGGGACTAGCAAAAGTTTGCCACAAAACAGACTTTGTACTACCTCCTGCACATTACTAAGGCACTCTTTACACACAGGAAGGGAGCAAAGAGTCCATAGTCCAATAATACATGCTATGTATCATGCTAGGGCTGGTGCCTCGAGCAAGCATGGTTATCTATGCTTCTGAATATGTGTCATATCAATCCCATTCCACAGGTAGGAAAATCATGGCAGCACGATACCAAGAAGTTCACAAAAAACTTCACGATCCAAGATTATTTATTTTCTTGTTCTCGTAAGCTATGTAACAGAGTCTTCAGATACTCATAAACCAAAGGGAAAGGAGCTCCCAGCGTAGACCACAGCTGGGAGAGGACAACAGTCTCTCACGATCCTGTCCCTTAATAACAGGACAGGGCTGAGCATGCAACTAAACCCCAGAGTAACACAGCAACGTGTCTGCTGCCAGCTCCTCCTGGCTTACTTCTTCCCACACTTAGGGTTTCAGATTATCTAGCAGTTCAGTGCTAGCACAACTTTTCTACCAACTGCCTGACAGAGCACGAGCACAGGAATCACTCTTGATCTTTATGCAGATCAAGACGTTAAAAAGAGGTGGTCCCACCTCCGCATCAGATGGTCAATACTTTCCTCTTAAAAATTTCAGAAATGAGATCACTTGTACCCCAGTAATATTAGCATGCAACACTGGCATTTAAGTCAAGTCTGCATGCAAATTGAATAATTGCCAAGACAGACTGAAAGACCAACAGTCTCATTCAGAAAAATACTTGCAAGAGAGATAACCTGTAACCCTACAAAGATCTTCTGACGATGTCTGCACCTTTACAAGAAGTGACTTTAAGTTCTGCCAACTTGTATCAAGCTACTCTAATCCAAAAATGCTGCTGTGCTTCTAGCTTCAACAACAGTACAGGCAAGAGGAGTAATAACCTAGTTAAAGAGAGTGCTACAGTTTTGCTTTTTTAAAGTATGACGATTGTGTTTTGCCATTTTTTACAGTTTATAAAGTCCTTCTCATAGCTTCTACTATACTGTGTTTTGAGTTGGGGGGAAACCCCTACACAAAGGGCAAGATTTCAACTCGGCGAACGTACCAGTCAACATCCAGAACATCGGAAGCGTTCTGAACAGCGTACTGAAACACCGATGTACAATGATTACTGTTAAGTAACACCTAGACACGCGCCCTACTTCCAGCCAACATTATTTTTTTCCCTTTGCCACGGGAAAGCGCACAACCCTCTTTTTTCCCCGTTGCAAGCTCGAGGGTGGGGGTGGGGGGTCAAGAGATGAAAGAGGAGCACGCAGACCCGCCGGGACCGCCAGCGCGCTGCTGCCTGCTTACGGAGCGACAGCCGCCGCCGCCACCAGGGGAAGCGGGCCGCAGCGCGCCGCTTTGTTAAGCGGCCGCCTGCAAAGAGGGGGAATTTAAACCTCCGGGGCGGCTCCTGCTTCCCGCACAACTTCGGGGCCCGGCGGCGCCGCAACTGAATCCGGGGCCGCGGCGGCGCCTCGGCCCGGCCCGCTCCGCCGCCCTCCCGGCCCGCGCCGGCAGGGGGCGACGCCGCTGTCTAGCCGGGAGCCTGTTTTTGTTGCACGGGGGGTATTTAAATGTCCTGCTGTCAATCAAGACGCACTTCCTACAGCCGCAGCCAGCTCCTCGGTCAATACCCGGCGCGGGGGCTCCGCACATAAAGGGCACGGCGACGCGGGGCCCGCCGGCCGCGGCCGGCCCGGGGGAGCCGCCGAGCCCCCAACTTGCTCCTTTGTTTAAATGCCCGTGGCTCCCCACCGCCACCTCCTCCTCGCAGGCGGGAGCCGGCCGCGGGGCCTTTATTATTCACGCGCTCGGCTCACAAAACACACGCGAGCCGGCGGCGGCTGCGGATGGGGCTAGAAATGTCACGGCGCGGGGAGGGTAGGGGGCGACCCCCCCTCGGCCCCCCGCAGCCCCCCGACCCGAGCACACGGCACGGCGAGCCGGGAGCCGCCGGGGGGGGGGGGGAGGTCCCGGCACCGCGGCGCACTCCTCCAGCGGAGCCCCCGCTCCCCTCCTCCCCCAAACAGGCTCAACTTTCGGGTCGCGGGAACCCCGCATCTGTTGCTCTTTCATAACCGGCCTTTCCCCCCCCCCCGCCGCGCTGCCCTCCTCGCCCGGCCCCGTCACCCGTTCACGGGCAAGGACCGGCGACGGCAGCGCCACCGGCACCGGCCCCCCCAGCCGCTGCCACCGCCGCGCGGGGACCCCGATCCCCTCCGAACCGCCGCGCGGCCATTGTCCCCCCGGTAACGGCCGCGGGGGGGGGGGGGTAACTGCCACCGCCTGTGCCCGGCGGCTCGCCGGCCCGACGGTTTTGTCCCCTGCCGTGCCGCGCCGCGCCGCCCCCGGCGCCCACCTGCCGTGAAACCAGTCCTTGCAGATGTCGCACTCGATCATGAAGCGGCTCACGTCGTAAGGTTCCCGGCACACGCAGTACACGGGGGTCGCGGCGGCCGCCGCCGCTCCGGCCATCTTTAAAGAACTCCCTGACTGAGCCGCCCGCCCGCCCCCTCCCTCCGCTGCCGCCGCCGCCGCCGCGGCACCAATAACAACAGCGCGCGTGCCAGCCCCGCACGCACCGCGCGCGCCCCCGCCCGCCCGCCGGCCACCGCGAGGGAGGGCGGGACCGACAGGCGGCGCGGGAGCGAGCAAACAACAGTGCGCGGGGGCGCGCGCACGTGCGTCACCCAGCCCCCGCCGAGGCAGCGGGAGGAGGACGAACCCCCCTCCGCCCCAGCTCCTCTACGCTCCGCCCCGCACGGCGCCCGCGCCCACTGCGCGTGCGCCTCCCACCCCGTCCGCCTTTCCGCGCAGCCCGAACCGAGCGTGCGCGGGGGCAGCAGGCTCCCATTGGGCGCGCGGAGGGGAGCGCACGTGCCGCCCCCGGCCCCTCCCTCCCCCCCTCCTCGGGAGGCGGGGCGCGAGGAGGCACGCGCTCGCCCTGCTCCCCCCCACCTCCCCCGAGAAGCGTCACGCGGGGAGGGGGAGGGGCAGGGTGCCGCGAGGACACAGAGAGAAAGAGCGCGGGCCGCGGCGCGCGCCGGCTCCCCCTTATGTAACCGCGGCGGCGGCGGAAGTGGCCGAGAAGTGCCGAAGGCGCCCGAAGGCCCCGACTTTGTTGTCGGGCCGCCGCGGCCCGCGCAGGCGCGGACGGCCCGGACGGGGGGGCGGGGGCCGCTGTCAGCTCCTGCGGGGAGGCAGCGCGAAGCGACCGCGCGGCAAGGAGCGACCGCCGCGGCGGAGGCGAGCGGCAGTTGTGCGCGGGGCCGTCGGTTCCCTGCCCGGTTTCCCCTGCTCGGCCCTGGCACCCTGCTCTCCCCGGCAGCTAAAGCAAACGGTGTTTTCGCGCAGCGGAGGGTCGGTGCTAATCAAGTTGTGCGATGTTAATTCCGCGCTAAAACACGAAGGTTTTGGCGGAAGGCTCGTGCCGGTGGATTGGGCAGATGGCGTGACACAAAAAAAAAAGCCAGTTTAAAAATGTGTTTAATTCCTGTGCATTGTCAGACAGTACAAAGCCAAGGTTTGTAGTTCCCAGTCCAGGCACCCAGAGTGCCTTGAGGAGGCTCTTAGAGCGGGACATCTCACAGAAATTAAACTTCCATAAGGAGCAGCTGCTCCTGAAGATGGGAAGACAAGGCGTGCGGGGCTGAAGGAGAAGGAGGAAATGGTCGCGCTGTTTTTTCTCCCCCTAGTGACCCCTCTGCCGCTGGCAGGACTGGACCCGCTGAGGAGCTGGCAGGGCTTCGCCGGAGCAGGCGTCTTGGGAGCACGAGTGCTTTCCCATGTCCTACCTCACCTGCTCCTGGGCTGCAAGCTCAGCCTTCAGCTCTGCGGCTGGCAGGAACAGCAGGGCCCTGCCACTTTCTGCTGCTCATAGGACCTGCATGAGCTGCCTGCTCAAGGAGGTCTTCTCTGTAGGCAGCAACTTGTTATTTCTTCTCAGGCAGATTCAATAAAAGTAGCGGAAAAATCAACCAAGTGTTATAGAAAATCAGTGAAGTAGCATTATTTATTACATGCTTTGGAGAAAGTTTGTCCCAGATCACCAGAACACAAACCAAATGCCATATAGAGCTACAGTGGGCAGACAACATCACTTTTCCTTGAAGGGATCTCGAGGCAGAGGCACATTGAATTTTACTAAGTCTAGACAGGTTAGCATTTTCATGCTGTGGAGTTGAGTTTTGTAATGGGTTTAATTCTTGTGAAGCTCTCTGTATGCTTTCTGTGCTGCTCCCTTCAATGGAATCAATCTTTATTTCAGGACACAAAAATAACATGGATGCGTTATACAGAGAAGAGAGAACTAGAATTTAAAATATGTTTGTTTTCCTGCTGGCAGGTAGAGCTTCAAGGACCCATGGATTACGGTGTATTAGGGAATGGGGAATCTTGTCTTTCATACTAGCTGTACAAATTTAAAAGTGAAACAATAAATATGTTCAAGTGCATGCTACTGTAAGCATAACTATAATAGACTAACCATGCATACAACATTATAATTTGTCATTAACCACCAGTAGCCACAAAAAATCATACACTGTACATTTGTTTGGCAAGGGGAAGCTCAGAAGTAAATGGTTCATTTCCAGGCTGTTATTGTGAAGTTAACTAATGTCAACATTTATATAAGACAGCAACAGTAAATGATGATTTGGCAGCAAATTGGACAGCGAAGAAATGTAAAACAAATAAATCCTCTACACAGACTTTGCAACTGAATGAACAGTGAAGGGGAGGAATATAAGGAATGTACAGGACATCTTCAAGAAACATCTGATTCTCAGACCCAAAGCTTGACCCATTTAGAAAGTGCACACAGTTCTGTCCTTCAGGATGTTGTAAAAGGTTGTTTTGTTACTCTTCTTACATATCCCAGTATTTCAGCAACTCAGAATGTGGCCACAGATACATTGCTGCTCTAACAGCTAATGTTCAGCTCAAGAGGGGTAAAAATACCAGTGAAGTAACAAATGAAGGTTTCATGATTTATGGAATTAATATATACTATAAAGTTACCATCATAAATGTATTTTCATTTATTAATCTGATTGAAAAGCTCATCAAGCTAGTTGCATATTAACGGTAGGGTCTGCAAGCTCTTGGAGAAACAATTGCAGATATTGCTATAGACAACTGCTCAGCTTTAAGTTAAAGTCGTTATTTGTGTTTATGCAACAAAGCATCAGTATGTATAATCATGTAGGAGTCTAAAAATGAACAATTTCTCCCTCTTTAGTCTGCTGTTGGCTAGGTTGTCACATGATCAGTTTTACCCTGAAGTTGCAGTTACCAGCTGCAGTGGTAACTTTATCCAAAGTGGCCATAAAAATAAACAGATGTTGTATTTCAAGAGGTCTCTGCAAACAGCAAACCTCTTAATCACCTTGGTGAAGCATGCTGTTGGGTATTCCCATAAGAGATGGGGGTGAGGTTGTGTAACAATTATTTGAGGGAGAGACCTAGTTTTGTTCAGGGTCAGTCCAGTGTTACATGACCTGTTGAGGAAGTTTTCAGCTGGCATGGAAAAGAATTGGCCAAATGAGAGTGCGAAGAATGAGGAAGCAGAATGATTGCATTCTGTAGAGACCTTCCCTTTTCCAGCCTTCATTATTGCAACAAACTTAATTTTTTCAGAAAAGAAAGAAGTTACAACCTTAACCATACAAAGCAGAGATCACCATTTAATAAGCACGTTGTCTACTACCACAAACAGCAGCCTTTTGCTGTTGTGATTTAAATTTGAACAAGGCATCAGTGATTAAATCTGCTATTGGCATTCTTTAAACAGGTGGGGAGCACCTACTTTATCTGTTGCAGAAAAAGTGGAATACAGCCTCATCTTAGTCTAGATCTGATCTGTCCTGTCAGCTCTTTTCTTGCCAAGCATTCTTTCTGAGTGTAACTACACTAGTTACCACACTTGAATATAACACAGCAAAAGTTCAGAAAAGGAAAAGACTACACACTGTAAGAGAATTACAAAACCACTTTTAATAAGTATACTTCCCAGAAACTGGGATATGATGCATATTACAGTCTCATCAAATGTAGTTTAAAAACAAAACTGAGAAACCCACCTTTTTTTGTTTACAACAAAACTGAAATCAACCTTGAGAATAAATAAATAAATGAAGCAAGTACACGATCTTTGTTTAGAGCCCAATCCCAAGAACACTTCAGAAGCTCATTCATTATTTGCAGCTACCCAACAAGGCATGCCAACATGAAATGTGAGGTGCAGAGCGCCTTGTAATCGGCAATGCTGGGTTCATAGCTTGACCTCTGGACTACTGACTACCAAAAGCAGGAGAGGCGGTAGCACCACGGGGCCAGGGGGTACTGAAGAGTTTGTTACTCTATAGGAGTAGTTAGTACTCTATAGGAGTAAGCAGCTGGGGAGATCGGGAGGCAGGAGGACAAGGTGTGGGGATGACAATGAAGAACCGGTGTGAGGGAGGGAGATGTAAGCAGGCAGGAGCAATGAGGCTTGTTTAAAAATAAAAGGAACTGTGTCATGGAATACATCAGCCATTCTAAGGCTTTTTTAATCATCCCCAACTTGCTGTTTCTCTTCTGTAATACTGTGCTTTCCTGCTCTCACTTATACATAGACACTGCCACTTCCCCCACACTCTAGCTTGCACCCAACCCACCATCCCCTCAACAGCCTGAGTAAACCATTCATTCTTCTAGCTATGCCCCCAAAAAATCATTCTACCCCAAACTCCACCAAAACTTGCCCAGCCCTGACTACCACAGCCCTTCATAAACACAACTTTCAGCCTCAATACCTAGCATTGCTCACTGGCTGCCCCCAGCCCCTGCCCAGACTCCCGCAAAGACCTTACAGATGCAATCATGAGGGCTGGTACTGACAGGAGTGAATGGCACACAAAAGGACGGGCCTGAAAGCAAAGAGCATCAGGTCTATTAAAGCTGACATCAGCGTTAGGGTTAGGTTAGTGATCAGGACATCAAGGACTAAAGAGCATGACTTCTTTCTGGAACCTGCAAAGACCATTGGGCAAGTGTGAGTGCTGATACCCAGGAAGGCAGAAGGCTTTGGGTTATGGTTGGGGGGGTGGTGGATGACAGTTTACAGTGAAGGCTGGAATCGGTCTTTGGGATGGAAAGGGCTAAAAGTCTACAGTTATTCCTGAATAACATGAGGATTACAGAGACAAGATGAGGGATGGTACGAGTTCTTGATATTTTAGGTCAGGGCTTCAAAGAGACTTGTGCTAAACAAGATCAAGCAGCTTTTTATTTGGTCTGAAGGATGATGGATGCATTTGGCCTGAAGTTTTGGGTGAATCATTGCCATGGTTGGGGAATGGAGGCTAGAGAAAATGTCAGGGATAGGGCTTAGGGCTCGGCACTGAGGAACTAGAATGACAGGAAGATCATATAGTCCTTTAACATGGCAATACATGCTTGTGCATGCTTGTGCAAATGGTTTATTATTAGCTGTTGGTCCTGACCAACAGTATGGCTCACTGTTGTACAGGCCAGTATAGAGTTAGGATTGTAGTAGGTTTTGGGCCTTGGTGCTAGGTACAGGTCACATTAGCTAAGGCCATCACTAGGAGTTGAACATGCTTCTTGTCAGCCAGGAATTCTTCTAAGGTTAAAGTCACTGTTAGAGATTGAGAAAGCAGGGTATATGGAATTCATAATCTTACCTATAGAGGTCTTACATTTTCTTCCAAAACCTAGCTCTGCAGCCACTTCTGTCAAAGTGAAAAGTCAGAAAGGTATTTAGTGATCCTCTTCATCTGTTACTCTTGATTGTAAAAGTCCTGTTCTAGGTTTGCCCTAACTCTATTCAAATTTCAGTTTTCCGACATGAGGCACAAAGTAGACCCTTCCCTACAGCTGCTTGAGGTTTGATTACAAGTCCATGTCTAGCTCCTCAGCTACTCATTTCCTGAACCCTAAAGTTCACTTATAGTTATCAGAGACTAACCACCTCCACCCAACCGGTAACTTCACATAAGCAGGCATCTGCCTTCATCCCTGTTTTGTCAGTCTTGCAGGTTTCAGCAAAATACCTAGCTCCTCAGTAAAAGCCAAGCAAAAACTGTGCAAAAACATGCCCTAACCCTATCTATAACCATGGCATTACACTGTCCTGAAGCCATATTCCCATGCCATCATCAGCACTCATCCCAGCTCTGTTGATTTTTTGGGTAGACAAACAAATCTCTTCAGTTCTGCAAAACTAACCCTGACTATCCCTAATACCCTGATCCTTAAGAGCTCCAGAAAATCCCATCCTCTCCAAAATCCAACACTGTGCCACCTGACATTGGTCTTTCTCATAGTACTAAGCTCTGTGCAGGTCCCTCTACTTGGTAAGCTTCTCATCCTTTCTTTTTCTGAATCTTAACCCTATGCCCAATTCTACTACTGACTTTGGTCATAAGACAATGACCATTTACTCCTCTCAGGATCAAACCTTCCTGCTAGACCTGCCAAACACAGCAAACATCCATTCTGGCCAGCCATGCTGCCCCAAACCCTAACCCAAGCTTGAAACGAACCCTAACCCTAGTTCAGTGACCCTAGGCCTTACCAAACTGTTTTCAAGCCATTCCCAGTGCTAGCAGAAGCTCACATTTCACCCCAAGCCCTGTGAAATCCCTTGCAGAGCTCCTCAGCCCCCACTGTCCCAAACCTTCCACTGGCAGGCTCAGCACACTTCAGGACTAACCATAGGTGATCTCCCATGCCAACATCTGTCTTCTCCCTATTCTTCTGAACTTCATAAGACTGAGCAGTGAGCCAAGCCCCTCAGGTCTTCACTTTCCCCAAGCCCTACCCTTTTTCTCCCAACACATTTAATGGCTCTTTCCTAATCTATTGACAAGACTACAGCCTTACCCTATGATTGTCTGAATCCTAACCCTCGTTTTAACTTGAAGGCCCTGTGACCGTAAAGGACAAGAAATCATTGTTCCTGCTGGAGCTGGTTCTCCTCCCAGCTCCTGGCCTTCACGCACCTCTGCACAGAAGCACTTAGTTCCCAGCTCGCCTGAGCATAGGAATCCCTTCATTTTACCCCTTCTGAAAAGGTATTTGGACCTCATTGTCCAGAAAAGAAAGACAACTCTAGCCCTATGACATCCTTCTCTCACAAGTCTGTTACTCTCTAGCCATTCACACTTCAGCAAAGCTCATGGTGGGCTCAGAGCTGGTATCAGCATGGAAATGTGTTTTACTGGTGGCTTTAGGACTCTGGATTATGATTACAGGTAAGGTTGGATAAGACTAATCATAACCCTAGTCTTAGCAAGTAATCTGTTGCTATCCAGGACCTAACCACCAGCCCTCCACTTCAAAACAGCAAAGGGAGGGAATGGGGAGAAAAGAGCATTCAGCACTGCAAAATAAAAACATCCACAGTCCATGTTTGGTCTCACACATCTCCCAAAGCACATGGCATACTCTCTCCTTGTCATACAGAGCAGAAAACTTTCCAGAGGGGATAAAGAAGTGTGGGGAAGAGGTTGCCAGAAGGGAGAAAGGGAGTGACCAGGGAAATTTCCCGGGGCTTCTTTTCCCCTTCTGGGTATTGGCTGCATTTACCGACACATGTATACATACACACGTATATGCCTACTTCCCTCTTGGGAGCAGGGGTAAAAGTCACACCCCTCAGTCAGAGTACGGTGGCTCTCACCTGGCAGGGCACGGCTGGAGAGCACTGGTTAAACAAACGCTGGAGATGACACTCTCAGCAGACAAAGGGCTGACCTAGCAGCAGTCAAGATTAGGAAGAACCAGAAAAGAAATCAGACGTTAACTGACATTTTCAGAATAACATAAAAATAATTAGATAAATCGTCAGGAAAGCGTGGGGGGTAGGTGTGGTTTCCCCATCTTCAGTCATTTTTCAGAGTGTCTTTGTGCGTTTTGCAAGAGCACTTTTTAAAAAAAAAATTATTTTTGCATCAAGAGGCTTAAGACTGCCAAAAAACAAAGCTCTGAAATAAAAAGTGTTCCAGTTCTCTGTGTGAAACTGCCCGAAGTACATCCAGAATTGGCAATATGATCTTTGCATCTGCAGAGAAAATACTGAGTCATGTTGTCAGCCCACACACATCTCACAAAAATAAAAGCAGCCCAAGGATTCAAGATTCACCCACTCATCATTTAAAGAAAACACAAGTCATTCAGTCATGCCTCACACTTCAGAGACCTTTAGAAAACACCCAGTGCAGGGAACATTCACCCACATCATGCCCACGCTCTGTTTCAAAGCAGCAATGTCACTTTCAACTCATTCACTTGTGAGTCTTGACAGTATTTGGTTTCGTGTCCTAGGAGGAAGTTGCAGAGACTTAAACATTTCTGTTGAAACCTGAACACAATAGCCGCAGCCTCAGACCTTCTCCTTATGTTATGAGCATTGAAATGATGTAACATTGTACAAGACTTACTTGAATCTTTGCAGAAGGCAGGCAAGCGTCCTGTACTGCATTATGTAAAAGAACTGGCAAACTTAAGCAACTGCTTGTAAAGGTGCTAAGTTAGTCCTGTACTGAAATATCCGCTTTCCCCACACCCGAGCTGTGGGGCTCCCTAATTTTGCAGTCACTCATCACAGACTTGACCGAGTGGTACTTGTGCAAACACCAAGATTTGACTGGAATTACCCAGGAAATCCTCCTCCTTGTACCCCTCTCCACATCAAACATTTCATCCTAGCAAGAAGCGGCAAGTTCCTGCATTCAGTTCAGCTGATGAAATCATCTCTTCCTCCCTTAGTGATAAAAGCTGATTGAAGCATTAACAGCTGAACAGGGATCTGCCTCAGCTGCCCCAGCTCGTGACGGAGAGGGAGACGTCACTGCACACAGGACATGGAGTTACACAATCTCGGTGGTGCTGAAAGCAACACTGGAAACTTGTCAGGAGCCCAAAGGCCATAGCTAATTTGTGTTTTCTTTTACACAGCATGATTTTATTCAGAGCAAAAAACACCCGGTTGTGCTTTATGTGCAGAGTGTTATAAGTAGAGACAAGTCTACAGGACAACTGGAGGCAGAATGTGCTCTGAGGGCAGTGAAAGAAGCGATATTGATCAGTGAAGGAAATGCAAGTTTCCTAAACTCAATTTCTCATCACTTGCTTTATTCTTCGGGAATGCCATGTGTTATGAAGCAAAAGGCTAAGAGACAGCTGCATCAAAATGCTGTGATTTCCTAATTCTCATTATAAGAAGAAGAAAAAAAGAGAGACCTACAAATAAGCTTTCTCAGAAAGCTCCTCCTAGGGCTTCTGAATGTGTCACCAAGTAAAACGTTTCATTCAGGAAACCCGTCTCACCTGCAGCCAGTGTTTGACACCAGTCAACTTTGGGTGACTCTAACATTAGCTCCTCAGGCTACAGCTGAAAAGAGGCATGCACAAGCTCTGCTTTAAAACCAATTTTCCACATGGCTGAGGGAGCGGACCAGGGCTGTGCACGCACCTGCACAGGGAGAGGGAGCAGCACCTCAGCAGCAGAGTAAATATACCTTGGCATCTCTGGATTTGTTTGCCAATGGGGCAGCTCTTGTGGCTCCCGTAGATTCACAGGAAACTCAGAGGTGTGGTTTGCCATTTGCAGAGTGCTGCCACTGGAGAAACGCTTTAATTTCAGCCTTCCTCTGCTTCCCCCAGGAATAAATACTCCTTTTCCCCTCAGCTCTGTTTCATTCCTTGAAAGCTGAGTGGAAAGATCCAACCCAGGACCTTTACTTCACTCGGGAGTGCAATTTGGATTTGGTTTAGATATCTAGTTCAGGATGATGGGATGAGCTGCACTCTAAGAGTATAAAGGCAAAGCGGTCTCACTAGCTCAGCTGTAGGTTTCTACACTTACTCAGCTAAATCCTACCCCAAAAGCTTTATTCTAACAGCTAGTCCATTTTTATTTTCAAGCCCAAGTGCAGCACCCTCTCTGCTCTCATCCCTTTTCCCACGTGCTGCTTTGGCTCCCCCTCCCCCCCGCACATTTGTTCCCCCAGCTCAAACAGCTCCCCGAGGAGCCTGGGCACCGCTGGTGTTTGGGGATGGGGAAGAGAGAAGACAGAGTCAGACGAATATGCAAACAATCCTATTTGCACCACAGCATGTACAATCAGGGTCTTTGTCATCGTGATAAAGTACGTTCCAGCCTGTTTGTTTTCCTTTCTGGGTATTATCATATACATCCTTTCCATATAAGCGTTATCAAATTCTATAGCAGTCAGTTTTTTCAAAACAGAGGCTGATTTCTGGTTGGTTAGTCTCTGTCCGCTAGCTGGGTGTTTATTTTGTTCAGAAATTGTAGCCAATCATAAAATCTACTGTAAGATCTACAACTGCCATTAAAAAAAAAAAAAGAAAAAAGGAAAAAAAAAAAAAAAAGCACCAGCATTTCATTTCTCCATGCCACTAAGGCACAGGGTTGAAGCATTTTCATTTGTACAAGGAACACGGCTTGGACACAGTCCGTTGCAACTGGAGTACAATTGCTTTTGCACTTTGAGACCTCATGTTTACAAAGCCTCCCGCCTAGCTGCTGCCCTTCGCAGCGTAATGCAGCAGGGAAGATGCGGGCCTGCTGGGGAACGTGCGGCGCGTGTGGTGTGCGGGGCTTGGCAGGCTCCCCCCACCCGGCATTGCCCCAGGCAGGAAGGGAGTTAGGGCACCGGGCAGAGGTGCAGAGCACCTCGGCGGCTGGGGGAGGCGGTGGTGGACCCCGGAGCCGCACCAGCGGGGCCCCAGGTCTCGCAGACAATGGCACTTTTTCTCTCTCTCCTGGCCAGATCTGTAGCCCCAAAGACTGAGGAGTCTCATGAATCAAGTCAAACACCCAGTGACAGGCTGGAAAATCTATTAATATGCATCTGCCGCAGCACGTCGCCAGCCCCCTGCCTTGCGAGCCGCTCACCTGCCTGTCTCACCCCTGTCAGACAGCGCAGGAACAAAGGACGGCGGCACAGGACTGCAGCGACAGCCCCGGAAAAGGAGTGAGGCAGCCGCCAGGAACAAAGCTAATTTGCTTGCCGAGATGGGTGTGAGGAGTGCTCCCTCCTGCCCTATTGTTCGGAGCCTTTTGTGCTTCTTGACTGCGCCGGGCCCAAACCGCACAAACAGAAATATTGGGAGTAGGACAGACGCAGCTTTGTTAGAGGAAGCCCTCACGCTCGGAAAGCCTCTGTCCGTCACCCTTCCTCTCCCGCTGCCCAAGTCGTATACGTCCATCCAGCACAGGGGCCCACGCTCTTTGCAGCCCATGGAGCGGGTGGGCTCATGGTGCCATGCAGCACATCCCTGGGCACATCCCTGGGCTCATCCCTGGGTGCATCCCCAAGCACATCCCTGGGCACCTCAGCTCTGGCCCCAGGGCTGGGAGCAGAGGCAGCTGCAGAGTAGAGCCCACGTGCAGCCCAGGTGTGGTTTCTCTGTCTATGGGGCACCCAGCAGCCCCCTTCCCGGGGCCCTCCAGCTCCCATCAGTGATTTGTCCCTGCAGCAGCTTTGTGAGGTGAGAACCAATGGCCTTGTCCTACCGAGGAGAGCAGGGGGCTGCCCTTGCCCTGCCAAGGTGACAGCAACATTGGGGACCAGCTAGTCAGGCTCATCTGGTAACAGAGCATCTGGCGTGTGCTGAACACCCAACATACCCCCAGCATCGCTCCCGGTCAGAGAGCCAGCATGGAAACCTCTGCCAAACCTGCACCGCTTTGTCTGTTGCTTTCTGCAGCCTCCCCGCGCGAGTCACATCTGTGGCTGCGGCATTACACGCTCCCCCCCCCCACCCCAGTGATTTGCTCAAGTCTATAGCAGAGCTGGTGACAGGACCCAGATTTCCTGTGTCGGGGCAGAGCTGTAATTGCAAAGCCACACTGAAAGGTCAGCCCCCAGCTGCAACGTGTCAGGCAGCTCTCCAGCCTCAGCAAACTCATTTTAGAGGGACCAGGGAAGATAAAAGAAGAGGAAGGACGGTTCCCACATGCAGAGAGCACAGTTACCCCACAATGCCCAGGTTACAGCAGAGGGACAAAGGATGCTTTTTGGTGCACCAATGTCATAGTCGCAGCACCACTGGGACGTGGGATCTGTGCCACCGGCTGAGGGACCACAGTTCCCCCCTGCCCATGGGTTCACTGCGGCAAGCGATGCCAGAGAGGTGCCACTCACCCAGACACTGCACACTGGCTTGCACAGGCCCCTGCCCTGCCCATGCTTGGCTGTCATGCATCTCCTCATGGGGAGCGCTCCTCTTGCTAGCACAAGCCAACTTGGTGACACATGAAAACAACTGCAAGGTGGGTCTCTTTTGGGCAAGATAGCCAACGGGACATATGTGAAGAAAGAAGGATAGGGTCTAAATGTGAGGGAGAAACTCACTCCTGAAGAGCCATGCTACCCGTGGGAGAGCCCCGGGCACACACCTGTTCTGCCGCTGTGATGGGGCACTGGGCTCTTCATCCCCAAGGGGCCATGTGGGAACACGCACCAGCAACTGAATATGGACCTCCTGTGTGGAGGCTGCTAAAGGAGCTAGCCTGAAGGGCACGTATCGGGGACAGGTGTGGTAAGGAGGGAGATGCTTACTTACAACTGAAGAGGCCACTTCTCAGTTTTGGCCTGGGAAAAACAATTTCTGATACTAAGGGTTGCACATGAAAGAGGAAGGTTCCATCCAAAGTTTGGTTTCTCTTCCTTTCATTATATTAGCGATATTTAAAATAAATTCTAAATAATTGTGGCAAAAAAGCTCCTGTGGCCATCAGTAAGGAGGTCTCCAAACAGGCTTTGTTCAGAAGTAAATTTTCACAAAGGAAAACAATAACTTTAAAATTCCTACTTTGAAAAAAAAGAAGGCAGGACGAGAAGCCAGGATACCTAAACGCCATCACTTCCTTCATTTGCGTTTTTCATTTCACAGTGAAACTTCAGCAGAGCTTTTAACCATGCATATAACCATGCATGTTATGGTTATATAACAAGGCTTCCACTGAACTGAGTAAACAGGAGCTTCCCGATTACATCTGGCAGTGGTAGCAGCAATACAGTTGCTCCCAAAGGCACTGGGACGGCACTTTGTGAGGCTGGATTAAGCAAGAGGCCTGCATCTTAATACATAAAAAGCCAGACAAAGGGGAAAGACGCTTGCCCAGAGCTCCACAGTGGGTTGGTGGCTGACCTCCTGGCTTCTCGCCTCGGCGCCTGTCCTTGGCGCCTTCCTGAACTATGGCGACTGCAAGAGCAGCTCCAGCACCAGAGGCAGAGGGTCTACCTGAACTCAGTGGAGCCGGTTAACATGGGGATGTTGTATAACAAGGTGCATCCTACCAAAAAGCGGGGAACCTTCCTGAGACTGTCTTCAGTTCCCGCAAAGCCCTCAGGTCAACACAAACACTCGCATGATCAAAGTTCGACATGCGTTTAGTTACGCTTCTAGAGCAATGTCTTAATCACGACTCGACACACAGGTTTTCTAGGAACAAAAGCGACATCTGAAGCAAGCATCCCCCTATCCCATCTGCCCAGATGCCTTCCCAGCACAGCTCTGTATCAGGGTTGCAAGATGCTGTGTTTCTTTACCGCGTCATGCCTAGCCTCCACAGCTCCCGCAGCTGTTCCCGTCGGGCTGCAGAGCCCGCTGGATCCCTCCTGCTCTTCTCCCACAAAACAGCTTCGCACCTGAAACGGGCCACGGTTCAGCAGGAAATTCTCCATCTAGAAGGCAGTTTGGTTTGGTTTCCAGTGAGATGAGTGGGTTTGTCAGCTCACAAGCTGTACATTTTAAGTGTTTCCCCTGCAGCTGGAAGTAGCCCTAAGCTAAATTATGCCTCCGGGGCCCTGATTTAGAGAGAGAGATGTTGAACAAACTGTCACTTGGAAAATTAATCAATTTGCCACCGGACAAGCAGGGATGGATAATGCCATCAGTAAGGCACCATAACTTCATGTGAGAGCAGCAGGGCCGTTTCCTCCAGGCACACGGGACAGGCAGGCACCAGGAGCCTGCTGCTCTCCCTGCAGGCAGTCCCCTAGCAGGGCACTAAACCCGCAGAGGCCAGTTGACACTGCCCTCAAAAGAAACTCAGAGATCCCAGGGTTGATTTTCTATCCGCTGTCTGCCTACTGTGCTCACCACTGCTCCCGGGAAGCGTTTCCTTTGGAGGGAGAGGACAGGCAAACAGCCCTGGGAGGCAGAGACCTGGGCTGCCCCACATTGGGCAGGAAGCCCACCCCGTTCAATGCAGCAGGTGTATGCGGCAGGGGAGTTGCAAGAAAAGCAAGGGGGAAAGGAGGGGAAAAGGCCACCTCTTTTGTGGCTGAAGAGTGAATCACAAGCTATTAGACCAAATCGCCGGCAGGCATGTATCACCATGCCAAACTCTAAGCTTTCAAGAGACTATAAATCCCAGTAGTACTACCAAAACAGGAATGCTTACTGCTTTAACAGAACAATTAGCAGGATTATCATAAGACTTAATTAGTAATATCTTTTAAGACAGAGTTACTCAGGAGAAAGGTATTAAATATGGGGAACATAACATTTTCTGAAACTCTTTTTAATTCCGCAGCTTTGTACAGCAATGTGCACCATTTGAATGGTTCAGAGACATAAGAGCAGATTTAAGAAGGAATTTTAAAGCATCCAAAGTTAATCACATTCAGCGTAGGGCAACACAGGCTACTGGTATATGCATATTCTCCTCTCTCTATCTGACAACAGAGACCATAAAGAAAAATAATCCTAGGACAGTGTTGCCTCCAGCCTGGGTTGCGAGCCTGTGGGATCTGGTGCTCCGTTGGGTTCTTACTAACCACAGCAAAGTAGAAGACCAGAGCCCAACCTCTGATCAAAAACTGGGAGAGAAGCAGGATTTGAAAGGTATCACTAGGCAGGACAACACGGGAAAGAAAGAAAATCAAAGCAAAAGAACCACTGAGTGGGTTGCACGCTTTGAATCCTGCCTGATCTGGGACTGGGACCCCTTGCCCCAACATACAGCCACTGTAATGATTGAGTTTCCTGGCCAGAAGGGGTTACACAGCAATTACAACTACCTACCTACCTACCTACCTGCTGGTCAGCCAAATACCCTATGCTAGCGGCAGCTTTCCTGCAGGCTCGCAAGCAGGCTCATTCGAAAGAGCCAAATGCGTTTCATTCGCTTTGCAGCTTCTGTACAAAACAGCGTAGGTAAGCGCATTTAACTTGATAGCAGGAGTTAAGCCCACAGAACCCTACAGGACCCTGCATGAGCACGCAGGCTTGCTTAGCCAAAGTTGCTGCTATCAAGAGAGCACACAGTTATGTTGTTTAAAGTGCTTTTATTTACATACTTTATAATTAATATCTGTATTTATTCTTTATAAATACCTGCACTCCTTGAAGATCAGTTAAGGGCATACAAGTAATGTTAGTTTATGTATTCCGCATTTTTGACCATTTTATTGGGAAAATCAGTGTTTTATCAACCATTTTGGGCATCAGTTGATAACGTGCAACTATTAGTTACTTTGACCCATAAAGGGGCACTATTTTAGCCCTATTTAAAGTCAGATGTTAATGGCCATTCGGATGGTATTAGTGCCTATTTCCAAACCTGCAAGGACATATAAGTGGCTTCTTAATCAAATGACAGGTCTGGGGGAATAAAGTTCAGAG
Source organism: Apteryx mantelli (assembly GCF_036417845.1). NCBI lineage: Eukaryota > Metazoa > Chordata > Aves > Apterygiformes > Apterygidae > Apteryx > Apteryx mantelli. Next base: position 158,182,576 of record NC_089978.1, on the reverse strand, counting down.
CTGTATTCCTTATGTATATTATTAATGGGATCATTTAAAAGTTTACCATACTTCCAGCTGTACTTCACGTCTGGTGGGACCAAGCGCTCCTCCTTTCTCACATTTACAGGAGCAAATACAATTCAGAGCAAGGAATTAAGTCCCACTTCTGCAGTCGCTGACCAGAAGAGATGATGCATTTTGGCCATTACGTTAATTCGTTTTCCCTACAGAGACGTACTAACGAGGCCTTTGCTTCTCAGTGGCTTAGGAGTAGGGAAGGAGCAACCTTTACCACAAAGAGGAACTCAGTCTCTGGGCAACAGGCAAAGAGGATGCTGTAAAACATTTCAGGAAACACTGAGGAAAAGGTGGGGGCAGTGAGAGGCTTTGAAAGTTTTGATTTCTCTGAGATAAAGAACCGCATGTTCTACCTGAAGAAGAAATAGCTTGTAAGCCTTCTCTGCAGGTGAGATTTCTCCTACAATGTTTAATACTGTGAAGGGCTTGAGGGGAGGGAACACTCCTTTGGCTGGATTAATCTACAAGGTGAAGGCAATTTTTCTCAGGGGGAGTTAAACTAGACTCATGCCCTTGCTTCTTTATGGTTGATAAAGACTGTTTGAAACCCTCCTGCTCGCCAAAGGAGGGCAGGACTGTCTCCTGGTCTAGGAGCATGGATGCTGTCTAGCCCAGCAGAGCCCCTTGCAACTGGGGAACTGCTGAAGTGGCAGCTTCACAGGAGAAGCTAAATACTTCAGGTTCCCTTTTCAGTTAGGCTGCTTAAACTTTTGGTTTGTTGTTAACACCTTCTTATTTTAATTAATAAAGTCCTTGTTAAAATGGAGCACTCTGTCCCTTCAGTTAACACATCTACTGAAATCTCCAGCAAGCTTTTAAGACACAGGCAGGCTGAACTTAGCAGTTCTCAAAGGATGATAAAAAACATTTAAATAAAGCATGGGAGACAGAAGATGCTCTCAGCAAATTTGGGGAGAGTGATTAGCACTGAATGGTAGTGCTTCGGTCCAGAACGACCCTGAGAATCTTGAGTATTGGGCTAACAGGAACCTCTCCAGCAAGGAGAAGGGCAAATCTTTGCATCTGACAACCCCAGGCACAAAAGCAGGCTGGGAACAAGCCAGCTGGGTAGCCATCCTGCTGAAAAGGACCTGGGGGTTGCAGTGGGTGCTGCGGGTGTGTGCATTAGTGGTGTGCTCTCCTTGCAAACGAGGCAAACCACATAGCAGGCCACATTAGGGGGAGTGTAGCTGTCAGACCGAGGTGGGTGATAATTCAACACCAGTGAGGCTGCAGCTGGAATAGTGTCAGAAGAGCAGACTGCACAAATATTCCAAGTCCCGGAAGCAGAGCAGAGTTAGGAGTTCCTGGAAAATCTATTCATTTGGATTATTTGTGAAAGGGACAAGAAAACCTCAGAAGTCATAATTTCCTTCCAGTTCCCATCTCTCTATAAATGGCCCTGTTCTGCTTCAACGTCACCACATTCAGGATATGCATCTGAAAAAGCAAGGTTCTTTTTTTAAAAAAAAAAAAAAAAAAAAAAAGTTTCTTGTAGGAAGAAAACTTGAAAAAGGGAACCAAGTTCTGTACTCTTCACGAAGCAAGGCAGAGCCACCAGCAGCCTTCCAGCTAGTAGCCTCCCTCCAAGATGTAAGAAAAGGACAGAAGAGGGGAAAAAAAAAAAAAAAGTAATTCCTGACAACCTTTCTGCCCTCCTGCAACCCAAGAATGTGATAACAAGATTAATTTGAGATGGCAACAGACTAATAGGTGGTTTTGATAGGGTAAGGTGGATAAGATCAGATAGAAAAAAATATATTTGCACTGACCTGGCCCTTAAATCCTTTATCCCTTACAAAGAAATGCTGCTCTAAACACGGTAACACAGTAAAGTCTTACTGAAATACAACAGACCAATGTCAGCAGCGTATCCAGCCTTTGCTTGTGACTGAAAGCAGTTAGAACGGGGAATTTGCTGCTTAACCACTGTTATTTACTGAAAATATTTGTGTTGTTTTTAACCCCAGACTGAGGGGAGCAGTAGCTGAAGGGTGTCCCCTGCGGCGCTGTGTATGGGATTTTGGCTGGGTATCAGCTGTAACCGGCACTGGTCGCCTTGCAGAGCAAACACCTCGCAGGGCCTGCTCCGGTGTGCATCACCCCATGACAGAAATAATGCCATTATTGGACACGAGGAGCAAAAGAGGGTCAGCAGCAGCCGCCGTCCCTGCCGCTGACCAGAGACTTCAGATGGCTGCGTTTAGATGAGCTGCGTCGCCAGGCAGGAAGCCGGGCACCACATCCTTGTCTGTACAGAGGGTGGACGTTGTTTCTAGCCATGGGGTGACAGGTGCCAGCGCGAGCCCAGTAGATAAATAGGCAAAAGCACTGTTTGCAGCAGGAAGCTTAACCAGAAAGAAATTTTATCTGCCCAGACCAGCCCCCATCCTGGGCAGCCGGGAGATCTCTCAAAGAAATCAAACACTGAGACCACTTCAGGTATAACCCGTGCACATACCTATTGCGTGTCAGCTTGTACAGGTGCTGCTTCGTTTGAGGGCTGGAAACTCAGGGACCCATCTGCAAAATCAGTACTCAACAACGGTTATTAAGTGCAACTGGTGTCCGAGCATCATCTACAAATGTTTGGCTTGGCCAGGCTGAAGGAGAGCTAACAATATTCCAGTTAAAGTGTGTCAGAGCCCCAGCTTAGCCCAAGGGGAACTGCCTTCAGTCCGACAGTTTGGAAACTTTCGTGTCGACTATAGATCTTAATCGTTCAACCGCTGCTGGTGGATTTTTACCCTCCTCTCTCCCCACTCACCTCCAATCCCTCCTTGAGCCTACAGTTCCTCCAGCAGAGGACAATATTTTCTCTATGGATCATCAGCACTTCTCCCCATGACCTCCCAGGCGTGGAAAGTGATGGATAGCGAGATACCTAAACTTAATCCCCACCTGCTGTCTGATGTTACTTGTCACATAAACTTCTTTTTACAGCCTGAGAGGGAGTGACTCATAGCAGATCTCAGTCTCCATCTGCAGCCTGGGATTATGATTTGAAGCATAATATTTTTTTATGAGCAAATTATCACTGAGATTTCAATGCACTGTTGGTCTTTTAAAAATATAAGTGTTTAGTATTTTTATCTCTTTCTGCTTTGCAGTTCATGGCTCCCATAAATCAGGTGACTTGCTGTAGCAGAGGGCTGATCCGATCTGCAGGAATTAGGAAAGGGATAGGAGAAGGGACCACTGATTTACATCTTAGCCAGAAGATCTGTGCTCCCAAGAACCTGGCAGTGGTCCTGCTGTAAGCATCCCTGGGGGAGAGGCAGGACACTGGTGATCTGAGTTAATGCTAATACAATGCCAACACTTTGTTCTGTGACTTTGCTAGAAAAGTTAATTTCTTCTATGCCATACTATCTACCTGTAAAGCAAGAAAAATGCTTCTCTCCCCCCCAGGAGTGAGAACAGTGATAAATTCATTAACATTCACAAGCTGTTACATCATTACAGAAATCAGAGCTGCAAGAGAGGAAAAAAAAGCAAAGTACTGACCAGCTGCACTGACAAAGTCATCTCTTTGAAACAATCAAATCTGATCCAATATATTGCTGATCTAAAATCTCACCTTATAGGAAATGAAGGCAGCTGTCATGGTTAAAGGACTATTTGGAGTCAGAAACTTTGGGTGAAACTCCCAAGCAGGGCAAGTTATTGAGGATTGAATTCTCGAGGCCACTTAAGCACTTAGAGATGCACCAAGGGCCGTACTACAGTTCTCAGAAGTGTCCCAGCAACCAGCTCCTCAGGAAAACCCAGAAGGCACCTCTCTATATTACCATGCCTCTAAATACTACTAAAAAAATCTGTCCTGTAATTGGTTTACTCCCTGTCAGTGAAATGGGACCCATAGCCCTTCTTTTCTCCCCACCTGTCTTGTGTATTTGGATGCTAAACTCTTCAGGGCAGACACTCTCCTACACACATGCGTACACATCTAAAACCTCACAGAGTGGGCCACCATCTTCTCAAAGAGCTTCAGGCACAAAAGTTAAATAATTTATAATATTCCAAGGACATGTGTTAGATCAGGACATGCAGGGTTGTTCACCAACCGCAGATAATTTTATTGCAGTTTTATTGCTAGCTATACTTGCTTGTTGCTAGGAACTGGTCTTTGCCCTCCCTGCTTGATTGCTGGTTTGCTGGAGGAGACATCAGGGTAAGTTCTCTGCCACTGACTGCTTGAAGAAGAGCAGCACAGGCAGCCTGCCACTGTTTAAAGGAAGGCCAGGAACGGCTGTATGAAAAATGGCCAGAGGATTTCTGCAGAGACAAGCCTTGCAGTTTCCTTCACTGGTTCACACAAGAACAGGAGGTGATAAGAGTTTTTTGTCTTCCTTGGATATTTCCACAGTCCCAGTCTTTCCTTTGGTATTTCCAAACCAGTTGAAACTACCAGGTCTTTGATGTCCCGCAGACATTTTGCCTACAGAGGCAATGAGTGATACAAGTTGTTGCCTTGCTTTTGGCAGGATGTCTGTAGCCTGGCCTCAGCCACTGCTCCTGCATTCAGCCAAGAAGATTTACCTGCTACAAAAAGCTAGGTCAGATGCAGGTGGTGGTGTCATCCTCACCAGGTACCTACCTCTTCAGTGGGCACGAGGAGTACTGGGCCGTGCACACAGAGGGCTCTGAAATGTAGAAGTGCTACTGAACAGATAGCTAAATGCCAGCAAGCAAGAAGGCATGTGGGTATTTCATTTTATACACATTTTACCAATATTTAAAAGCACATGAGAGTCCCAATCCATCCCTTAACCTGCATGGAAGTTTATATGAAAGGTAAAGGGGGAAGTTAACTGAGCATGAATAAATTCATCTAACAACGGAGGCAGAGCTGGTAAGAGTCTCATGGTGGCCCTGGCTAGACACTGTGGCATGCACCTCTCCCCCAACCCTGTGTCAAACAGCTAGCCCCGCTCTCGAATTTAGTCCCTTGCCTTAGCCACCACGACTGCTTGTCCCTGCTCTAAGATGGGAGCCCTCCAGCAGAGAAATGATCCACGTTTCACCTAACTCAGAGAAAACAGAGGGTAACTTGGCCCAAAACACAACCTTTATGCACAATCTTAAAAAGCACTCCGGAATCTTTAATCCATGCAGAGAGCACAAAGAATTTGGGGAGGATGGGGACAAAGCTGATCTTGAACTACTCCGAAAGTTCACAGCACCATCTGCAAAGAACACCGCATTTTGGATCGTGAGAGGGAAGGCAGCGAATCCGGCCAGCAGGGCACGAGGCTCCCCAGGAGAGCACAGCCTGTGCTTGGGGCTCTCGGCCAGCACCTGCGGCAAAAAATATTGTCCCTGTTTCTCTTGTGCTTTGCTGAGCACCACAGTAACGCCTAAAAGCAGAATAAACATGTACTTGCGGAAAGCCTGAGGCAAAGGCACCGCCACCGATAGCAGAGGGGTGCCCTGCATCTGGGAGGTTCACGGGGACCGCAGCAGGAAGGCAGCAGGAACGGGCTCTCTATCATAAACTTCCACCCTGGCAACACATAGAGAGAAATCTCCTGGCAGGTTACACCAGATGAAACAACATAAATGAACAACTAACCACACTGAGGCAGGGGAGGTTTGACCGTTGACATTAGACTACACAAGCTGATCCAATAAAACTGAGATTAGACGATAAGCAGTAAACAGTAACAGAGAGAGAACGTAAATACAGAGCCTGGGTGCTCGCTGTAATCAGTATATGACTCAACATGACAACGAGAGCACAGCTGTAACACTAAGGACTGTACCATTACATCCAGCTGTAACATTAAGTCCAACATGATGGATGACACAGTGCCCTGCAGCCCTGCAAGCAGCTCACCCCAGAACCAAGGCTTTCACTGGAAGTAACAGGATTAGCATAGGGAAAAAAAAGTTCCAGACTGACAAGAAATAAACAAAGTACATAAAAAGTTCAAGACATACTTTTAAGCTAGCTTTGAGCATTAGAGAAGCTTTTCAACAGAAAGGAGAATCCAGTATAAAAAAAAGAGAGAGAGAGAGAGAATAGCAACAACCCCTCACACACACACAGTAAAATGTTTGGTCCACATTGCAATTTCCAAGCACAGATACTGTTTTTCTCCTCCTGAAATCCAGTTGTGAAGCTGGCAAATGTTTCACTAATAAAGCACCAGAGAAGCCATGCAACCAGACTTGTGCTGGTCAACCCTAGCACAAGAAAGCCTCAGTGAAATTCATGGAGCTTCACATATTCTTTGGGATCTCTCGGACAAGTTGAGCTTTATGCTGGTATAGCAAGATCTGTGAGCGCTAAGGCCAGAAGTTAACATTATCAGCATTTACTCTGTCTTCCACAGAACTACAGTCACTTTCTGTTCGGACTGAACTTGTGGACTTGACGCAATGGTGTACATTTCAGAAAGCCACATAGGCTCCTACAAAAGACTTCAAAGAATGCAAAATTCACTGCACTCCTTAGGAAACTGTTTAATGGCTGACAGTGCTGAAAATGTGTTATGTTTCCAGTCCAATGTTTCCCTCGTTTTGCATTGCAATGACCAAGTCTTGTATATAGTCCTTCGAGGCAGGAGAGCTATCTTCTGCCAGACAGCTTTCCTCCAGGTAGGTGCTGGCAGCCAAGGAGCCCTTCATCACCCAATCCATCTATCCTCACCATGGAGCAGAGACACATATTAAGACAAAAAGTAAAAAAAGACACCATAGCCAATTAAAACTGTAGGAAAAAGGCAGGCAGGCAGGATATCATTACCAGAGCTGGAATTTGGCCTGGGTGCCATGGAGATGAAACACAGCAGATGGTTAAGGTGTACACTGGAAGCACATGAGCAGCACCTGACTATAGATTTAAGACCAATTAATACACAAAAGAGAAAACTTGACAAGGAAGCCAGAGACTTACAAAATGAATAAGTAAACCATGAAAAGGGGAGTCTCTCTGATCCAGAAAAAGGAAAAAGAATACTGTACAATACCTACAGCGCAGTGAATAAACTGAAGTTGGAACAGATGGAAACTGAAACAAACCCAGTGTATATTAGTTGGCTAACAAGTAAAGAATCAAAACGGGGGAAAAGCTTCCCCACAATTCAGGGAGAAAACAATAGAAAGGGGGTGTTACAGAAAAGGAGTCTGAGGTGCTCAATATACATACGGTTTAATTTAAGGCTTACAATCTGCAGCACTCTTGGATACAAAATCCTTACAAATGGCCAGGCAAGCATATTCTTTTAAATAATATACCAAGTGTCTCTAATTTAAAAGACCTTGCACACAACGTTAGAGAGATGGAAACCTTCCCCAGCAGCCTATCATACTGAAATAGGCTCTGAACACGCAGCCTGCCCAACCTGCACACCCCAAGAGCCTGTGGGCAAGCACGGATACCCTGACCCAGATGAAAAAACTTCGCAGGGAGGCCCCAGGCAAACAGCCTTAGCGATAGCCCAGATGAGGCCCTACCTCAGACTTAACCCAAAATGGTTCCCGGGACGATAAACAAGGGCATTGCAGTGGACGGGGACTGCCCTTAAGCAGCCACGGTCACAGACCGCTCGGTAAATACTCCAGCCCTGCATTATTCTCAGCGCTGCCTTTGAGGCATGTAACCAACGGTTGTTTTTGCAGGTGGAGGCCCCAGCCCCACAGCACGTGAGTGACTTTACACGCACATGCCCCCGCTGAATTTTATCCAATCGCTTGTGAACTGAAGCGCCGGCCAGGTCAGAGATGAGAAAACAAGTAAGACGACAGCCAACGGCTGTGGTAATAGGAGCAGGGAGAGATTATGTGTGGTGTAATTAAGTGCAACAAAAGAAACTCCTCACTAGCATGGCATTTAAAATCCTAGCTGCAAAGCGGAGGAGGCAAATGTCCCAAGGTACGCGAGGAACACCAAACGCTGGCTTCTCAAAGAGCCTCTGCCACACTTAGAGAAAAAAATACCACTCTTTGAGGCTACCCTTTTCTCTAACCACTGCAGAGCCCACTGGCAAGCCCAGCAGCAGCCCCTTTATCAGGCCGGACTAGCAGGGGCCAGTGGTCAGCTTTCCCTCTGTGTCTGCAAACACAGGACCTGCCTGTCACTGTATCTGCTATGTAAAGCCGAAAGATAAACAAGGCCAGCTCTGCAGACAACATTTATCACCCACTTTAAAGCCTGGTGGCTCGGAGCTAAGCCCGCTGAGAGGCACCTCCTCTGGCAATCTCAGCTTGGAAGCAACGAGCTTTTCATAGCAAAGTCTGCCTTGATGCTGGCTGGCCAAAACTTTACGTCCTCCAGAACCCTAGGAGGGCTTTTGCAGACTTGTGTGCTCCCCGACAACCCTGCCCCCCAAAGCCCTCGCTTTTGTTGTGCTCCTGGCTGATCCTCCAGCACATGTGGAGGTTTGTACAACTGCTGGTATCATCACACATCAGCTGCTTTGCTCTTTACAGCACTGCAACGAAAGAAGACCCCAGCACTCCTCCCCACACCAAGTTTATAAAGCAACACTGGCTGAGAGGCAGCTAGTTCGGGGAGCCCAAGCACAGGCCTGAGGTGTAAAAAACTCCCCCAGTTTTTATCCCCATCTGATTCCCGCTGCAGCTTTAAGCAAAGCACCTAACTTTTCCTCTTCAGTTTCTGCACCTGTGAGAGAGTAATATATCTACCTACCCCAGAAGGGTGTTGAGAGGATTAGTTAATGTTTGCCAAGCATTTTAAGGGATAAAATACTCAATATTAATTCCCAGCCACTGAAAAGACTGATAGGTACAACTCCCCATTACCTCCAATGGAAGATTTTTGTACAAGTTGGGCTTTACTCTTCTGAAAAGCACAAGCAAGATAACGTGATACTAACGTTTCAAACAGCATCTGCAGCAAACACTTTAAAACCCTTCTCCTTTGACTACCACAAGCCTTCTGCTCCACCGCCTTCGTTGTGGAGGTGCACCTGCACCTGTTAAACATTAAAGCGGCCCAAACTCAAAACGGGTCTCTGGAGCTTTGCAGGCAGCGCTGGATAATGTGAGTTTGAAGGGGTCACTTTGCAGGCACCCAAGGCAATGAGTGCTGTGAGTAGCTGGGCTCACCTGCAAGAGATTCGTTCATTGATTAAAAGCAGCCATTATGTCAGAATTGCCCTTCTGCTCAGATTTATGAACTTTACCTGGCTCTTAAAAGACTTGAGCCAACACAGGTTTTCTTGCACTGACTTCTCTGAGCTTTTTAGCCCAGATCTGTGCAGGGCTTTACCTACTGGCAAAAATACCAGTACAGGGCAAAAGCAAGCACCCCTGTATTCCCTGCCAGTTAGCCCATAGTCTTGTGCCCTCCCATACAATTGCATAGGCTGTATCCCGTGCACCTCATCAACATGGTATCTGGTGGAAAGAAAAAGAGATTTATAATAGTCCTATGCTTGTAGAGCACCTGTCACTCTTAGCGTGCTTTGCAACTGAGGACACCCACAATGTTAGGGAAAATAAAACACTGGAAACCCCAGATCTCACAAATAAATCCACCCACTGCTCAGGCCCTTAAAATTCCTGGTGTGATGCCAATGTTGCAGCGGCAGCATTTCTCACTCCCCTGCGCTGGGCATATTGGGTTTTTTTTTGGGGGGGGGGGAACATTTAGGTGCCTCCTCTGCATGGCATTGCTCCCTCCAAGCTCATTTCCTGGTGCTGTTACCCACCACAGCTGCCTTGCCCTGCCGGCTCACCCTAGCACCAGCGCCCCACACGTGACAGGCACCCACACCACTGTGCTCGAGCCTCCGCTCTGGCAGGGGCCAGGGCAGTGGCTGGAAGTGAACAGCAGTGCTGGTGGGCTTCAGACCAAAAAACAAGCAAAGGAAAGGGCCTGGCTTTCGGTAGGCGGCTGCAGCACACTGTGTCTGGGGCTCACTGCAGGGAGAAAACGTGCCAAGCAGGGCCCTGGGCACAGCAGCCCCTGACCCTCTGGGAATGAGGGTCATTAAAGCGCTGGGAAATGCCGAGGCTGCTGGCCGGACCTTTGTGCATGTGTCTCCACCAGATGGGAGGAAAGCAGCATGGCAGGGCCAAGCCCCGCAGCAGGGGAGAGAATGAGGGGGAGAAACTGGGGGCTCGGGACTGGCCAAAAACGGAGTTTTAACTGCTAGTTTACTGCCTGTCAGCAGAAGTATATGGCTGTACAATAAGGGAAAGGCTCTAGGAAGGTGTTTTAAAATCAAGTTAACCCACTCCCAAGCTCATGAAAGAAAAATGAAAACAAAGCAGCCCCCCACAGGCCATACAGTTTTGGGGAGGGGAAGTGGTTTTGAAAAGTCCAAGAACAATGAGGTGGCCTTTTTCTTCTTCCTTCTGACAAAGGTAAAAGACTTCCTTATGGAGGTGTCCATTTCAGAGAAGCTGCTGAATGAGAAACCCCAGGCCCATAAAAGCACCTTTTGTGTGAATCCCTCTTCAAACGGTTCGTCAGAACTGCACTTCCTAAGCGTCATTAGCCTGTTTGCTGGAAACGCGGGCAAGCTCAGCCCACGGCAGCAGGTTCCCTCATAAAGCCCTGCGTGCAGGAGCCGAAGCAGCCTACCCTCGGCAAAGCTTCGCCCCGGCATCGGAGCTGGCCCTCCCCACCCACGGCCAAGCACCTCGCACCGCTCGGCTCCGAGTTTCCAGAAGGCCCTGACATGACGGAGCCGTTCAGAGTTTCTCTTCCCCAACACCTCTCATTTCCTGCTTCTCCCATCTTACACAACTTCCTGGACGGCAGGTCTTAGCGACTGCAAAACAGGCGGCTGAGCAAATTCAGAAACCCGGGCTGACACATGACTAATTCCTAACACATCTCAGCCTAAGACTCACCTTGTTTGTGAGTATAAATCTCTTGCTGCTGGTTTCATACTTACTTTTTTTTTTTCAAAAGCTGAGTAATCAGACAGTGGCAGACATAACTTTTATTCACAGAACTTTGAAGTTGTACCATTTCACTGTGGTTAAATGACTACATCGTTGTTTGTAGAGGAGTATTTCTAAGAACTCAGCAACGACGCACAGGTAGCTAGACTAATCCGAGTTTCTTCTCAGTGTATTCCATTGACAAGATTTTGTGTTGATTCACTAACTACCCACGCTCTGTTATTCATTGTTTTTACCCAGTCATTTCACTTCAATGTTCCTGACTTCAGGAAGGCTCATTCATGGACAGAGGCCAAGGACAATGAAAATAGCTTCAAGTTGTAACTGAAGCCACTTTCTGTAAAATCAGTAGTATATGAGTTAAAGTGGATTTTGTAATGAATACCCTTGAAAAGTAAACAACACAAGTTAGGGATGGAGAAACATGGAAAAACATGGGAAACATGGAAAAGGGTTCAAACTAAAAACAGTGTGAGCATTTCATATAGTTATATATGTATATACACACACACAAACACAGAAACATCTGTCTTCAGACAAGAAAGTAAAACTTCCTTGTGTATTGTGAATTGTCATTTTTGAATGACACTTAAAACCCCTTATTACAGAAATGTTTTACTTTAAAAATATAGCACACATTGAGAATTGTGTGTCATTTCTACATGAGGTTGGACTGCTTGTATTTTTTTCTCCTAGTGCTCCAAAATTACACATTTTACTATATATATTTCTAAATTTAATCAAGTTTACTTTGAATGACTACACACTAAGAGGAAGAGTCTTAGCATAGCTTGAAGCAGCAAAGTTTGAAAGAAGGTATTATTTTTAGTGAAGTTACAAAACCTACATCAAGTTAGGTACAAGTATGAACTTTTTTTCAACTGGAGCCATAATATTCACTTCCTCAAGGGAGCATGGCACCACAAACACCAAAATCTAAGCAACAGCATTCAGCTGTAATTGTAGCATTATTTCTACAGACCAGTTCAAATTCTACTTTTCCTTCCAGTGCCAAAAGTTTAGGGCACAAGATAAATCAGCCTTTCTTCTTGAAAGAGTTTTACTGCATTTATTACTTGCTTCAGAGTCCAAGGGCCCAGGCTGAGATCAAAGGCCATAGGCACAGTGCAGCGATGCCCCAAATTAAAACATTACATGGTGCAGTGATTAAGATATTAGCCTGGGACATCCAGATTCAATTCCCAGCAATGCTCAGTCCTCTTGGGTAACCTCAGATGTGTCATTTAGCCTCCCGCTGACTCAGTTCCTCATTCACACAATGGAAATAACACAACTTCTTTATTTCGCAGGAGTTTTGTGCAGATAGGTATCTTTTAATTTGGTGTCAGAATCCACTGCAGAATTGCAGCTAAATGGAGATCAGTTACGATCTGAAAAGATGACACAAACAAGGGCTGGGATGAAGTAACACAATGCATGTTACAAATGAAGGAAGCTATCTGAACTAAGAGCTGATTTCTTGTATCACCTCAGGATACCTTCAGAGCGAGTGACTTGGCTCCATTTACAACATGGAAAATTCCAAAGACGGAACCATTTCCTGTAATAACTAGAGCTCACTTTGTAAATAGTTTCCGTTCTGTCTGTACCAGACTTGATAGGGCTTGGTCATGAAACAAAGCACAACAGAAAGCCCACACTGATTTAAGCAGATTGCTGGGTTAGGATCCCGCCTGGTCTCCTGCTCCCCTGTAACTTTTTGTATCCCTGCAAGGGCTCCACAGTGCCTTCACCCTCCAGTCACGAAGGATCAGCTATGCAGCTCCCACCGCACCCTATTGGGAGCTGGTTCAGTCGCTCAGGGAGGGAGCCGAAACTCAGCACCTCTTCCCAGAAGTTGGGTGCACCCTGCACCGCCCCAACCTCCCTCTCTCAAAGCCAGGGGATCACACCTGAATCCTCACCAGACTGGCATTCAAACTGCCAGGACATGCCAGACTTTCTGTTAAAAACAATGTCATGTTTTAGCATGTCAGACTTGCGTGTGACCCAGATTCTGCTCCCTATACTGTAAAGTATCTGCAAGGTTAGGTCACAGTCCTGGGGCTCAAGCAAGATAAGACAGCTGTGTGTCTGACACCCAGGGTTGCACAGCAGCCTGTCTTACCTGGGCCAACTTGCTTAACTGCTTTGTACTTTGCATCATCACTCTGTAAAATAGATGTGATAACTACCACAGAGGGACGTGCACAGCATAAATGAGATTTTAAGACAAAAGACTTCACAGCCCTGTCCCCACCATGAACATTTTGTTCTACCTGCTACATGGCAGACCACAGCCCCCCTCAGCCCCAGCACATTTTGGTAGGTGAACAAGACAACGTAACAATATTTCTCTTTTTCACAGAAGACAAAGCTGTGGAAGATACAGATTCCCATAGCAACAAAGGCAATGAAAAAGTGTCCTGAAGTGTGATTTGTTGTCATGATACCCACCTTGCTGCAGATAAGGGCAAGTGTTAGCTCTGAAAGTAACCGTTTCCATGGGACCTTTCCCAGAAAGTGCACATGATGACAACTCAACAGCCTGCCACAGATTTCAATGTCAAACAGGTCTAACTGGTAGAGAGCAATGCTGTTTTCTGTAGCAAAGGCTGCCTTCCTCCCTGTCATCCTCTTGTGAGGAACAGTGCTTTCCTTGCACTCCTCGAAGCCTGCCTAACCCTGAACGAGCCACATTGCCACTCACTAATCCACTTACCCAGGCAATTACACCAGGATAGCAGCCTGCAGAGAGCCATGCTCAAGTTCTCAACTAAACATCGGCTGTTTTTTCTTTAAATCCATGGAGAGCTACCTTAAACTATGTTGAAAGCTCCTTACAGAGCACACATTTATGCTCTGGTAGGGCACGCTATGCAAGTGCATTTCCTTCCAACTCTTTCATTTATCATACTTCTCCCCTCCCACCCCTGCCCCTTCAGTTCCCTAGGGGAAGTTGGTGAATTTATGCAGGAACAAAGTCACCTTGAGCTTTAATCCACACCCTAGCAGAAGGAATACGTCTGTCTGTCTGTCTGTCGGCAGTCACATCCACCCACTCTGCAATTGCATTACAATGCTCACTTTGTTAGCAGAGAAAATACTGGCTCCTTTTCTAGGCATTGAGACAAGCTACCACAAAGGCAGAAGCAAAGAGAATGCATTAGGGACAGAACAAGGGGGAATCTGGCCCTGCACATTTGAGAATGAATGAGTAACCAGAGGTGAAACACAATGGAAGTATGGAAGAAAAGAGCAAGCCTGGCAAAACAGGACCTTGTCTTATGATAAAACCCCTAAACCAGCTCCCTGCTACCTGCCTGCGTAAGAAATAAAGGCAATTGAAAATAAAACTGTGGCCAGCAAAGTCTTAGAAGACAGGTAAATATCCTCATCCAACTGACAACAAAACAGCAGCCAAAGCAAGTGGCACAGCACAGCAGAACCAAGCATGTAAAGCAATCTGTATTTCAACACCTGTGAACAAAGGCCAGATTCTCTCAGGACTGGGGTGTCTAACCAGCTCCTAGTGCAGCAGCTTCATATTCCCCCCAAACCCTCCTTTCCTCAAGAAAACCAGCCCTGAAAGTCCCTGAGTGCACCAACAGTGTTTCAGAAAGGTGCCTGAGTGCTCCAGTAGCACAGAACAGCATCACAGATGTGCAGAGAAACAAAACAATGCAGAGAAAGGCCATCTCCAGCAGAGACACCTATCAGCCCTGTACACATGCTCACCTGACATTTCAGAGGCATGCACTAATAAGGAACTGCTCCTGCTGGTACACCACCACACATGCTTGCTATTGCAGCACAGCTCCCACCTTCACGTCTTCCAGCGCAACAGCTCCTTTGCACTTCAGCAGCAGGAACCACAGCTGTCTGCTTCCATCTGTCCTACTTGTCACCATGTCTTGTAATAAGCAGTCCTGGGATGAACCTGCCTCTAACTGGAAGAAACAAAACATTACTGTTCCCAGAAGGATGCAACAGTTACAGCAGAGCACAAAGAAGAAGAAGAAGAAGAAGAAGAAGAAGAAGAAGAAGAAGAAGAAGAGGTTAATGGATAGCGAAGCAAGCCCTGATGAAACTGCTTCTCTGATACTCCCATCCTCCTGGTTGAAAAACTTTGTCATCTTTGGTATTAGCTGCAGGTAAGCACCAGGCTTTGTCAGCCCAGCATTGCTTTTCTTCCCCATACAATCAAGAGCAGACTTGACTGAGATCAGAGTGAGTTTCTGGAAACTGGTCCTGCCTGACAAACTGGAAAAAAAGTGGGATTTAGATCTCTGGGTTTAGGTTCTCTCTGAGCTGGTCTTGGAATTTAAGAGCCCAGGGAAATCAACCCATCCTCAATCTCCCCAAACTTTACTTACTAATTTATAAGAAAAGGAAAGAAGTTGTAAATAGTACATCTAAGTAATCTTATTCTCATCTGCTGTCATCAAACTTGTACACTCTGGATTGTACTGTTATTTTCATGGTCCACAAGGATAACAGGCACTGGTGTATGAATTTCCTATTTCCTCCCCTTGACAGCTGAGCAAGAACATCAAGGTCCTAAATGCAGACTTCACCAATTCACCTACTGTTCCATCACATGCAGTTTGGTACATTTTAAACTATTCAGAACCAAGACAGTTTGTCCCTAAACAGTTTAACTGAGCTACTGTAATCTCAGACAGAAATTTTCCTTCTCCTTGCAGTAATCTTAAACCTAAAAAAATGGTCACGAAGTCTGATATCTGCAGTGTGCTCCAGGAGTACTTTCCAAATTCCCAGTTACATTTGCTTTCATAGACACCCACACACCATTGCACAGGTGGTCAAAGGAGACACTTAACCTCCTGAAATGTAGGATTAGCATCCAAACACATACATATCAAGATAAGCACCAACACAGGAGAACCAAAGGAAGCATTCACAGAAATTTCCAGAATTCTTCTGCTTTGTATTACTTTTAACTACTGATTCAAGCAATACTCATTTAGGGAAGGCTTCCATAGAACCAAGATGCTTGCATGAACATGCACATATTCCTTTCCCCCAGGATCCAACACCCAAAACAGTATAAGGAGCTTGTACTTACAACTTTAGGAGAATTGTAGGCTGTTTATAAAAAGGATTAGATAAGGCTTGACAAAGATGTAGGAAGGTGGACATGTTGTGCATCAGGGAAGTCTTGCAATACACAACCTGAAAGATTGCTGTAGACACTTTAGTTATGCTTACCTAGAAGAGAAAGCAGGAGAAATTGCAAATAGGCTTGGTAATGCACTTTGGCTAATGCTGGATGGAGGGCAAAATTACGCAAGAAAACCTAACAGAGATAGGTTTGAGACATCCCTGAACAGCTAGTGCTTTTACTGGTGAGTTCTAGGGGACTGTCTAGTTTTATTGGGGAGAAAAAGACAACCTCTTAAAATATGCTGCTGCTTTACCTCCCAACTCCCCTGCTGAAAGGAATGCCATTCCATTGAGCAAGATCAGGAAAAGAAGTTCACAAGCTCTCCAAGGCTGCCCAGCATTTATGGCAGAAGTCCTACTCTTCATCTTTGGAGGAGACTGGTAACTGCTGCTGGGCAGAGTGATGTGCCCTTCAGTTCCAGACTTCTGAGAGGACCAGGGCTCAGTAGTATTGCTTGAAAAGCCATACCTTCATATGAAAAAGTATTATGGAGCTGCAGCACATCTTTTCGTTCATAACTAATTTGATCAGACAGGCTGTCACATCCTGGGCTACAGTCTAACACTCAGAAATCATTTCCAAATCATTTTTACAAAGTTAAGTAATTGCTATACTTCTACTTGGCCAAACTTTGGCCTCTGGAGGTCAGTCACAACAGTGGTGATGGTGAGGGCTAGCATCAGCATTTTCAAATAGATATTAAAGTAAAACCAACTTTTCTTAGAGTACCCAGAGGCTGGAAAGTTCTAACTCTACTCATGAATGGGGGGGGGGGGGGAGTGAAAGGAATAAAAATATGAATCACTACTTTCCTTAACAAATAGCATCATAACACCACCAAACTGCTTGGAGCTGTGGAACCAGAACAAGCACATATTGGGGCTTCTCCAGAAAGCCAGTATCGTGCTCAACTCTGAATTTACTGTGAACTATAAAACACAAACACAAAGTTCCCCACTGTGCCCATTTAAGCACAGAGCTAAGGGTGGGAGTAGATTTGTGTTCAGAGCAACAAGCCACAGAAGAGAAGGCACAGCAGGGCCAGCAGCCACATGGCACATTTTATTTCAAGGGAAGAACACCTGACTTCTACACGCAGATAAATAAATAAATAAATAAAATCAAGTATGTGTTCTGGCTTCTTTATATAAGACCATGAATTACACCATTATGAGCACCTCTGTCAGGGGAATCTCACAAAGCTGCTTATGAGATTGATCAGGAAGAGTGCCAAATTGCAGCATGCAGGAACAGGGCCCCCTTTGGGGTTGGGATTAAGGTTTGGTTTAAGTGTTACAGTTAGGGAGTAGCTAGGTTGACACCCTGTGGGCAAGCACTGCACAGGGCTCAGGTCTTTGTAGCAGCTGATTGAGAAGCAACTGCCACATCCAGGCCTATAATGAGGAAGGAGAAGAATGCTCAGCAAAACTGCACCGAGCAGAGTGGAATAAAGCACACAAAAGAGTAATCCCAGATCAAGTCAAAGTAAGTTTATTCATGTGAGATCAATTTAGACATTATCAAATTTAAAACCTTTCTGCATCTGAGCACCTCGAGGAAACAGACAGGACCAAAAATCTAGGACCAAAAAAAAAAAGTCTTGAAGACATAGGAATGCCTAGCTAATCGACAGTGGCCTCAAAGCACCACTGCACACTTACACACAAGCTGCTAGGCAGCTTGTGTTTGCAGTGCTCGCAAGACTTCTGACACTTCTCAAGAGGGGACAGAACTGTTTACAGGAAACCATTTGTTCCTGGGGGCTGCCTCTCCTCCCCCCGCCATGTCCCTTTCCCACCCCACCTTTCATCAGAAGCTTATCTAGCACCCAGACAGTCAGCCAAAAAGCTCATCCAGGTTGGAATTTGAAACCACAGACTTTCAGACACCATGGCTGGGGCAAACGGTGCCACCATCAACTTTGGAACTAAATTTCAAGGAGTTTTGATTCTATTTGCACAGGGACTAACAAGTAGCTTGGGACCTGAACACTAACCCCAGGGCATAATTCTGAGAGCATGATGATAGATTCTCAGTCCCTTGCTCTAATTATACTGGCAAAAATTGGAACATGAATGAGAAGAGACAAGAACAGGATTCAGGTCCCTAGTCAAGATTAATGGCATCATTTTCCCAAGCACTGAAACCTTTTGCGGGTTAACAAAGAATGCAAGAATCACTTCCACCAGAAAGACAGACTGTCAAAAAAGTATAAAATGGGACAACCGAGTTTCCCAGTAAGCAAAGCTGTATGAAGAGCTGTTGTTGCAGAAGCAGCAATCATGAAGCAACCATTCAATACAGAAAAAACTGTAAGGCACTA
This sequence comes from Apteryx mantelli, assembly GCF_036417845.1. Classification (NCBI taxonomy): domain Eukaryota; kingdom Metazoa; phylum Chordata; class Aves; order Apterygiformes; family Apterygidae; genus Apteryx; species Apteryx mantelli. The sequence continues at coordinate 158,164,121 of NC_089978.1, read as the reverse complement.
ATAATGTTCCACTTATTACAATCATCACATGACTAAAAATTGACATTCATAAATTAAAAAAAATTGCTTTACATTTTTAAAAGGCAACTTTCCCTGTTAAAAAAGTTTCAAATTTTCAGTTCTAAGAATTTCCCTGTTCCCCATTCCCATCCAGGCATCACTGATTAATTAGACTGTATATTTGATCAGAAATTCTGCTGGTTAGCAAGTACCTACTATAATGAAGCATTCCAAGGCAAAAGCAGAAAACAATTTGTTGAGAGGTTATGCAATATCTCAGTAACGTCACCAACAAATGTGAGAGGTGTCAGTCAGTTATCCTTACTACAGTACTGGAAAATGCTCAGACACTACCATACTAAGTGCAGTCACATGTTTTTGTAGCTGACTTGCATCTATTTTTCTTTACAAGATGCAACTCAGTTTGAAAACCCAGGAACTGGGGTCTCCTATGCAGCCACAGGCAGAGAAGCATAGGGGAGACCGCAACACTTGCTTATTTGTGCTATCCTAAGGGTATGATTCAGTCCCAGTCTGGAAGCTCATATCTAAGAGCTGCCAGGTCCCTTAAGTTCCTTTAATTCAGTTTTGGTTCTCCTTTGCTGGAGATGGACAATTGCCCAATGAGAATGGAATTGGTGAGCCCAGCTCCCTTCACAGGGTCACCCAACAGTCCATTTTTGGTCAGTACTGATCAGATTTCAAATAACAAACTGCTAGTGAAAGTATTTGTGTCCCATTCCCGGTCCCCAAGCCGTTCAAGGATCCTTTAGAGAAAAAGGACCTGTTAAAGCATATTTTCAGGAATCACAGTAAAGTGTTATCCAAATATTGCACACTATTTGTCTACTTAAATATTCAGAAACTGAAATCTCATTTCCCAGAGATTAGTAATATTATTAAAAAAAACGCTAAAAACAAATATGGAGTTAACCTCTCCATAAGAACCTGCTGGAATACAAGACAGTTGCAAGCTAGGAATAGCACAGGTCCATCTGTGCAGAGATTTAGCAACAGCATTTTTGAAACACCTGGACAGCGCAAATTCCAAATAATCATTTTTGCCCTTTCTAGACTATCCAAGAAATGCACTGTATGATTTTACCAGCACAACAAAGCATCAAAATTTGTTGCAAGACAGCCTCTCCACTGTCAGTTTTAAACATCTGACCTTTGGTCAGGACATCCAAAAATAAATAAGAATGAGTATAGTAGTGAGACACCCGCCCCCCCCCCCCCCCCCCAAACAGAAGATCTTAGTGTGATTGCTGACATGGAAGAATCTGGCAGACCTACACCAGTCCTGTGGATTGTCTAGCTTAGATCAGCAGCTCGATGGTGTGGATGGTCTCAGGCCATTCGGGTATTTGGTATTTCAATACTGAGCTCACAAAAGCAGGTGAATCAAGTCTCATGGAGCCATTCTGAATTAGTCCAAACCTGCAGGATGTAACAAACAAGTCTCTCAGAGTTTTCATTAGTCTCCCAGCTGCCAGGTCCATACAACAGTCCATCCAGTGGAAACGGGAGTCATCCAGCCAGCATTCGCGGGTACCGTTCATGAAGAAGCAATCTGATCTCCCTCACTATTAATGGTGAAATGAACAGGACAGTTGAACTTGTCTGTGAAAAGAAACATACCCAGGACAATTAGTGCAGAGCAAACACTGCCACAATCATCCTGTGCTGCAGTGTGGGTTCAAGGCCTGCACAGGAAGACATGGTAAGAGAAGAGATGACAAAACAGCCCTGCAGACGGAAAGACTGAGCCTGAAGGAAAGCATATGTGATTTTGACTGTCGCGATCTTCTTTTCATAAAGAAGCTGTGCTCTTCACCTCCTTAGTGGCTTTCCTCCTGGCTGCCTCTGAAGGTAACCAAAGTGGCTTTTTCACTTGTCAGCACAGATGTAAAGACAGTTCCTGGCACTTCCCACAGACTATACTGCATGATTTGTACAGCATTCACCACTGTGGCAATGCTGAGAAGATCAGGGCCTGAACTGTCTCCTCTCCCACATACAAGGCCAAGGCATTAATTTTAGCTTCAAAATCCTCATCACTCCTTTCATTAATCTTGAAGGGCTGATAAGCAAGCAGCTTAACTTCAGCTCCCTGAAAATATTAGGAATCACGTACCATGGTGATGAAAGGGGAAAAAAACCCTGCCCTGGAAGTCAAATGCAGTAAGCTTTAGGAATTGCATAGAGGTATTTTTAGACAAGTATTTTCAAATCTCTCTCTGCCACAACCCCAGTTGCTGTTGGGCAACGTGACCTTAAAGGAGTTAAAATGAACCTGGTTGATTTAGACATCCTGAGGCAAAGGCACACCAGAGATCACCTTGGGAACGGCAGGCAGAGTTTGCAGCTGCTGCAGGAACACCTTGCATACCTAGGTCACAATTTTCAGGTTCCTGCAAAAACATTCTACTGCAGGTCGAACTTTGACAAAAGAAAGAAAAAGGAGATTTCTTACCATTAGAATAAAGAAATAGAAAACCCACATCCATCCCAGGTTCTCCTGGATCAGAGACACTAGATACTAAAAAGAGAGAGGGGAAAAATTATTGAAATTATGAAGATAAGCATGACTTTCAGACACCACTCTTTCATTTTCTAGAATTTGTGGGCTGTTAACACTCAATAAAAAGCTGATCACAAAACCTCCAGCTGATCTTTCCCTGACACAATAGATGACTTAGGACAGCAGCCTTTCTGTATAAAACCCACAGTCTCAGCAAAGTGGAGATACCGTCCTGAAGCTTTACAGTAACTCATAGCAGCATAAAGACAGAACTGAACTGCAGTTTCAAAGGTGACAAATTGACTCCATTGAATACAAGTTTTTTGTGCAGAACACTGGGACGTAAGTGGATATAAGCACTCTCAGAAGAACTAAAAGCTCTAGAATGGCTTATAAATTACACAGGATCCATTTTCAAGAGCTGTGCAACCACTAACTACTTAACCCTTCATCGCAGGCAAGATACTTGAGACTACAGTCCGTTTTGAACCACATCCCAGTTCAATAGGGCTATACAGGCTACAAAAGAAAATGTATTCCTTATTAGCAGATTTATATTCAGTTGCTGTACAAGGGCCTCTCTTCTTCACTACCGGCTGTATTAGCACAAAACAGGATCTGATTTCTAGCACATTCATTGTGCATTTGCTGTTATTCATACACCCCCAGAATGACATCATGGTTGTCTCTCTTGAAATAAATGCAGTGTTAGAATAGGAAGACCGGTGAAATTTTTCAGAATTAAAGATCCAGTTTTTATGATGACGTAAGTTTGAGTGGTATGTGTGGAGGAAGGCGAAAACACTGAAGACAATATAACAAGAAAATTGAGTGTAACAGTGCATTTTAAGAAGTCCACAAGACACTTGCAATTTTCCATGTTTAATGGAACTAAGTGGCATCTTTCCTATGAAAGAAAGACAAAACAATTGTATTTATTAGGCAATAAATGACAAATTCTTAAACAGGATTTGAGTTTGTATAGAAACTTGTACTCCTTGCCTAAGTCCTTGGTATTTCACCAGCACTAGAGAGGGTCTGGGAGAGAACTGGCTTCATTCTTTCTAGTAAGTCCTCCTCTCCCCAAAGCACCACTGTGCTCTTCCACATAGTCATATCTTGTATTTGAGAAATAAGAATGTCCGATAGGCACACTATCAGCTTCCTTTTCTGCAACTGTCTAGTCCTCAAATCCCTGGCAGCATACTGTGAGGACTATCAAAGCAAGCGGTGCTAGATTTACAAGGTGTAAGAGACAGCCCTAGATAGAAAAGGGAATCACAGAATCACAGAATCGCTGAGGTTGGAAGGGACCTCTGGAGATCATCTAGTCCAACCCCCCTGCTCAAGCAGGGTCACCTAGAGCACGTTGCACAGGATTGCATCCAGGCGCGTTTTGAATATCTCCAGAGAAGGAGACTCCACCACCTCTCTGGGCAACCTGTTCCAGTGCTCTGTCACCCTCACAGTGAAAAAGTTTTTCCTCATGTTCAGATGGAACTGTCTGTGTTTCAGTTTGTGCCCGTTGCCTCGCGTCCTGTCGCTCGGCACCACTGAAAAGAGTCTGGTCCCATCCTCTCGACACCCTCCCTTCAGATACTTGTACACATTGATAAGATCTCCTCTCAGCCTTCTCTTCTCCAGGCTAAACAGGCCCAGCTCTCTCAGCCTCTCCTCATAAGAGAGATGCTCCAGTCCCCTAATCATCTTTGTAGCCCTTCGCTGGACTTGCTCCAGTAGTGCCACATCCCTCTTGTACTGGGGAGCCCAGAACTGGACGCAGTACTCCAGACGTGGCCTCACCAGGGCTGAGTAGAGGGGGAGAATCACTTCCCTCGACCTGCTGGCAACACTCTTCCTGATGCACCCCAGGAGACCATTGGCCTTCTTGGCCACAAGGGCACATTGCTGCCTCATGGTTAACTTGGTGTCCACCAGCACTCCCAGGTCCTTCTCCGCAGAGATGCTTTCCAGCGGGTCAACCCCCAACCTGTACTGGTGCATGGGGTTATTCCTCCCTAGGTGCAGGACCCTGCACTTGCCTTTGTTGAACTTCATGAGGTTCCTCTCTGCCCACCTCTCCAGCCTGTCCAAGTCTCTCTGAATGGCAGCACAGCCCTCTGGTGTATCGGCCACTCCTCCCAGTTCTGTATCGTCAGCAAACTTGCTGAGGGTGCACTCTGTCCCTTCATCCAGGTCACTGATGAAGAAGTTGAACAAGACTGGACCCAGTACTGACCCCTGGGGGACACCGCTAGCTACAGGCCTCCAATTAGACTCTGCGCCGCTGATCACAACTCTCTGAGCTCTGCCATTCAGCCAGCTCTCAATCCACCTCACTGTCCACTCATCTAGCCCACACTTCCTGAGCTTGTCTATGAGGATGTTATGGGAGACAGTGTCGAAAGCCTTGCTGAAGTCTAGGTAGACAACATCCACTGCTCTCCCCTCATCTACCCAGCCAGAACTGCAAATAAGAGCAAATTTTAAATTACCTTGTAAACACTGTTAAGTTTGTGATAAGTATGTCATTTTTGGTTGGTTACATAGGTAAACTTTCCTTTAAACAAAGGTTTTTGCTGTTACCTTACCTTTGAACAAAAATCCCAAACAAATTTCAAAATATTTTATTTTCACCTCACCTGGCCCACTGCAGCACCAATACTACCAGTTCCATCCACAATTCCTGTGACTGTTGCCAGAGCCTCACTGCTGCCTTTGACCAGATCCTGACGACCCAGGTCAGCAGAAATCGCAGAACTGATCATGTTAGAGGGGCCTCCAATGAAAAATCCTGAAATTGCCAAGAAAACAGCCTTGATGAAAAACAAGCAGGGGGATTCTCAACAGAACATCTTAAAAACACAGATTTTTCTATCACGCAAACCTCAGGATCAGAATTTTATGTACAGTGACCTCAGACTAATTGCAGGTAGAAATTAACTGTCACAGCTGAAGCATACAGTTGCAGCACAGCTTGTGTGCATGGAGTATGCACACGGAAATAGCCAACATGCACATTTTCATCCAACAGCAAAACCAAAATAATTGGACGTGGCTCACTCTGCAAGAAGAGTCAGGATGCATTGAACTGAATACAGAAAGCTACTGCTGAAGAGCGTGCACAAGCAAACCCTCAACACGAAGCAGATAAAGATAGGTCTCTACTTTGGAGTAGCACACCCCCATGCTATAGCCTCAGTCTCCAGGGGCTGATGGAGAGATGGAAGAAAAAAAAAACTCCACACAACAGAGAGTTCTGAAGTAGGAGTGTTCCAAGAGAAAGGCTCTATTCGTGCAAGCTAATCTTAATTCTGTAACACAGCATAGTACGTCTGGTAGCACAGAAAACTTGTGACCCTTCACGTTACGCAGCGCATCTGGGGTTCTGACAGACAAACACCCTTGAATTTAGCTGTTACAGCTCACAACTTCACCATATATTCACCCCTCTACCAGAAATTATTGCTCCTGTAACACAGACAGCAGCAGCTAGCATGTGTCCATGCTCTAGATAACAGATCACTGCTAGGTATTTTTGGCATAAATCTGTCTCTATCATAGCAAGATAAGGCAGAGCTTTATAGTTCCAATACCTTATTCTATATAGTCTATACCCCCATCTGCAAATTAGTTTTCCTACTGCCACATTCCAAAAGCACCATAAATTGGACCTCAGCTTTTACTCCTTCTGCAAAACCAGCAGAGATGGCAGCACACACAAATGCATTACCGCCACCTGATGCTGGTGTTGCTGATTCTTCTGCAATGTACATTTCTACCAGGGTAACAGTGGTATTTTACATGATACCTGTAATTGCCATGATCACAGCATTGATAGGTTTGCTGTTTGGAGAACCTGTGGGAGAAAGATCAGATGAGTGTAAAAAAAAAAAAAAAAGAACTTGAGAAAGCAATTTATTTATTTAGGATCAGAAAGAAGCATGCAAATATCCAGTTTGAACTATCTGCTCAATTTCATTCAGTTACTCATGTACTGACAACAGTAACTACTATTTGACTGGAGACTTGTACAAAGATTAGTCTTCTTGCAAAGGCATTTAGAGACTGAAGATCCACCAGTTCCCTGACAGCACTTTACAGCAGAAAATCGCTTTTGCCATCAGACATTTATGCCCTGCCTCTATACTAGATTTGCCTGGCTCTGGCTTCCAACTTTCATTATGCCTTTTTTCATGAGACAGAGTTTGCATTTACTCTCCTTGAAAATCCATCTGCATAGTAAGAGAATCCTTCCTCTGTCTTTCTGGGGAAGTGAGAGAGATTCAACTCCAACTCTCCGACCATAAAGTATTCCTTTTAGCACTTGAATCATCTTTTCCACTTGTTCCAAATTTTTCACCATCCTTTTTAAAATGCAAATATTAAATTTGGAGGTAGCAATCCAATAACTATCTAAACTATGCTGGACAAGAGGGTAAAAACACAAAACCCAATCTCCTTACTCCTCCTTACAAAACCACACTTGGATATCCAACTGATCTGTCTGCCTTTTCAGGAACAGCATCATACTGTATATACGCAGCTGCTTTTCCACTACAATCCCTCAGTGCTTTTCAGAATTACTGTTTTCTTCGATACCCCGCTTCCAGTCATCACCTGAATTCCTTACTCTCAACCACAACTTAGGGTCCACACACAGCCAAGTTATCATGCGTAAGGCAAACTGCAGCCCTCTAATATATTCTTGGCCTGCTTTCACTCTGATGTGCAGCAGGCTAAGAGCATAAAAATGTTCCCTAGTTTGGCTGATGGTGATTTAATTATCCAGTGCAGTAACTCTGTATCACTTGTCTAAGCCTTCTGTATCCAGCTGGGCAGTAGTGCATTCTGAATTAAGCACAAGACACCTGCACCTCTGGCTGTTGTGCTATCAGCAACGATTTTATATTGCTTCCAACTCACTGATGAAAGCAATGAGTCAGCACAAGGGCCTACAAAACTCCACTGAACACCACCAAACCTAACCCTTACTATTTAAGGATGATTCCCTATTGACCTTACTTTGAGATCAGCTGAGTCAGCACGCTTCAGAAACACATGCTTTACTGTTCATGTGTAGCTCTGGCATTGATTTCCACCCACAGACCTCAAAGTGCTCTACAGAATAAGGTCTGCATCGCCACTTCATTTTTATTACAGACGGGGGAAGACACAGAGGAGTGAAGTGACAGGCAATGGAGTTAAAGCATTCTGGTACCACCGGAGAGCAGGGGTACCACTGCAGATGCACACCCCTTACCCTTACAATAGCTTCACAGCCATTACTTCACAGAAACTAGATCTGCCTGCCCTTTTACTCAGTTTTCCTGATAGGCTCCTTACAAAAACATCAGTCACTGAGAGCTCTATCTACCACCAGAGAGGGAGAAACTCTTAGATTTCACCACATACAGAAGCATAAGGGGTGAAGTCTAAGAGCGTCTGCCTCTTTGTAGTAGATACGCTCCTGCGCAGCTCTGTCCCTAGACTCCCTTTCCTGTTAGAGTTGGGATAGATTTGCTGCTTTACCAGTTGCAGTTTTGACACAACGACAATGCCAGAAATTTCACTGACACTGGAGAAGGATTAGTGCCATCACTCACCACTTCATGGCAACCCAACTACTCAGCTAATTCTTTTCCACCTCATTAACCAGAGAACAGATTTCCTCCCCAATTCCTGGATTCCAAGCTCAGTATAGTTTTATGCAGTGTCACAGTTCAAACAAAATACACCAAAAGGTGCCATAGTGATCCAGAAGCAGTTTCAAGACCAGAAAGCCAAACGTGATCAGAACAGGCTGTGTTCTGTTTCTCCCTAAAGTATCAAAAGAGCTTCCAATCACCATGAAGCAAAAACATACTCACGGCTGTATCCAAAGAGAGAGCCTACAGCAAAGAGCAGGCTAATTGCTAGCACTGGAGCTCTCTTCTGTAGCACATCAGAAATCAAACCTTGGATGGTCCCACCTGCAAAAAATAAAACATCATCAGGCCCAGGATGCTAACACCTTGAACAACACTGGGTCACTTCACTGAGTGCAGTGGCCTCTTGCTTTCTCATTAATGTACATTTTCTCTATACTCCTGAAAATACATTTTCTCTATACTTCTGAAAACTAAGTCTCCTGCCCTTACTGCCCATGACAGAGGCAAGAGCAAACCTAGGTGGCCAGGACAGAGCAGAGCAAACTACTCATACTGTTTTCCCAGGAAATATTTCTTTTATTGGCATGCAATGATCCTGCTTTTCTTTTCATTCCCCTGTAGGACCATCACAGCAACCACAACTCCTGATCTGAGCAAGCTTAACATTGTGGCTGGTTTCTTTAATAGAAAGTGGACAAAAAAGGAAGTTCTACTTCAAAGGGAAAGCACTAGCACACAGAGGTCTCATTCCTGCTGTCTCACCTACTCAGGGTAGGTGTAGGGTTTGTAAGAAATGCCAATAGCTGACAAAGATCAGCATACGCATCACTGCCACCTCTGTAGAAACTGCTCTGCTGGTAAGAACTAGGACATTTGGGGAAAGCCTAATACAGAAAAGGCCAGAGATGCAGAAAAACTGACCCTGAACAGACCAGAACAAGGATGTTGATTCTATGAAGGCTAACTGGACTAGGGTATAAAGCAAGAAATTGAACACTGGGGAGTGGAAGCCCAGACAGACAGTATGTTCTTCACTACATTCTGGAGGAACAGGAGCAGATTCTGCAGCAAGCAGAAACAAGTGCAATTAGATTGGATTTCACAACACAGTTATGCCTGCTCTGGTGAGCTCTGCGCTGAAGGGACAGTACAGAACCCACTAAGTCCAAGTCTAACCTCTCCCTCAAGGGTACCTGTCAGAAAGGAAGTAGGAAGCACTGGAGCACTGTTTTGTACATGGCACCCTTCAAAAGTCCTAGCACATAAAGAAAAATGCCTGCAGGGGGTACCATACAAGAATAAGATGGCACCCTTTAAATCTTATATAAACTCTTTAGGGCGCTCACATACTCTGCATTTTAGAAAACAGTCAAGCAGCCACATACATAACTAGCCCTTTTATATATTCAGTTAGCTAGATCCCACTAGGCATGACTGCTCTGTGCTGCATTTGCTGTCTTTCATTTTCAAACACTAACAGGGCAACTGCAGAAAAATGTCATTCACTTGATCACTCACCTATGATTCCTCCCACATCATACCAAATTGAGAGCTGGTCAGCTTCAGCTTCTTTCCATCCAAAGTTGTTGCTGAGGTAGAAGGGCAGCCAGAAGAAGAATGAGTAATTCACCAATTTCAAGCAGGCATAGGCCAAAGAATACTGGAACAAAGAGTCAGCCAGCAAGCAGTTAGCACTTGAGAAATGCAAACTGCATTTCTGCTTCTTCCCATAAAGCTCTGGACCCAGCTGAAGCTTTCAGCGGGAAGTGCTTTTGCATTTCATATAAGGAGGCAGCACTATGAAAGCTTAATACTGATCAAAGGGAACCCAAGAGTAAGAAAATCATTGCCAGGAAGGTTATTTTCTTTTCACTGAATGCAGAGAGTTAAAATGCTGTCAGTGTAACCTTGAGAAGAACTAACATCAAGCTTTCTCTCCCCCCCCCCCACAAAAACATTTTTAATTCACCTACTAAAGAAAATGGAGCCAACTGTGTGACATGAAACAAGCTTGAGGTTTAGTCATCTGTGCATCATGATGAGAAAAGTTATGTGAAGCAGTTTCTCTGTGCTATCTTCTGCTGTTCAGAAGGCTCACCTGGTTACAGCACCAGAAGAAAAATCTTTGTTCATAATCCCCAGACAGGTATTCCAGGATACAAGATGAAAGGTTTGGCCAAGGCTAAGTACAGGCCTCCAAACCCAACACTGAGGCAGCCTCCTGCTCTTGGCTGCTGGGCTCAAATTCTCCTTAGCTAGCAGGAGAGCTCTGCCTTTAGAGCTTCCACACGCGACAATGGTTCTTTCTGGGGGATTGCAGGGCCAGCATGCAGAAGGATAAGGCACACTGTTTTAGTACGGCCTCCTGATAAACACTGACATGGCAGCTGAAGGAACCCATATTTGAAGAGGCAAATGAAGATGGAATAACCTGTTGGGACCACAGCTTTTGGGACTGTGCACATGCACTTGTCTTTGGATTTTAACAAGCAGACATTTTGATATATTAAAAGCCCGCAAATCATCTCTTCTCAAGGTAGATTCTTTTAATAAATATACCCTTTTTAGCTGTATTGTCAATGCTTTTCCACTCTTAAAGGTCACAAAGCAATCTTCACCACACATGTAAGACAGTGATGTTCACTAGAGTTCTGCTGGCTCTGGTACGTAGAGCTGCACTGTACCAAGCTATATTTATTACAATACACTTAGAAACTGTCAGCCAACTGCCAGACCAATTAAACACTGAATTTCCAGAGGCCCATGGGACATCTGTCTATACTAAAACTCTTTTATCATATCATTCATCAGTAAAAGAGGAGAGAAACTACAGACAAATTTGTCAACTAATATCTTTGTATAATTTTGACCAGGCTTTGGAGGTTCTCTCACTATGTGGTTTCTCACTCACTGATTTGACATCAGATAAAACTCACAGATTCATGTCAGAGGTGTTCACATGGCTGGGTTAGCACAGAGAGCTCACCCTCAGAATCTCAAGTACCAAAACAGCAACATCAGTTGTTTGGTACCTCCTTATGTTCTGGCCAGTGAAGAAAAGTCATACATCAGCTTAGGCAGCCTTCACTACTGCCAACATATTTCGCCTAAAGGTTCTTTGTACATCATCCCATTCTTAGCATAATGAAAAATGAGCCATATAAAGTGCCATATTAGGAAAGACCTCAAGAGAATTCACTTCCTTTTGCCATCCCGGAACCCAGGTCTTCAGCAACACCACAGAGTGGTGGTTATCCAGCACTCTGCATGCTGACAATCTACCTACCCCTTCTACATTTTGTGTTACTTTAATTGCAACCACCAACTGCTTTACTCATTAAGGGTATCTGACAGCACCATCCATTCAGTGGTTCTGTTTCACGATCAATCAAGAGAATTCATATTGTATTACTGAGCCAGCCTCCTTGCCCCCTTTCTTGTACCAGCTCTAGTATTCAGGGGACACATGGCCTACTGGCACAGGAAAAATATCTTTTTTTTTTTTTTTTGGCAGATTAATTTTTCAGCTGAACCAAATACTTGAATTGGGCAACAATGCTGATGCAGAAGTACAAGTTCTGACAGAAAGGACAGGATGGAGATGTAACCAAGATTCAGTTCAGCTTAAGCTAATGGTGAAACTGCATCACCAGGCCCTGTTGCCAGTTGTTTATAAAAAGACTTTGCCACATAATACATCATGTTGATTAAGGCTTTTTCAGGCTTTCTGCCCAAAGGCACTTAAAAAAAAACAACAAAAAACCACACACAAACACCAAACCCAAATACCAGTGCCACAGAGTTCTCTGTGATGCTCAGTCAGCAGTAAGAATCCCATTCCTCAGGGCAACGAGTAGCTACCTTACCAAGAGAGTATCTACAACCACCTGCTTTGCTAATGGCCTCCCTTCTAAATTCAGGATCAAAAAAGGTAGACTCTCTACTACCACAGTTGGCTCATTACATGCACCAAATGAAGCAAGAGTCCAACAGGAAGACTGACATGCAACCACATATTAGGATAGTATTATAATGCATACACACAAGGATAACAGTCCCAACCCCGAAGGTTTTAACAACATAAGAAGTCAGATGTCAACAACAACACATGGTCAACATGTCAATGTCAAATGTTGACAACACAAAAAGTCAGATATGTGTTTAACAACATAAAAAGTTAGACCTCACTCAAGAATCTGTGTGCTAAAAGTCCTCACCAGTACAACACCTGGAAGGCAACAAGCCTGGAAAAAGCCAATGGCCTTTGGCTGGTTATCAGTGTCAGTTGCTTGAATAGAGTAATTGCAGTCATCATCATCTGCATCATTATCATCCATTAAAGGTCTGTTGGCATCTTCCTCAGCACTGCCTTCTTCATCTGTTCCAAGCTCAGGAAGGCCTAAATTATACAAAGGGTGTACAACAGGAACAACGGGCCACAGCCAGTCCACCCTCTCCCCACTTTAAAGCTACACTTGCTTCTTTTAAGAAATTCTCCCTTCTAGCAATTCCCTTGCTCTCCCATACCTCCATCCTCCTTTGGCTTAGAAACTCTTCTAGATAGTGTTCTGAAGTGTCACCAGTTTCTACCCTTTGTCTTCTAGTACTCTTGAAAGTATTCTCTCTGATCTTGGCGTCGGCTTTGTCTGTTCTGAGTGTCTGGCCATTGTTGGAAGACACAACAAATTAGTGCATTTTCCCCCTTGTTTTGCAGTTGGACTCCTTGGGCCTGTCTCCTGGGCATAACCTCACCTGAGCAAAGAGGCTGAGTGCGCTAGCACCTACTCTGACAGCTGCCACCTGTTAACGCCTCCTCCGCAGCAGAAGGCCTAGGAACTGCCCTGTGCTCTCCGAGCTGCTGAATGCTTACCCACATGCTCCACTACTTTAGTGCTACCAACATTATAGCCTTTGTAGACACCTGGGAAACCTCCACAGCCCTGTCAAAGCCCCAAAGTTCTTCTGTTTTCCTGTCACACTCTGCCTTGCCCACCATCTTCTCAGAACAGGACATTTACCCCACATGAGCACTATTTAATTGGCTGAAGGAGTCATGTGCACACAAAGCACTTTCCCTTCGTCGTGCAAAGTTAAAGCTTGCCATGATTTGCTCCTACTGATTGTTAAAAAAATACCAATTTTCCAGGAAGGAAAACAGGAAACTAGGCATATCCTAATGGAGACCTTAGAACCAGGCTGTTTTATTTTACTTTTAAAAATACCCAGGCACATGATCCAAGGCAGCATTTAGTGTGATCTTGGTGAGGAAAGCATTTACTCCACTAAATGCACAGAAGTGCAACACCATTTCAGAAGAGCTCTGAGGATAAGCACTGTCAGAACTAGCAGCACTTTTAGTACTAAAGAGAAAGATGCAAACCTGTTTTCCACAAAGAGACTAAAATGGTAGAACTCTCTTCTACTTACCCACTTCCTTTGGTGAAATTAGAAGCCCAAAGAAGACGATGACTCCTCCAGCGAACTGTACCGAGGCAGTCACCAGAAAAGCATACTGAATATAAATAAAAGATTATTTTTTCTAAATGCTTTCAGTCACACCGGCATCCCTGACCAACAAGGATTTTCCTGTATTCCAACCCTGTCAGAGAGTAAACATAGCAATAACAATCCAGACTACATCCATTTAACTTGGAAACAAGCAATCTCTGCACCCCCTGAACAGACTTGCTTCTATCTAAGCTGAAAAACCACACTGAAAGAAAGGTTTTAGTGTATGGAGATGACAGCGGTGAGGAAGGAGCTCACCCAACACAGAACTGCAGATTCAGCCAGGTTAGAAGGGACTGCTCAAAGCAGGGTTAACACTGATTTCAAACCAGGTTGCTCACAGCTTTGTTCAGTCAGGTCTTGAAATCCTCCAAAGACAGAGATTCTATAGACTCCATGCCCTTGTTTCAGTCCTTAACTTCACAATGAAAAAACTTTCCATATATCCACTTGGAACCTTTCCTGGTTCAGTTTATACCCATTGCCTCTTCTTCTACCACCATGCAACTCAGGGAAGAGCCTGGCTCTGATTTCTCAGTAACCTCTTTATAGGCACTGGAAGGCTGCTTATTCAGTATTCCCTAAGCCTTCTCTTCTCTGGGCTGAATGAGCTCAGCCCTGTTACCCTCTCCTCACAGGTCATGTGTTCCAGCATGCTCCAGTTCACTCATGTTCCCTCTGCTAATTGCCTGCCTGGAACATTATAGCAATGCAATGCTGTGCCATAGCTCTTCCCACTTAGAAGTCATGCCCCCCCCGCCTGTCAAAACCTCACCACTATCCAGCAGCAGTGAGTTTAGTTAAGTGAGAAACAGTGACAGATGTGAATCTGAAGAGCACTTTGAGCCACCCAAATCAGAAGAGGGTACATTATGGCACTAGGGCTCTTCAAAAACAGTCACATTTAAAGGGAAGTCTCAAGCTCATAGCTTCTGAATCTAAAGGGTCATGAAAGGAAAACTCTTCTATTCTGCCTATTGCTTCTTATCACAGAATTCAAGATGATGAAACTGCGCACTCTGATAAGAAGAAAAATATTGCTATTATCTGCTCTGTAACAGGGTAAGAAACCAATCTCTGCATAACCCAGTCAGACATGCAGTCCTAGCTAGAAGCTAGACAGCGCTACCCACCTCATAGCCATATTTGAGAACACAGGAGGCAAGGAATGCTCCCAGGATATTCCCCACAGATGCACAGGCACTCCAGAGTCCAAACACAAAACCTCTCCTGCAGAAGGGGGAGGAAATTTAGAAGGAGGTATGGGGGGAGAGGTTGACATTAGAAACAAGAAAGAGATAGGATGTTAGAATGAATTTTAATTTACATATAAAATTATAGCGTTCTCCTTGCCCTCTTCAAAGAGAATCAAATGTCACTTAAAGCAAAACACAGAAAAACTTGCAGGTACCAATAAATAAGTGTGGAAAGTTCTATCCTAAAGCACCTGTGCTAAACCAGAGGCAAGCTGGCAACAGAGTTAAAGCTGTGGCTGGAGCTCATCTGCAATACCCGTCCTGTGACAGACAACCTTTCAAAAAGTCAGTTTCCATCTAGTTTCTTTAGTGGTAAATGGACAGGAACAGGTTTTACAGTAACATGAAGGTTTAAATTCAGCCATTCCTCACTTTGGGACTTTTCAAGTGAGGACCTCTACCTCTAACACACACAACTGTGTTCACACCAAACTGTTATATAATTCCAGGAATAAAGAAATAAATAAATAAAGTAAGTAAGTAAGTAAGAAGAAAGTTATGTTTCATCCCACATAACTTTAATTCTGACCTAACAGGAAAACATTTTTTCAGTGTTAAAGAAACTGAGCAGTCAATAGGTCTGTAACATTTTGTATATATTAATAACTAGTTTAGTACTTGGACAGTCAATCTTAAATTGTTGTAGGTCTCTTTAGATAAGTACAGCAGTTCTACTGGGACTGGCAAAACAGAAAGTTATGCCTTTTGGTTTGGGAGTTTCAGCTAAGTCTGCAATGGTCAGCAGGTTAGATAAGTGAGTCATTGAAAATTCAACTTACCCAGCTTTTCCAAACCAATTGCCCATGACAGCAACCACACAGGGCCAGCCAGTGGACTGCAGCAAGCCATTGACAACCCAGAGACAGCAGTAGAACCACTTGTTGTAGAAATGTAACCATTCTGTGAGTGTGCCAAAGAAAAATACCTAGAGAGGAGAAGAGAAAACGTAAAAAATCTGAGACTACTGCTAAAAACCTGGGGAGGGAGGGATGTTTAAAAAAAAAAGTAGTAGTGACATTTCAGGGAGAAGACACTACAGGGGCTAGGCCACAGTCAGACCTGGCATTGCTTAACAAACAGCTCAAAGGTAATAGCACCCTCTGCTGAGCCACTGACAGCACTAAATCCAGAGCCCAAACAACTCCTAGAGAGAAGTAAGCTCATGGCACTTCCACTCTAAAAGACTTATTTTTGTAAATAGCACAGTCATAACAGGAGAGGAGAAGAAAGAGACAAATACTTTTAGCAACAATGCTAAAGATACAGTAACATTCCGATTTGCTATTGTACTGATATATGAACTCACAAGGTCCTATAAAAACACAAAACCCTGAGCAGTCATTTCCCTCAGCAAAATCTAACATAAATACTACAGCCAGGTCTCAAATTACTAAGAGCTCTAATGCAAACTAGCCAAAACAAACACACTTCGTGGCACGCTGTGCTTGAGGCATGTCTGCAGTCATGTGTTTGCAGAACGCAATAGGCCATAACAGGGTTTGTAGTCACAGGATAAATCAAGAACACTCCACACATTTTGCCACTACTTTAATAACCAGAAAACCACAATGAGATAAAATTGATTCACACTTATCTTTAGTGGCTTGAAACTGAAGAACTCTTTTGTTTTAAGAGTACATTCTTTTGTGACATATATGCCTTCCCACCAATTACAACATAAGCAGATGTACGCTTAGTGAGAACACAGATTGTGTTTGGAAGGAAAAGCTTTGACGACAACATATGTGAACCGGGAGAACAGTCATAATGCAAAACCATCTCAAAAAGTTCAAATCCTTGTACAAAAACAATTCATCAAGTGTCTAGACAGTGCCTCAAATTTATGAAGTTCCTTCCATCAAAGTATCCAGAAATAGATATGTTAGGAAGAGCTGAGTAATTTTGTGCAGACCTACATCTGACATAATAAAACTTGTAATAAACTGTTTCCAGTACAAAGTTTTACAAGTTCTCACTTCTAAGTTTTACTTAATGTGGTACTCCCACAATTTGAGACCACTGAGATACAGCTACAGATCCTATTAAATAGTCTATTATTCTTAAAGAAAAATCATATCCAGAAATCCTAAGACAGAGTTTTCTAAATCACACTAGTATGTTCCAACTTACCACCAGAGCAGAGGAGCACATGCCAAAAGACAGAACCCAGCGTAAATTCAGGCGATCCCCAACTATGCCACTGACAAAGAGACCCTGAAAACAAAACTTCATGTTAAACAAAGCCACAAGGTTTGCATTAGTGATCTGCAAGAATTAAAATGATACAGAAGGGTCAAGTTGACCCAGATGATATTGTTATGAAGCCTGCAGCTTCGTTCTAAAAAACTCTTCTTCTGCCATCAAAGAAACCCTTATTTTTCTAAATTGTTCATTAAACTTATTATTTTTAATAATTTTTAACAGAAAGCACTTGAACAGATAGAACTACTCCTCCACCAGTTGATGACAGGAGTGTGAAAAATTTTGGAGTGATAGTATTTCTCTTGCATTTGTTAACAAACACCTTCACATGGGGGACAGGCACTGGCAGAACTAACAGAACCAAAGGAAAAAACCTGCTGCTGTACTAAGCTTTTAAACACCATTCATGCTAGACAAGTCCAAGCAGCAGATCCCATTCATCCCCTCCAAATGTGGGTATGATCTTCCTAATCAGTTTCTACCAAAGCTTGGCAGCTTTGAATTAGAGTTACTCACCACAGCATAGGAAAACAAAAAGATAGTGTCCAACGTTCCCAAGAAGAGAGTGGCTTCTTCTGCATTTGGAAATAAATGGTTGCTGTTCCAGAGCTACAGGGAGAAAATTGTATCAGGCACACAAGGAGAGTCAGAGCTCATTCTACTCTTCTTCAGTTCAAACCCCAACTCCAATGCAAAATAGCATCTGGCCCCAGCAACCTCCCATTCCTACAACATTTTAATTATCAAATCAAGAACAATTCTTATTTCATGTACTATAGAAAACAGCCACTTCCACCTTGCTTCACTTTTAAAGGACAAGCTAGCAAATCAGAAGTGAGAAACACCAATCTCACTTGGATTAAGAAAAATGATTAGCAATACAAACCCTATTTCTAACAAGCATGTAGCTGACAGCTGCATACACAGAAACACCCATGAGTATCTCAATGAATAATATGGTAAAGAGATATTCTGTTTTATATGCAATGTCTCTTCTGTACTTATGTTGCTGTCTTCAGTAAATGAGTAATTCCCTTAAAGAATTTGTGGCAACAACCATAATAAGAAATGACAGACCACAAACAGAAAGAACAAACACAAAAGGAACAATGGGAAGAAATAGACTGGTTGGAAACTGCTATTTACAATGAACTCAGGCCACTAATTTTGTTTCTACTTTTTCCGCTTACCCTGAAGTTTCATTTTATTTTCAATATGATCAAACAAGGGAAAAGACTCAGTCATCCCCAAACTGAGATTAGTGAAATCAGCTGAAAATAGCAAGTTTTGAGGATGACCTGAAGAATGAATAAAGTTAATCAGGACAGAGTTTTCCCCCCTCCCCACCATCCCCTCCATTAGAAAAAAAAGCTCAACCAAACAAAAAATACAGCCCAAACCTGACCCACGGATGCATCCACTCAAATATCATCAGTCCTAGTTTGACTCCCACCTCCAAGAAAATACCCTGT
The DNA here is from genome assembly GCF_036417845.1 of Apteryx mantelli. Taxonomy (NCBI): domain Eukaryota; kingdom Metazoa; phylum Chordata; class Aves; order Apterygiformes; family Apterygidae; genus Apteryx; species Apteryx mantelli. The sequence goes on along the minus strand of NC_089978.1, from coordinate 158,145,508 downwards.
ACAGACAACACTAAGGAAAGGCCTATCAACACAGCTTCTGCTTAAGTCTCATGTGTCAAAGAAAAAAATAAAGCTGCTGAAAAATAGTTTTTGTCACTTGAGACCACTAATAGCTACTTACACCAGTGGCTTTCAACTTTTAACCACAGATTCCTGGAGGTCTACAAGCTATCAAGAGTTTTAGAAAGATTGTCATTTGGCTTAAATCCATTATAAAACCTCCACAGGACTCACAAATATTAAAAGGTTGAAAAGTAAAGATCTAGGTTATCCTTCTAATAAAATTATAGTAGAGTCTATTGATGCAAGAATTGCAAAACATTTTGTTTAAGGATTTTTTCTTAAGCGTAATAGTAAAATAGGAAACTGTGGTTAAAAAAAGAAATCAAAGTTCAAAACTGATAGCATGTTAAGAGATGCCTCTGTTCATATTTTTAGCGTTCCATCAATTTCTCAAAATGCGCCATCCACTTTACTGCTAACCAAGGTGACTTAAATTGATACCGTAAGGAAAGAAGGGCCACTTTAACCTTTCCTCTTGGACAGACACATAAACCTCAACATGCAGCAAACACTAAGTCATGCGTATACCAGACATACTGCAACTGTCTTCCAAAGTATACTAGTTTTTTGAATGTCAGTTAAGGAACTAAATATAAACACCTTGTACTTTGTTTTAGCATCCCCAAGATGCTCAGTACCTTTTCCTAGATTATAAAATCCTGAAGACGTTACAGGCCCACTTTACTGTTATTAATTAATACACAAAGGCAACATTTATTCTTCAGCCAAATGTCCAAAGAATCAAAGACTTCTGATGCAGACAAAACTCAAGCAGCTGGCCACCTGGAACTCCCTGTTTTAATGGATCTCATGCTGTGACTGAGCTGTTAACATAAGATTTCTTCCACTTCTCAAAAGCATCAGGACCAGCCACTGCTAAAAACCAAACACATTCCTAAAAGGGCTATGGGAGTAAGCCAGTATATCCAATCTTGCATTCCCATTTGTGGGATGGAAGCAGCACACAACTTCTTTCTCTGCAAGCAAACACTGCCAAAACTTCCATTGCTTTTGTTGATGCTGGGATTTAAAGACAATGGCCATGGGATGTTTATCATTTTTGAAAATCAGACCTCTAAGAGGCACAAGCAAATGTCATTCTTCAGTATCAATTTAGGTTAAGCAGGTAGCACTTTCAGGACAGTTTTCTGCTCTCTTACTTTGGCCAACCTTTTAACGCTGTGGCAATGCCCACACCACAGAGAAAACCACAGCAAGGATGTTACAGAGTTCTCCACAACCCCAATAACTATTCGTGCTTGCTGCCTCTGACATTTCAGAGGTAGGATCCCTCTCTCTTCCTCCCCACCTTCTCCATTCTGCTGGCTACTACACAAGACTTTGCTGGGGTCCCGATTTCCATTGGAACACCATAACTCCTTAGGGAGTTTCTCTCTGGGGACACTAGGAAAGATTTCGCCAACAACTGATAATCCAGAGAGCTACTACTAAGACACTTGAAGTTCTCGCTCATATTCAGACAAGCATCCCTAGCAAACAAATAAAGGGACCTCTTCAGCACCACCTAAGTGTACAAGAAATTACCCAGCTTTCTTTGCACTTGCTAGTCTCAGGTGTCCTTACCTCATATGGTTGGAGCTCAAGGGCTGTATTGTTTAGGTAGGAGGGAGTCCATTGGCTGGAAATGCTGACCTTGACGTTACTGAATGTCTTCCTGGAAGCATGGAGCAAGGAGTAACTGCCAGAAAAAACACAAGCACACATTGGTCAAGTCTTCTCTGGAGGTCAAAGAGGAAAGGGTGGGACTCAAAATTCAGATACATGCTAAGCAGCGAGTAGCGGAGGACTGACAGTTTTGGGGATAGTTGTCAGTCGTGGGAACCCCAAAATTATGGGCAGACACACTGTTTAGTTCACATGGGGAGATGTGAAATAGAGTCTTGATTGGAATGGACCTCCTCTTTTCTTTTCAAAGGAGGAGATGACTGTACAACAACAATTAGGTTCCTCAGGGAAGGAAAAATACAGAAAAGAAAAAGAAAAAAAAAAGAACATGTACTCATCTGGCTAACCACCATTACCTAATCTGTCTCTGGAAGAGAGCCTGTATCAGTAGCAGTATTGCTGCGAAGGTCTAACAATATCAGCGAGGCAAAGTTTGTAGGGAGAGGCAATATCTTTTTCCAGCTGTCAGTTGGTGTAACAGACAAGCTTGCAACACACAAACATGGGAGACCTTCTTCAGGTCTGAAGCAGAGGCCTCTCTGTTCTAGAGGCCTGTCAGCCCTCTGCAAACAGTAATTTCAGGAGATGAGAGGACCCCAACAGCAATGGCAGTGCTCCATGAGTCAGACCATGCATTAAATGAGTTCGGAGCATCAGGGTTTGCTTCCTTCCTAGTTTCTGCAAGTTCCTCCCCACCACCCACCTTAACTCTTCTGCAATGGAGTGCTGCCTGTTTGGTGCAGTCAGTCTGTCCTTTGCTGCAAGCCCTGTTTGTCACTGGATTCCCCAAGGGCATAGCACACTGAGCTCCATTACCGCATGATTCCCAGACCAGCTATTACTACTAGCTTTAAGTTTGTTTTCAAGGCTCAAAGCCAAAGGTTAAGACTATTTCCCTACCTTCACTCTCCTTATTTGGACAAGCTTTCTACCTCCCCAAATTCAGTGAGACAAGCACCCCTCTGGGCAGATACATTCAACCTACCTGAAGAAGGTAAGCAGGAACACAGTAATATGATGGTGAGTGCAATGCGATACAAGGGCTCTGTTTGCAGGCAGCCTCCCCAAGCTCCCAGGCAAAGCCATATTCCTGGTAGCCCTCTCCCCCACTCTTGCCCTTGGCCACAAAGGCTGGAAGGTACTTAGGTCATTTTTCTTCTCACTTAAATAAAAGGAGGTGGGAAGAGGAGAAAGAAGGAAAAATATTTTAATTTAAACAGAAGTATAAAACACAGTGATGTTCTGCAAACAGCTGGAATTCAGCAGGAGCAATTCTATGCCAGTCCTTTTCAGTTTGGTTCACATCTCTACTCATTTCATCAGCTGTGCTTTCCATGACACCTTCTATGCCCAGAAATGTCTTTTTACTTCCATTCTCCAAGTACTGCCTCATGCTTTTACTCCAACCTATTTCTTGCCCCTGCTTCCAGCAGATTCCTCTTCAGTGCCCATCACCAAATGAGTTCCCCCAGGACCTACCAACCTGAGGTGTTCCCATGTTAAAGACCAATCTGCACCATTTACATATGTGGTACACTACAGAGTGATCATAAATAAGCTAATTTTCCACCTTTACCTGGCTGGCCACAGACTGGTGAGTACAAGCCAACAGAGCAGCATTTGGTAACTGGTAGAGAATGGTTTTGGATCTAACTGCCTCTTTAAGATGCCATTGAAAGATATACCCAAGAGTGGATTTGTACAGCTGGAAAAGGAAAGTACCTGAGGACAGTGCTGAAATCCAACAACTAGACTCCCTGCCTATTCACTCTCATGACCTAGAGTATAGCTCCATCTGTCACTAACTTATTAGTGCAGCACGTAGCAAGCCATACTTTACTGTCCCTATCAGCAGGGCATGGGTGACATCTGCCCAAACTTCTAGATACCAGATATTATCATTACTGAGGAAAGGCTATGATGCATGAACAGTTTCTTAGCATTAGCTCATGCCATTCTATTCTACTCCCTCAACTGTGGCTGAGGGACCATATCTGCAATGAGGGTTGGGAAATGAACCAGCTGGGCAGGAAGGTGGGGGAATCTCTCTCTGTGCCTCCCTTTCAATTTTTTTTTGGCAGAGATCTTTTCAGTCAGATTGCCCTGCAGCCTTCAAAGCAGCTACACAAACACTTGTATCTGTGCAACCAAGACAGCAGTGAAGAAAGATTTATTATACACTGGTATCACTGCTGAAGGCAGAACCTGATTCTATTCACACTAGGTGGCTTAATATAGCTAGATAAATCAGTCACTGGGAGCTGCATTTTAAAAGGACATTCAGACACCATACACATCCTGAATTCTGAGGAGTGATGAAATAATCCACTACTCCTGTCCCCCCACAAGAATTAGCGATGGAATAAGAAAAAACATAATTCCTTTTTATTCTTTCATATCCACAGATGCTTCTTATAATGATTTGCAAATCTGACATAAGACTTTTCATGTTCAGCTTCACAATCTCCTTTGGATAAATTACAAGTCACTGCTCAGCCTCCCTCTTTTCAGAATTCCTGGCTCACAAAGACTTCTTGAGACCTACTGCTCCTTCTTCCAATAACTTTTAAAGATTTCTTCAGGCCAGCTTCCACTGTAAGAACTGTTCTCTCAAAGATGAAGCATGCCTGAACACTAAACAGATTCCAGCTACTACTGGATATATCAAGCACCATGGAAACTCAGGCCACATCTGACTGGCAAAACAGAGCAGGGCATGGAGATCCTGAGTAATAGGTACCTAGCTAGTCTGTCTCTGGGACACTGGCATGTAGATTTACCAACTTCAGCCTAGAAATTGGTTAGTCATGTTCATCCTACACCATCCTTGAATTAACACACTTCCATTCTCATCCAGCCAGGACAAACACGGCAAGCCTGTTTCACATCTGAGAAACAGTCTGCATCTACGCAGCCCAGGTCTATCTGGGCCACACTCCCATCCTTCCAGCTAGGAAAGGCCACCCAGGTCTGCCAGCACCCTCTAGTAGTAACGTGCATCTACACTGCTTGGGTTCCCTCTGGTGAAAAGAGCACCTACAGCTGGAGCTGTGGGAAGGCAAGGTAGCCTTGGAAGAGGCATCTTAGCAGGCAGTTTTGCTAGCACATCCATCTAAGGTCCCAGATCACTTCTCCGCATTGATGAATGAAAACTTGGCACCCATCCAAGTATCAAACAGTGTTAGTCCCTTTCAGGCAGTGAAAAGTCGCATACACAGGCTGCATGAAGTACAGAAAGGAACCCAAGGCACTGATTTGCAGCACTGAGGTCCTTCCAGGCCTGCAAACCATACAGTCTGTTGGTCAAACGGAAGAGCCTGTTCTCTTTCTCTGCTTCTCCCTCCCCTCCCACCAAACAGCAGAAGATAACAGAGTTCTTCAGAAGAAAGCAAAACACTGCCAGTTGTGCAATGCTGAGGAAAAAGTTCTTTCCTCATGTAATCAGTTTACAGCCTGAAGCCCGAGATTTACTACCCACTTCATGTCAACACATGCAAATATAAGTCTTATTTGTCCAAGATATGCAGCCTTTTTAAAACTGAGTCTTGGTTTTGACCTTAAAATCACCTATATATTCATAGCATTTACTACTGTAATATCTATTTTTCACAACTTTTCAATCTCAGCTAGCTTTCTAGAAGAAAACCTTCTGGCACATGATGACATTTTTCACTTATTTATAATGTAGAAATAACTATAGAGTGGTTTTTTGTTTGTTTTCTCTTTTTTCTTTCTTCACCCAGTCTTTTGCACATTCCAACCTGGCATCGTCTCCAGCCTGGAAAATTAGACAACTAGGAGTTCATCCTCAAAAACTGGTCTTCTAATTATACTGTAAACAGCATATTAAATTTGGAGTAGAAAGAGCAAAAATGTGGAGGCAGGATAAACCACAGAAGCCATGGCAGTGAAGCATAAGCATTTAAGAAAGGAAGAGGACTGTTTTTAGGGTGTTTGACTACCTTGTCTGTTTGTTTGCAACTATTTACCTTCAACTAATCAATATTTTGAATAAGCTTTGTTAAGCTTTCAGCATTCTCCCTTATCCCTTCCCTTAAAGTCAAAACAAGACACCTTAAGTTCAAGATAAACTTCCTTAATACCACCCTGCCATCCTCCAAAGCCAGCAGGAAAGACCAGAATTAACATTCCTGGGACTTCCAAAGTGCAAAGCAAACAAGCAAAAATATTTTTTTGAAACCCTCATAATGCCTTCTTCCTAAATCAATGGAAGAAAAAAGGGCACAAACACAAACTCGCACAGGACCATTCACAGCTTACAACTACCACAGATGAAACACCTCATCGGCTAGTAATGTGATTGCCAAAAGTCCTAACTGGATGCTGCCTGAGAAGAAAATGGATTTCACCATGTCGCGGCAATGAGTATCAAGTCAAAATTAATATGAATAAATATACGTGTACATATATACACATATAAAATGAAGATAACACACTTACATTACACCCCTTTAGTATTTTGTCTGTTGTCTCTGCCCACGATTAACCAGCCGCTTAACACCAGCAGAAAATCCCCTCTGCTGAAACAGCCAGTTCCAAGTGCCTTCACGCAGAAGACCCACAAAACCCCACACATACATCAGCCTTCCCAACGTTTGCTGCTACCGTCTCCCGCCGCCTCCACGCGACGTGGTTCTCCACGGGTGGCGCCAGGGCCCCCCGGGCCGGCCCCGGCTCCACACCCACCGCGGGCTGCCCCAGAGCTCGCCAGGCGCTTGGAAAACTCCCGCTGAAGCGCCAAGCGAAAAGCAAAAACGCACATTTTTCCCCCACCCCCACTCCTCCCTCGGCAAACCCGCAGCCCTAGGAGACTGACCGGCCCCCCGAGAGCAGGATCCTTCCCCTCGGCGATCGGAGAGGCCGCCCCAGTGCCGGCAGCGCTCCCCCGCAGGCCGAGAGCCGCTGTCGCGGCCGCCCGGTGACCGAAAAGCCACGTCCTCAGCGCGCCGGGGAGGGGAGGCACCGAGCGGCGACACCCAGCTCCGCGCCGGGCCGCCTCCCCGGCCGCCGCGGGGCACGCGCGGGCTCCGCCGGCGACTGTTATGCCGCCGCGACCGTTAAACGGCCGCACGGCCGCCGCGTCCCCCCGCGCGCCACCCGCCGCGTCCCCCGCCCCGCGGGAAGGGATCCCCCCCGCCGCCCCACACACCCGGCCTCGCCGGCGCCGCCAGCCCGGCCCGGCCCGGCCCGGCCCTCAGGAAGTCACGCGGGCGCCGCTCTTCCGCCCGCAGGGCCGGGCCGGGCCGGGCTGGGCCGGGACTACATTTCCCGCCGGCCCCCGAGAGCGGCGGCGGCGGCGGGCGGGTACAAAGCGGAGCTACCTGGCGCCGCAGGTGAGCGCTGGCAGGTGAGCGGGGCCGCGCTGGGGCCCTCCCGGGGCAGGTCCGGGGAGGGAAAGCCCTGCGGGAGAGGCTTTTTCCCGGCTCCTCAGGCAGGCAGGCGGGCAGGCAGGGAAGCAAGCAAGCAAGCAAGCACCCACCCACTCTCCCCGGCTCCAACCCCCCGGCTGGGGCGGTGGGGGCAGCCCCGTAGGCCCCCCCCCCCGGGGCGGTAGAGCTGCCGCGGGGCCGGGCCAGGGGTCTCCGGTGGCCCCGCCGGGCCGGGGCAGCAGCCCCTCACTGCTCTGCTCCCCTGATGCAGGCTCGCCCGGGAGCTGCAATGCCTTTCTCCCACTCGGGCGCGGATGAGGCCTTCGACTACCTGTTCAAGATCATCCTGATTGGGGACTCCAATGTGGGGAAGACCTGTGTGGTTCATCGCTTCAAGACGGGGCAGTACAATGAGAAGCAGCAGAACACCATCGGGGTCGACTTCACCGTGCGCTCGCTGGACATCGATGGCAAGAAAGTGAAGGTCAGCTGTGGGAACAGGCCCCAGGTGCTCGGTGGGAGCAGTGGGGTGGGGAAGGTGCTGCAGGGGCAGGGCAGCACCTGTTCCCATCTGTGCTTCACTGCCACAACACTGGCCTGGCCTGTTCCCTTCTGAAGGGAGTAGCACAGTGTCTCCTGCTCAGCCTGGGCAAAGGGAGCAGTCCAAATGTGCCTGCTCTTCTGCTCAGGAACCACACTGAGGGGAAGCTTTCCCTCAGAAAGATGCCCCGGGGAGGCTGTCACCCTCATTTGGGTGCATATTTGATCTCATGGCTGCTCTGGCCTAACCTGTTGGGAGAGCTTGCATCTTGCCTGTGTGGAGCTCTTTGTGGAGCTCTTTGAAAGCTGGTTTTGGCTTGGAAGGGAGGAGGGGTGTATCTCTTCCCTCTTTCAGAGATGTGGGAGCTGAATCTGGGGAACTAAATAAGAAATAACAGAGGGCTCTCCATTCAAAGACTCTGCCCTGATGAGTACTTGACCTAAGGGAGGATGAAGACTTACAAGGTGGACATCAGAAGAAAAAGTTAGCCAGAACTTATCTCCGTGTGCAGATGGCCTGTTCTGTAATGCCTTATGTAGCCACTTCCTTCACTCTGCCCAGCCCTGCACCAGGGCTCCTCTACCCATTTTCACTTTCTGTTAAAAGGCTGTGACACTTAATACCTCTTCCTTAGTATAATTATTGAAACTGGGTTTCTTGGCCTGTTTGCCAAATTTGGGGTTACTCCTATGGCTTGCTCTTTTGTCTGTGTAGGTTGCATAAAAGTGTATATAAGTATGTAAAGACCTTTTTCAGATCTGGACAAGGTGAAGTCACGGTGAGGTGTAGTGGAGTGAGCTGGGACGAGTCTAGCTGTACTGGAGACAAGGGCCAGTGGTTTCAGAAACCATAGTTCTTGATGGCAAATGCATAGGAAGCAGCATTCACAAGTCATCACAACTTCTATCTTTCTCTTGCAGATCCAAGTGTGGGACACAGCTGGCCAAGAACGCTTCCGGACGATAACCCAGTCTTATTACAGGAGTGCTCATGGGGCCATTCTTGCCTATGACCTTACTAGGAGGTCCACATTTGAATCTATTCCTCACTGGATTCATGAAATTGAAAAATATGGTGCTGCAAACTTGGTCATGATGTTAATTGGTAGGAAGCTAACTTTAAATATTCTGATGTTTGGCCTTTTCTAAACGTGTAGGTATAAAATTCCTCTCGTTTTCCTCCACGCACACTACTTAAGCATCTACAAACTATGCATTAAAGAACACAGTTTTAATTATAAGAGATCAGTATATGTAGCAATTTGACCTAAACTTAAAATGGGGGAAAGTCACAGCCTGATCTTGACAGGACCAAGCCAAAAAGGTGATTTAGGGGTTTTTTTCTGTTGCAGACTGTAAGAACTTCTTCCTTTTAAGCTGGAATAATGTAACAAAATTGCTGCTAGTCTACCAAGCAGAGACAACTCTGCTGATGTTAGATTTGCAGTAAGCAAGTCTGACCCTATATTCCTGATGTGCAGGAAGAGTGTAACAGCTTGATAATTCAAGGTGAAGAGGCATGCACAGAGCAACACAACTCCTTCTTCTCATCTTCCCTCTCTGTCCTTCTGATATGCATGTGCATTGCTCTGTAATGGGATTCCGACTAGATAAGACAGTAGGTAGAGATATGGTTTTTGCAGAGCACTAAGGTGTCTGCTTGCCTTCTTCCCACTTTATCCAACACACACTCAACATGTTTTACCTTTTGAGGAAAGGAATGGGTAGAAATTGTTGAGACTGGAGCTGGTAGGAAGCAGGGTGGTTCTTTTCCTTCGTGTTTCAGATAGTTATTGCTCTTCCCTCCCCTGAGGAAGAGGTCAGAAATGAGAGAACTGACACAGTAAAGTGGCAGAGCCTTTATTTACCTTCCACTGTTTGTGCCTGTTCCGCTATGGCACTGTGCCAACAACAACACATGCAGCAGTAGACCAAAGGGGCTCTTCAGGATCTGGAGTGTTGAGCCCCATAGCACAGCAGGCATGCGATCTAAGTTCCTGCTTGTGCCCCTAGCAAATTATCTACTTCTGCTTTGGTGAAACGGTTCTTCTCTTCTCCCTCTGAAGAAACAAATAACAAATCCTGACCCGCACATAACTGCAGTGTTTGGTATGAATAAGTCACTTGACTTTGGTAAGTTTTTTCTAACCTTTTCTGTGAATTTAAAAAATGAGACCTATTTTTGTGTGTAGTGGGGGCTTTTTCTTAAGAAAGAAGTTCTGTAATGAATAAAACTAAAGTTTTTGTCAAGGATCCACATTGATCAGTACTTTCTTCCAAAGCTGATGCTGTTTATGTTTTACTTGCTTCCAGCAAGAACTACTTATACATCTGGTTAGATGTAGTCATTTTAGCACATCTTTCTGCTATGAAAGGTTAAGAAATATAACCTTCCCATCTGGAACTGGAGGAGGAAGGGGATGAGTGTGTGTGTGTATGTTTTGTTGTTTCTTTTGTTGTTGTTTTTTTTCTTTTTTTAAAGAAAGCAAATATCCCTCAAGCAAGGATGGTGGTACTGGGGTGTGTGTGTGTTGGGGGAGCGAGGGGGAAATGTTTATCTCCTTGAACTGAAGGGATTTGTTTGGGGAAAAGTTTCCTTACTCAGTCTTCAAATTCAAGACTTGAATTTAATGAAAGGCTGCCTTGAGACTATGAATGTAGGCTTGTCAAACACTGTATGTACCAGAACTGATGGTTGTTTCACAAGTGTTGAAACTACATAAAAATATGCAAAGATGTCTTATCTGAGGTGTTCTGTTATTTTTGTCATTTTTGGCTAAATTGCTTTCAGTGAGTGTTTCAACTATATATACAGAAGCTTCTTAAGTATATACCTTAAGCATTAAGGTAGCTGTCTCTTTTGACACTACCTTAAAATGACTGACTTGTAGAAATAGGTCATGTTAAAATCCGATTGTTAACAGTTGTGCAGGTTCTTTGGTTTTTTTTTTTTTAAAGAAGAGATCTAAATTAGTCTAAGAACATTCCAGATCCTCAGTGCTGAGCGTCCACTTTGAAATGTGGCAAAGTAGCTTGACAGTAGCAGAACACATGTGGCTTCTGTTAAAAGTTGAATGAGGCATAAACTTTTATGCAAGGTTCTTTTGACTTACTCTATGCAATCACTACAGTTAATCTAACTTAAATGCTTCCAATGTTTAAAAAGGAGTAGGGACAAATAGTTACTTCTAAATAATCCTCTGACATCACTACCTATGGCAAATAATTAGATGACCACAGTGGGGGGGGTTGTTTTGTTTTTTTAAATTAATTTGATAAACCTACAGCTACTCTGCATGTTCTGTTTTCTTGGCTTTGGTCTGTTCACATCTTGCTTTTCCAATAATACTTATTCCCAACATAAACTGGTTTTGTGAAATAATAGGAATTATATATTGTATTTAAAGAAAATTTTGGAGAGACTAAACTAATTCATTACTTATCTGCCTTCTTTTAAGGGAACAAATCAGATTCACCGGACAAACGCCAAGTCCTGTTTGAAGATGCCTGCACACTGGCAGAGAAGTATGGGCTCTTAGCTGTATTGGAGACATCAGCAAAAGAAGCCCAAAACATAGAAGAGGTGTTTCTGTTAATGGCTAAGGAGCTGATGGCCCGAAATACTTTACAGCTTCATGGAGAGAATCCTCCAAGCAGCATCTATCTTGATTCCAGGCCAGTGATTGCCAGTCCAAGTGCAGAGAAGACCCAGTGCCTCTGTTGAAGAGAGGTTTCAGGAACAAGAATTTGGAAGTTGTCATTTTTCTGAGGCAGTGTGATTTGATTTTGTTCAAGTTATGGAAGTTTGCTATGTGGCCTCAAGCCATCTTTCTGATATCTCTACCTTGCAGTTTGACCTGTAAGTATCTCTAGAGATTGGTGTTGCTGCTGTTAGCAGAAGTTACTTTGAACATGGCAGCAGATACTTTAACATGGACTTCTGAGCTGAGAGGACTTGGGAAGCTGCCAGCCTTTACCTTAACCAAAGAGGACTGTAAACACGATGGCCTTATAATTATATCCTTGAGTGGTTTTCTGGCTGTGCCAGAAGGCTAATTTGCACCAGAGCTCTGCATTGATTTGAGCTTTCTGAGATGCACAGTTTATTTTAGTGCAAGCTCTTTAGTCTTTGCTAGCTTTAAAGTGTCAGACTATGAACAGTACTAACTCATTGCTGCCTAACCCTCCATTTTGGGGGAGGTCCTGGTGTCAGACATGTAACCACCCATCCCAAGGAATTTAATACCAACACCTGTAAGAGGGTACACAAATTCATAACCTCTGTGTGTATTCCCTCACCAGACAGCCTAGAGACATGCCCAGGGTTTTACAGCAGGCAGAATATGATATTCTAGGGTACCAAAAACCCTCTTGTGGCAGTGAGGAGAGTTGTTGTTTTTTTTTTTCTCTAATTGTAAGAATTGTCTCCAGTACTGATCTTTCTCTTGCTATGTAGATGTACTAGGAGTAGTGACACTTCCAAGTGCACAGTAATGGCCTAAATGAATGGTGGGGTGAAAGGATTTTTTTTTTTCTTTTAAAACCAACCTTGACTTCTGCTGATAAGGCTTTTGATTAAAGTAGTGCATCAAAAGCTGCTGTAGTTCCTGTGGTGGACCAATGACAGCTTAAGAGTATGCCTCTAGATTTTTAAGGGGGTGTAAAGGGGACTCAAACTCCTGTATAACTTAGTCACGGTTAGGATGGTTTAGTAATGTAACCTCATCTTAGAGGAGTAAGGGAATAGTAAGGGAGAGCTTCCCCTAGAGAGTACACACGCTATTGCTTTGGAAACTTAACCCAACTGAACATTTTGGTGTTAGTAGAAGGTTTTGTGTTGGTCATCTCAAATGCAAGCTCTGGTGTAGATGAACTTGCTACCCTTATGTACGGGAATTGCAGAAAGGTTCTTTCATTTTTTCAGTAGATGGAAACAGGGAAGGAGAAAGAAATATTACACAGAGAAAGCTTTTTGACCACATTCCCCGTGTACCAGAGTATCACTTATGCTGTTAAACTATGAACAGGAAATCATACTCTTTGATAAAATACAGTTTGGTTACATGCAAAGAAGCCCTGGAAAGACTAGTAAGCTGCCCACTTACCAGCTGGCAATTTAATTTACCTGTTCCCCATTCCTCAAAAGTGGGGGAAAAACATGTAGCAAAATTGTTTGGAAAATCTTGAAGCACAAAAAAATAAAATACACTGAGTGATCATTGATTTATAGTCTTGCACATGATATTTCTAATATGTTATTAACACTTTCTCTGACCAGGTTCTTTGCTATTAGATGCCAAGTGCAGATGTTAATTCAGCTACTTGTAAACCAAGGGAGAAATCTTCAGTGCTAGTTTCTAAACCATTTGCTACAGCCTACTGTGGAGAAAGCTTTATCTTCTTCAGGTATCCTCTTTCTGACCTGTGTGCTTTTTCTATCTTAACTTCATCTTGCTTTTGTATTAGCCTAATAATTGAATGCAATTGGCATATTTAAGCAACAGTACACACAGTAACTTTTCAAAGTAACTGAACAAGTAACAATCCACCCTCCAAACCACCATTTTCTATCCCTCTTGTCACTAGGGAAAACAATCAGACAGATTTAATATTCCTATGTGTTTAAAAAACAAACTACCTCCTCTGCTGTCATGTAACAACTGTTACTTTTTTTTTTAGTATCTACATTGACACTGGAGGCAAATCTTGTTCCATTTCAGAAATTATTTGCAGAAAATATTAATATTCCAAAAGACAATAATAGAAAGCATTGTGTATGTATTGTTACCTTTCATTAGCCAAGAAAGGATCTTGGCTTGATCCTTGAAAGGATCTTACCAGAATATTAACCTTTCTATGGTTCATTTGGTTTACTACCTTAATTAGAGGTTCCTGGTCCACATTATTTTGCTTACCTTCAGCATGGAGGAGGCTTCTGCAGGTTGATGTTCTGATAACTATCCAGCACAGCCAGCTTACAAGAGCTCTTGCCATTCTCTTCCAGCACACATGGAGCTACTGGCAGAGTGAGCCCTTCCTCCCCAGAAAGCTCTGCAACACTGGATCACAGAGAACAGGCTTGCAATTGTGCTTGGTTCAGCACCATTCCCTTTCCTTTTGACAGGTTTAACAGGCTTCTTACTACTTTTTCAAGAAAGTAGTTTTAAATACCTACTCTGACATTTACCTTACAAAAGAGTAACTTTTGCTACTGTGCCTTTCTCCAGTGCAGAGCAGATGGAGGTACACTATGCCAACACAAGTTAACTAAAAGATACATTAACTGCTGTGGAACCTTATATTAATGTTTGCTTCTCCCAGCATCATGTACAAACCCCATACACTTCTTCATAGTGGCAGTAATGGGCTTGTAGGAAGAGCAGCTTATCATAGCATTGTTCACAAATGCCATTTCAAAATCTATTATGGTCTTGCCGTTTTAGGAGCTGCACCACCAGAGTGAAGATAAGCTTATTTATTAACTTGACATAGTTGGAAGAAGTATTTGGATCTCAGCTGTCCCTTTAACTTGCTGTTCTGCATTGCTTGCACTGATATTGCACCCACAGCAGATGAGACCAGGGCAGCACCTATCCACATAACAGGGTAATGAAAAACTGGACCTATTCCAAAGTGGAGCAGACTTTGACACCTCCCAGAAATTGACTGCTTGGAAAGTCAACATAGGCAGTGCTATGTGGCTTCTGCATCATCGGATTGCAACTATGTGCTCAAGCTTTTCTTCACACATAGGAAACAGGCTCTTAATGAAAGCTGAGGATCTCTTATCATTCTAATTCATGTTTAAGTATAGTTGGAGATTAAGAAGGCAACTTTGAGACTGCACAGACTAGCTTAAGATCCAAATATTCTTTTCCCCTCTCAGACTAAGCAGAATTTACCCCATACAATGCTAGAGGTGAACTCTATCCTCAAGACTTCTTTCAGGACAAAGGAGATGTGCAGCAGTGCTGTTTTGGACAGGGAACTGAAGCTGAACCTTCCTCCAGCTAGGCAAGTGCTCTAACCACAGCAGTGTTTGGTGAAAGGGGCTCTTCCCCAGCTGTGGTGATGGATGGAGGAGGGCTGCTACTAGGCACAAGGTTCAGACTTTTATATATCCTAATCCCCAGAAAGATACATTCAAATCCAGGCAAGGGCAGGGGGGAGGAGGCGCTTAATGCACATCACTGTGTGCTGACTTCCTGGAGCCATTTTTAAGCACTCAACTCTCTACAAGGTGAGTAGGGGCTAGAACTACAGCAGGCAATGCTGGGCTGAGTCCTTTGGGAGCTGTTTTAGAAAGAGGGCTTAGATAGCCAAAAGCCCCTTGCACTTAAAAAGAGTACTTCAACTTTTAATAGGAACATGCACACTTAATGTTTTTACCTTGTTAGTTTGACATAGGTAGGACTTTTAGAAAGGACTTTTAGTGCCATTGTTCTAAAAATTGACCTTAACTAAGCTACCTGTACAGGCTCCGTTTAGGCTATCACATCAAGCCATTATCATGTGGGTGTTGACTCAGGCTTGACTGCAAATGATAAATAGTGTACCTATGGATAACAAACAGCCTCAGCACAAGTAGAGGGAGAAATCTAGCATATTTGCACCTCTTCTCACATGTCCTTGGCTACAGCGGTTTCCATGAACATCACTGCTTATTACAGCTCATAATCACTGCCAACTCTGTTTAATTTTGCTTACCTGAAATGAGGCGCATCACAACTATGCACAGTTAAAGACTAATGCTAACACAGATGAAAACTGACTTTGAAGCTCCTTTGTTGCAACTTGACCCATACAGCACAGTCCTATATTGTACCTCAACCTAATGAGCTACTTGCAGATTCCTCTTTGTTTTAAACTAGTGCAGAATTAATAACTCCATCTATGCAAGTTTTGTTCCAGAAATGACACCCTTCACATCCTCAAGGTATGGCTTACAAACACATACTTATTTTGTACCTTCTGTGAAAGGAAAGAGTTACTGTATAATTTATTAAATGAGCCAGGCATCCCACCAGCAAGATTACAATACATATTGTAATACAATCAGGAAATAGCTACGCTGCCAGAAGTTGTACCGAAGGAGAGGCCCAAGTTGAACTAAACCAGTAGCAGCTGTAAGAAGCGCTCTTTGGTTGTATGATTGCATTCAAGGCCAACGAGAATGAGCAGCAGGTATTTAATTGTGCACTTACCACAAGATACAGAATTTCCAATCAACTATTGCAAGCCATAACCATATATTCTTATATAGGGAGTAAAGCAAAGGTACTTCAAATGACTGCATGCATCTTTAGAAAAAATACTTTTGTTTTGAAATCAAGATTTTGTTGGTGGAAGTTTATGGAATCTTTATACCTTTATCTTGACGCTACCAGGAATACTCTCATTGGGCTCTTTAGTTTCTTTATCTTAGGTATTTAAAGAAAGTGTAGTACAGTCTAAGTTGTCACCCTCGGTATTTTTACATTAAAAGTTTGTCTTAGTTCTACTGAATTTATTCATTTTCTTCCAGAGGAAGGGAAAAAAAAAAAAACACACCACACAGCAGCCTACTAATATAACTCACTCATTTCAAAGTCTACTTTTTTCAGTCATTCCACTGTTTCACAAAAATCTTAGCACAACAGCAAGCTTATAAACAGGCCTACAGACAGCTGGATTCAAATAGAAAGGCTATAAAATGACACACAGCAGCACTGTTTGAAGACAGATGCAGTTCCTTCTTTAACTTAGAGAACAAAAACCACAGCATGCTTCAGAGCAAAAAGACTGATGGTAACTACTCACCATGATACATCCGACTACATCAGTCTGCTTGTAGGTGGACAGAACAACCTCCATAGCAAATCGGTTAGTCAAGTATTCTCAACTCCCCTCTAATGCATACAGAAACAGTTTAGAAGCAGCAGCATCCAGCATTGTGCAACCAAAAAAAAGGTACTACTTCTGATCTATTACAAAGGAAATCTGATCCATGATGTGTTATGGCTGGCAAGCCTATCACCTTTCTCCCTTTTACAAGAGGGCATCTTTGTTGAACTATACATGTATACATTTGAACATAGCTGTCCATTAAGATGTTAATAAGTTCACTACATAGGAGAGTAGACTAGTTCTACTTTGTAGCCTCTAGTTCTTCTTGTTTCCTGTCTCTGTTTTAATGGCATTTGTGCAAATTAAGCTCAAACTCTTCTCTCCCACTACTTGCTTCTGCAAAAACATAATCAAAACCTAAACAGACTGAAGCTGGTCTTAGACTGTTCAGTTAATTTGTTTGTAGTCATTTTCCTCAACAGGTCTAAATACATTTCTAGTAATTTACTTCTATCTTTATGTATTTCCCCAGAAGAATGCTTCTTTCTGAACACATACAGGCTCAAAGGGTGCGGATTACCAGGAAGTAGCCTGTAGCAATGCTTGGACTTGCTGTCCAAACAGCATTTCAATAGGAAACTATCACTCCATAACATTAATAGAACGTGAACTGCAATTTATTTTGTTCAGGACAAAATTAATATCATACTTCAGAACTTGTTTCCAGGAAGGCAAGCTACCTCTTTTCCCACTAGTAACTCCTTATATTCCTTCAGTACTTTGATAGTCTCAGCTGTCTGTTAAGAATGTGTTATATTAGAGGCTCTTTGATGGAAAGAGGTTATAACCAAGTTAAAATTCCACATTAGTGTGACATGATTATGCATGAACCAAGAATAATAGAGATAAACACCTTTATATTATGGCAATACAAAAACCAAGCTGAAATGTAGGAGCTTCCAACTTAAAAGAATAAACAGACTTCTTGTTTAATTTTTTTGATTTTTTTTTTTTTTATTTGGGAAAAGTGCTTCTTACAAAAGGCAGCTGCAAAACAATACATCATAGACTTCAGAACAATTGCTCATTCCATTTAAAAGTGAAAGGAGAGGCAATCTAGGGGACAAGAGCAGCAGGAGAACAGATCACGGGGCATCCACGAGTCAATAAAAACCAGTACTAACGTAATGCAAGGTTAAAATTCCTGTGCTGGAGCTTTGGTGGCAAAGTAAGTTCTTCTCAATGCAATTACAGCCAGAAACTGCATGACTGACTTTGTAAGCAGTAACTCACATAAGCTGAACAGCTTTACCAGGCAACCTGCCCAACTCAGATGCTGACAGGCAAATGTACCTTGAACCACCTGAGAGGCACAGTGATTTCCTTGCAAAGCCCATGGCTTAAGTGGTTACCTGAAGTTCTAAAACTCACAGAGCAATGCAGTTCAGGGGCCTCTCCGGTGTTCCTCAGGATCACTATGTGTACTATTTGGCTAACCGAATTTCTGCTCCTGGACAACCCTAATAATACACATGAAAGAGAGCTGGTTTATTAGGGAGTGCCATCTTTTAAGTTATACCTGACAGTTAAGATCTGCCACAGTGGGCTGAGACCAATTGCTAAACCAGTTTCATGTCCAATTGGAGGCTAGGCTTCATGCACCAAGAGGGGATGAAAGGTGGTTTTGTTATTTTTAACTTATACAGATTCTCCCTACCCTTGATGTCCAACTCTACATTTATCTGTATATACACATAGAAAGTTCTCCTTTCACAAAGACATTTTCCTTTCATGCTAAACACAGTAAAAACCCGGAACATTCACACCTGGTTCTGGTTACACAGTAGTAATAGTAATGTGCAAGTAAACAAGAGACCAAAAATCACAAATGAAGATGTGTACATGAGGGGGCTGGAACGGAGCTGATGCCAGAAAAAGTATTTATGTCTGGCCTGAAGTCGGAAATATCAATACAAAGTCCATAGCAGGAAAAAGGCCATCAGCCAATTTGCATCCCCACTGCATGGCCACTGCTCATTTTTGTATCTGGGCTCTTCAAAATGAGTGTGGAAGTCCTGTAAACACTTTAACCCTTGAACTGGGTGAACTCTGCTGGGTACACAGATGAAGCAACAAACCTAAGCTAACTGTCTGACAGTTAAATTCATTTTTACAAAAACTAACATTTTAAAGATTTATTTCTTGTTATTTGTTTAAACAGAGAAAAACAACACTCCTAGGGCGGGATGGGATGGGAAGAGACAAACCCTGGGTAAAAGTTATTACAACAGCACCTGGAATTGATAGGCCTGCCTAGGAGAAACACAGGCACTGCCACAACACCACAGGTAATAGCTACTGCCTGAAGCCAAGACGACAGTCCACACTCCACTGACAGGTGCTATAGATCCAAGTCATAATAATCTTCCAGCTCATCATGAAACAAGTCCCACTCGTCCTCGGAATCTGTTAGCTCATCGTCACCTCCTGCTGCCAACAGCATGAGCAACATCTCACCAAGCTCAAAGGTCACCACCTCATCCTCGTCATTCTCAAAGGGGTCACTGCTCTCTCGCTCCTCGATGAACTCCCAGAACCGATTCCTCCGCTGGGCCTGCAAGTGGAACACAAGTATTGCCCCAGGTGACCAAGCAGTACAAGGTGAGAGTCCTCCCAGAGGCTGACAAGGTTCAGCCCCCAGGGTGCCTTCTAACATGCAAGAAAGTGTTTTTCATTCAGGGAGATACTGACCTCTGGTGGAATTTACCCTTACACACTCATATTAAAGCTGCCCAACATCTCTACTTAAATATGTTGGTGTATTAGGAAAGTTTTTAAATATTTTTCTTGCCCCATCAGCCTCCAGCATTCCCTGACTTTAGGTCACCACCTCCTGCAAATCCATCATTACAGAGGTCTCTCAAAAGTCAGAAAAATTCACATTTTCCTGTCCACCTCTCAAGGTAGCTGATTTAACACACGCCCCTCTTGCTCTGTCTCTGTATAGAAAGGACAAAAAAACAGCAGCACTGACCCGATATCTACTGGATGTTCCCACTTTCGGTCTTTGTGGCTCCTCTCGGCGGCCATCAGGATATGCATGTTTGTAAAAACAGTTCCCTCCAAACGGACAGCTTCCACGGCCTTCGTCAAAATACCTGCATGGCTTGTTGCTGGAAAGGAAAATATCGCAACCCTTACTCACAGCAGACCCAACCAGGTTTCAGAACTGCATTTACCTATAGTCCAAGAGGATCTCAGGTACCATTTGAAGCTGAAGACATTTTGCCAGTAAAACACTTACGCACAGAAATGATGTATTACACAATGCGCATACCCAGAACGTGTGTGGGTCGATGCATGCATAGGGACGCTGATGATTCACAGTGCGCAAGCTTGTACTACCTTATGGCTATACCACCAGTGTTTTGTGTGCATACGGAAAAGACTGAGGTCAAAGTACATAGGAATAGCTTATTGACTGTGTGGTTGCATGCATTTGTGGATAGGTAAGGATGCACTTCACAAGTGGGGGTGGAAAGGAGGTATGAGAGGGCTTAACATTAACACCCTTCTTCTCCAGGTGTGCCCTTATCTCTGCAGTCTCAACTTGGCAATAGGCTGCAGTGCTCGTACCTCATTGCCTCCTTGTATTTCTGAATGAGTTTCTGCTTCTCTTCCTTCTCCTCCACCCAGTACTCACTTGGAATGACAAAGTTGGATGTGATCCGACATTCTGGGCAGGACCTGGGGAATGAACAGACCGTGCTGCAAAATTCCACATTACAGGGCGCTCTCTCCTATATAACAAGACATGGCATATATCCATCTTTAAAGTTGTACCGCATACTTGCTGTATGGACTTTTCAATCTAGATTTTCTCTTACACATGAAGACACCCTTAACTCTCTTCTTTAAGAGCTCAACTTGGCAGCTGGTCAGCTTGTCTCAAAAAAGCTTGAAAAAAACACTTCACACAGACTCCTTTTTCTTTAGAATTAAATAAATTTATTTTGGTTTGATTTCTGTATTTATTGGATTGGATTTTTTTTTTTTTTTTAGAACAGCCTTTAAATGGAGAAATGGTTTGTCAACTAACTAATGAACTAGGGCAGCAATGAATTAAGAAGCATACATTCTGAACTGGTTAATCTGTTTTTAGAATCCTGGCTGGGTGTCCAAGATGTAAACAACAGTAACCACTGGACAACACACTACTAATTAAATGAAAGTCATTTTCTACCATTAAGTGAGCTTTGCAAACTTAATCCATATTAACCAAATCAGAGTGTAAATATTATCCCTAACAATTACTTCAGTTCCAAACTAAAGTTAGTACGCTTTAAATGCAGTCTCTGTGCAGGGGGGAGTTTGTTGAAGTTACTAAGTTCTTCCATAGTAACAAAGCACAATCGAAATGGGAAAGTGCCTCACTTTATAATCTTGCTCTCAAATTGCTTAGCGCTCCTCCACTTGCGGATGCACTTGAGACAGTAAGTGTGGCTGCAGTTGGAGAGGATCCCAAAGCGGCGCTCACTAGGATTAGCTTTTTCATACACCACCTCCATGCATATCCCGCACACCATGTCTTTACTACGCTGGACAGCAAATGAAAGCTCCATGTCCTTCTCGTGAGCTTCAATGCAAGACTGAAAAGGAGAGACAAAGAAAACAACTACAGAGACAGCTGGTCACCTCATGAACTCTAAACAAGTTTTTAAGACTCAGTTTTAAAGTTTACTTTGCCATTTTCTACATTGAAAGACATGAATAAGTTGCAAAGTCTTTATCTTCAAAACCCCCCCCCCCCCACAGCTCAGATAGTGGGGAACAATCAACTTAAGAGTTCAAACTCCTTTCCTCAGACAAGTGCAAACATTGCTTTTAAACATGAGAAAAGCAATCTAAAAGACCATCCAGTTTTATTAGGCAAAGAACAAAGCTTTAGTATCTTCATACAGACTTCTCTCCTAGCATAGATAAGGATACTCAGCTGCTTTTGAATATGGCCCTGACAGGAAATGGTCCAGTTTGCAACAGGAATTTCATTCACTGCCTGACCTGCATGCACCTTCAAATGAAAGGGAATTAGTGGCTAGGAAGCAATAACTTAAAGCTGTTTAACACTAGACAGTTGTTTGCTTACCTTTATGTGCTGGGATCTCTGTGCAGCATCAACTGGATGCAAGACCTGCAATCCACACATATCGCACACATCCCCATGGATATAAACGCAATTTTCTCCATAACGACATTCTCCTACTGCAGCATAGGGGCACAACTGCTTCTTTATCTCCACGTTTGCTTGCTGCTTTTCGTACTCTTCCTCAATCACCATTCCCTGCAAGGGTGCTTCAGTGCAGGAAGGGGCAGCTGGGAACAAAATTAAAGATGATAAGCAATATATTCATATTTAGAACACTGGGAGTGAGAATACATTGTTTTAATGTAAAGAAATCCTTGAGTAACCCTACTCAAGTTATCCAAAGAGCATAATAAAAAACAAGGTTCATTTCAACCCAAGTTTCACAAGCCTTCAGCCTGAATGAACAGTTATTTTCTCCACTCAAGAAAACAAGAAGGATTTCTAAGTGCGATTTGTTCATCCTTCAGTCCAGCCAAGGCTGTAACTATCAAGGTAATGTTTCAGTGGTGAGTTTCAAACCCAATTACAGGCTAAGTCCAGCACTGGAAAATCTCACTAGTTCTCAGTGATTTAAATATATTTTTAGACAAACTCTGGATCAGTAACAATTAAATAAGGTTACAAATCTCTCATTGCTTTGTAAAGCATTTTGACACCAGTTAAAATTAATGGGCTTTTTTTCCCAGAAATTGCATAGCTGAAGCAATAAAGGTGTATCCAGCATAACTAATGCGGTCTGGAAACACCACACCAGCAGTTTCTTATGCACAGGTTGATTAGCATGTTGTTCAGGCTGAAATGACTTTCACTTCTAGACTCCCATGCATATTCTGTATTAACAATACAAGAGCTTTGACCACACCTCTTGCCAAACTAACTCGATTCTAGATATTCATTAAAAACAAAACAACCCCCCCCCCCCACACACACACACTACTGTCCTAACTAGAGGAGGATCTAACTAAGGCAACATCTTCAGAAAATTCTTTTATACAGACAGACTCAGCTTTTCTTCATTTTTGGCATCAACCCCCAATTCAGAAGGTAGTCAAAAGAGCAATCGAGAACAAAAAGCCTTTCCTCCTAAACAGATATCTAGTCTGGCCTTATCAAAAGGTCAGCCTGAGTTAGGAATGTAAGCCTAGTTTTAAGAGACTCTGAACTTCAGGATAGTTCCATAGCATTCTAAGTTAACCATCAATTTTGCAAAAGCCCAAGGAAAATAAATTCAAGAGTTTCTAGGATCCCTACCTAAGTCTAAATTGAACTGAAATCTGTTTGTCTCGCTACTCTATTTAGATAGCTTCTGCTTACCACTTCTCCTTGTAGCTCTTGAACATATGCTTGTCTGTGACAACATAAGTCAAACAACATTGAGATCATTACATAATTAGGGTGATAAGCTAAGTTACAATACAAAAAAAGTCAATTCGAAACTTAGTATAACTTAACAAATGGAGGGGATCAAACCAGAGTAAACACTATGAACAGCAACTGGACTTCATTCACATAACCAGTAGCAATTACAAGAGTGAAAAGTCATCTATGCTATAAAAATGGAATTTTTTTTATGAGCCTTCTGAGCACTAGATTCAGAGAAGCAGTCGGATCAGTGAAAGTAAAGAAAGACAGGGTCTTCTCCAAAAAGAACCAGAGACTGCATGCTCACACACAAAGTTCTCATCCTCATGGAACAAAGACATATGACAAGCATTTATTAGCCTCTTAGCTTTTGGACACAAAGAGAAACTGAAAAATCAGGTCCTGGAGTTAACAGTTTCAGGGGAGAAGCAAGTATTTAAGATTAGTGTAGGAAAATGTTAACTCTCAAAATAAGTTCAAGTCTGCTTCTTGTTGACTTCTCTCAAGAAATAGGACCATCTTCAACTTTAAAGGTCAGTCATGCTGATCTTAGATCAATCTGTTTTATTTTTCAAAAACAAGTGAGTGACAGAATAACAACTAAACTGATTTTCAGTAAGTAGCCTTCTGATTTTCAGTAAGTAGTTCCCAACCAAAAGAGCAAATAAATCCTCATTACCTCATTTCCCCATGAGTTCCTATGGACTGACACTTTCTTTTTCCCCTCCCTCTCTCTTCACTGGGATTTGTTTGAGGATCCATGGTCTCCACTTCCAAGAGAAGCAACAAAACCATAACTATCACTGAGTTTCTATTCCCCTGTCATTTTGCCAATGTGTTTTTTTCTAAATGTTGTTACAGACTTTATTAGTGGCTTAACATGACTGTTTATGAAGTCCTGTTTGACCCTAACTGAGGAAGAAGAGTTATTAGTGGATCACAGTATGTGTGGCCAGAAACCTAACAGCCAAATAAATACAGCTGAGTTTCAAAAGGATCAAGTGATACAGTACTTCTTTTAAAGGGGTTGGCAAGATGATCTTCTGCTTAAGGCAATCTTGTATCCTTGCAAAATGCATACTTCAAGATCAGATGTACATTTAAAGCTCTTAATAGAAAAAATTTATGAAGTCTCCTGCACTCCTCTGAAGGATATCCTTTGTCAAAATCTTAACCAGAACGTGTTTTATTCATTAAAAAATATATATATATCACTTGAGGTGCTTTGAGAACAAAGGCTGAGAAATCGTATCCTCAAAGACTGATACAGAAACACATTGATTTCCAATGCTGGCCCACAGAAGGAGAGAGCAGAGCTTCAAATCTTGGCACAAAGAGAAATCTAAACAGTTGTTAAAAAATACCCACACACATAACCAAAAAACCCTCACAAACCCTTCAATCAACAAGCACAATGTTGGTACCAAAGCCCAGCCTTGTCTACAATATCACCCTTGCACAGAAAAGTACAATCTGTTCTTGTTGCCTAGATGTCTATCCAGTAAGATACAGCTCTATAAATGTCAATCTTTAATAATGACTCTAGGTACTTCTGTAGAATGGTATGGTAAGTGGGAGGAAAATATGCTAAAAAATGACATACTAGTTGCCCACTTCCAGCCTTCTTTTAGCACTGACACTTCCTTTCAGCTAGAGCTGCATTTCCATGAAATAGAAAGGACAGCAGTATTTCCACTTCTGAATGTCTCACTGCTTCCATCATCTAAAGCCTTGCATATATACCTCTTATACCTACTGTACTGTATCTGCTATGGTTCTGCATTATATTTGAAAGCAAAAAAAAAAAAAAAGAGAGAGAGAGAGAGAGAGAGAGAGAGAGAGAGAGAGGGAGATATACTACTGCAATCTTGTCTGCTATTTTCAAAACCACTATTCTCCAGCAAGTGGTTCCTGGAAAGGTATCTTCCCACTTTCCATTTCACAGACAATATGGTTAAACTCACACTAGGTACAAAAGTTATGACTATGGCACACTATATTACACTACCTTATTGGCTTTCATGCACCCCCCCTTCTCAACACCCAAGCCAATTCCAAAATTCCCCGCAATAATGTGCGAGTATGTCTCACAGGATGCATTAACCTTAGCATTTTAATTTGCATCTGGAGTGTGCTTTTGAATCAAATTTCTGTATGATCAATCCCTACTTGCTGTGCTTTGACTCACATCACAGAACCATTTCAGAGTATGTGAACTAGATAGCTTTTGGATCAAATTGAACCAACAGACATGCTCTAGGAGCTCACCTAACACACCTGAGCTGCTAGTAAACATTCAGCCTGTGGAACCAGACCAGAGCTAATCCAAAGTAAAAAGCAAGCCAAGAAACAACCCCACAGAGTGCAGTGTTGGAGCCCAGCTGTTTCATTCTACGTATCCTCTCCTAGTCTGTGCTACTTGCTAATATAGAGTCTCACAAAAGCTGTAACAATTTTGCTACAGAAGTTTTAAAAGCTCCTTCAAATCATGTAGCTTTTTAAAACTGAAATGCTCTGAAAGTAATGTGGTTACTAGCTCCCACTGAAATGGACAACAGTGGAATTTCTAGGTTAAGAGAGAGGGAGATTTCTCTTAAGTTCTGAAAAACCTCATGTAAGGCATTAAATATTACCTAACCTGTCAAGGTGAAGCTGTGCCTATAAAGTAAAAAGTATATGCTTTCAAGATGTACTAGGCCTTCTCCAGCTTCAGTCTATGCCACATTGAAATTTGCAGCTATTAAAAGGATTATTCAGAATACTTTTGTTCCACATACCTTAGTAAGGAAAACAAAAGCATTCAGGCCCATGAAATCTACCCCAGAAAGTTTAACATCAAATCTCTTTCATAAGAAACCTTCTCAGCTTCAGTTTATAAAATAGGGTAGGTATATTTGGCTAGGAGATTCTAATAGTAGCTATCCTCAATAACTTTGAGCTGCTCCTTCCTGTTGACAGGTCCAGCATTTAAAAGAAAAATGTAAATTCCTCTACACTGAAAGACAGCAAGTGTCTCCACTTTCTGCAGAAATTCGATAGATGAAATCTGAATGGGAAGAGAGTTGGGTTAGATACACATTGCTTGCCTCAGAAAGCAAAGACAACCAAGAAATCACTCATTGACAGTCAGGAATATTAGTTTCAAAGGCTGGTAAGTCTTCCCAGTATAGTGTCTCCAGACCAATCCTGAGTCTCTACAGCACCATTATTTGTCTTGGACCAGATACAAAACAGAATCTTCCATTCTCTTACTGTGACCACCCAAAACTTCTTCACTGTGCTATTAAAGGATGAACTTGCTCCTAATCCCCCCTCTGTGCAGAAATCACAAGCAGGTGCCTCTCAAAACATGAGAATATCATAGTAGATGAATTTGAAACTCAACAAGAGTGTCTATTTTTTTTTTTCATTCCTTTTGGACTAAAAAGTCTTTAAGGAATCTGATCAACCTTCTTGAATAATCTGCAGTTCTGTTTCTCTTTTCTCTTGCTCCTCCTCCCCAACCCCATATTTCTCCATGACCATTGTCCTGGAAATTCAGACTTCCAGAATTTGAGGGAAAGAACTTCCTCCTAATAAATCTTTGGTTTGAAAACATATGAATGGATATAAAATAAATCTCCGATGCCTCAGATGACTGAATGAAAGTCATCCTGTATAAATGAACTCATTACCTTCCATTTACACAACACCTGCTTTTACACTGGGACACACTTAGCAAAGACAAGTACCTTCAGCCACTCAGTTCTGAGCGTTTTTTATATTTCTGCCTTTCTGTTCTCCCTCAGTTATTCCAGAATATCTAGCAGCAGTAGTAACAGCAGAACAAATACGGAAATGGAGTATACCTGTATTTCAATAAGCCAGTGCCTGAGGAACTGTCACTATTTTCTTTGCTAGGCATTAAGATCATCTTCAAGATATCAAGTGCAGTCCCAAATCAGAGAATCATCTGCATTAGCAGAATGCCTTGTCTCATAATAAAAGATGAGCATTATAGCCTAAGCTATGCAAGGTTAAATTGCCAACCTTGAATCTTCAGCATTTTAGAAAACAATCTAAAATGCAAAGGCTTCTGGAAGCTTTTTTTAAACATGCAGTTTTAAGAAAAAATTGCCATGGGAATTAGCATCACATAGCACTGCTCAGTACAGAAACAGGTGAGCCCATTTGTACATGAAAATATATCATATTTCAAAAGATAAGAAACAAAGCAAATTTTCAACAAGATTTAGAGAAGAGAATGTTACTTATGCTGTGGCAGCCCTGAGTTTCTATTAAAAATATGCCTGACCCACTAAAAATAGAACTGCTTCAGTAAGACAAAGTGGGTTAAAGGTGTAACACAGTGCTCTTATGATTCAGGAATTCAAGGAGAAAGCAGTGGCACACCTGTAAAGTGTAAGATTAGACAATATATTTAAAAGAACTCAGGCTGTTTAAACTAGCAATGAATTAATTCCAGTGGAGGGCCACCCCCCCATCAGGGAGCTGAAGCACATGATACAAGAAAAGAAACTGAGCAAACTGGGTTTGTTCACCCTAAAGAAGAGATCTTATTGCTGTCTTCAACTAGCTAAGGGAAAGTACAGAGAAAATGGAGCCAGAGTCTTCTTGGATGTGCACAGCAATAGTGCAAGAGCCAGAACACAAGCTGAAGCAGGGAAAATCCAATTAGATTTTAGAAAAAAGCTTTTGTGAAAGAAGTCAAACAGCACCAACAGTTGCCCAGCAGTTGTGGAATCTCTATCCTTGGAGATATGCAAAACATGACTGGACAAGTCCCTGAGCAACCTGATCTAGCTGACTCTGCTTTGAGCAGGAAATGAACTAGATGAAATTTAGATGTTCCTTCCAATCCAAATTATTCCATTTAGATTAGGAGATTTTAAAAAATATATATATTATTTTCATATATATATATATATATATATATATCCATCCCTCCCTCCCCCCGGCTCAACAAACACAGAAACTGTATCTTTTATGACAGTAAGGTGACACACTGAAAGGTGGGAGGCAAGTCTTTATTCCTTTGGACTACAATCAAATCACAGAGAGACCCAACACATTCATAATTTATCTTCTCTCCAAGACTAGCTAAGTGTTAACACTGCTGGACCATTCTCTTCCTCTCCATTCTTCCTCAAATCAAACCAGAGCAGGCTCCAGCAGCACCCTCTAACATTGAAGAGGTAATGTCTCTTTTCAGATCTGAGAGTCAGAGTAGTGCTGTGGGGGCAAAGGAGTACAATCTGAAAACTGTCTGACACAACTTCAAATTCTTCTGGACATAAAGTGTCTATTTTGGATCCAAGCCATTATTTGAATATTATGGCCATAAGTCTTCACTTGTAGAGAGCCAGTTATTAAAAACTGTGCTAAAGTAAACACATTCAGCTCACTTTTCCACCTAAATTTGAAGTCTCTGTGCTGTCTTTCTGCAGAGAATGCAGGTGACAGGTATGCTATTTAAACAGTCTGGTCCCACATGATGAGCTTCTTCAACCTCACTCTCAACATAAACTGTCATAGTATTATAAAGTCAAGTCTCAGAAAGGTAACTAGACAATGATTTTCAGCCTCTAGTCTGAATTGCTATGGGATTCATGAAAGCAAGCATTAGGCTTCAGTTCATTCTACAGGAATCTGCACCTCCACTGGAAAGCCTTTAGAAGGCTGCAAAAAAATCAAAAGGCAGCAATTTATCTTCCCAGCGCAGTGACATTCAAATTGCATCAAACATTATTTTCTTCTCCTATTGTATATGCAAACTAAGCTTCAAAGAAGGAGATTCACCAAGTCATTCAGACCCATAACAAGAGGAATCCAGGTATGCTGAGACTGTCTAAGTCTAAAGTTTTAGAACATCAGGATAGCAAAAGTAGCTGATGTGGAATGGTTCTCCTTCCCATGCCAGAGAGTTCAGGCAAAATGTAAGGATAGATCAGTTTAAACAATTCATAAGTATGAATAACTGTACTCAACAAAAACAAAAGCATTAAAATATATACACTCATTAAATATAAATTGTTGACCCATGACAGGAATTTACCGTTATCCCATGATCAGCTTACCACGTCCACAGTATGGCTGCCCAGGGACAAACTCTACAGCATTCACCCAGTCTTCAGCACCTACTCCTGCAGCTGCCAGATTTGTATTTTCAACCTCTGTCTCAGCAGTACTTCCTTCAGCTGTTTCAGAGAGTGATGCGAGGTCTGAGGATACTGAGGGGTAAGTTTTTGCAGCTGGATTCACAGTAGTCACTTCTTCCTGTTTCAGTGGCTTGGTATGCTCATATCTAACAAGTTAAAACATATCAACTCTTGATGAGAAATACCTCTATACAGCAGCCTTATGGACTGGAAGTAAATTGATTAAGATTTAAAACACCATTTTGCAGGAAGAATTGGCTTGGAAGAGAAAGTCACTGATGACCCTTTATAAGAAAGTGCTTCTTCCACTTGTGTAACCTGTCCACACTGCTTAAGGAAACGGAACGCGTTCAATGATTTTGTAGGAAATGGAGCAACATACTTCAATTACTGAACTTGCATAATGTACAAATTGTGCATGTCCAAAACTGGTCCTACAGCTATTATACACATGCAGTATCACTCAATGAGAAAAATTAAGTTTGTTCAGCTTTTAGAGGAGAAGACTACAGGGAGATACTCCTGTCTTCAACTACCTAGTAAGAGGATGTAGAAAAGACAGAGCTGGAGTCTTCATAGAGGTGCAGTGATAGGGAAAGAATCAATGGACACAAGTTGCACCAAGGTAAATTCAAATTAGGCATCAGGAAAAAAAGAAAAAAAATTGTCACTGTGAGAGTAGTTAAACACTGGAGCACGTGCCCAGGGAAGCTGCAGAATCTCCATCCTTGAAGATGCTCAAAACTTGACTGGACAATGCCCTGGGCAACCTAAGCTAAGTTGGCCCTGCTTTCAGGCTGTGTTTGGACTAGATGACCTCCAGAGGTCCCCTCCAATGTAAATGATTCTTTGATATTTTGTCTAGATCTTAGCATCTTGCCTCATTCAGATTTCATGTTGAACTTTAGGAATTATATCTAATGCCTCTTGCAACTTACTCAGAACCCTGTAAGTCCCTACCCACCACCACCAAGAAGATGTCAATTCCCTCAAAAATCTGTCTTCCAGTAACTGGTAGACTACAAAGGCAGACCTGTGATTTTTTTCCCATGAAGTCTTAGATAATTGCTGACTGATTTCAAGGAGGAAGGGAATGAATTCATGGAGATTATATGAAACAATTAAGCAACTGTGATTCATCTTCCTCGTGTCAGACTGAAAACAAAGAGATGAAGCATCACAGTTCTTATATATTAAAGAAATGCTCCCAACCAAATGTCAGCTTTGAAACCTAAGCTGTGAAGCACAAATTTTAAAAGCAGACCTTCAAGAAAGCAGCACTGGCAGATGTACAGAGGGCTATCTTTCTTATACATAGTAACTGTATAATGAACATGAAAGCAAAGCTAACTATGAGGTACTATATAAAATCATGATGCAAACATTTATTCATGCATAACAGCTGACAGAATGTTAAGACTGCCGTAAAATTTTAATAAAGTGGACTGAAAATGACACAGAATATCCCTAAGCCTTTGTAAAGCTTTGTTACACTGTGAAAGCATCAGTTTTTTGTGTTCATGCTTTTCCTTATTTCAGGGTGATGTTATGTTTTAATAATATAGGGCCAATTTGTAAAGGCAGCATTTTATGAAAACCTTTTTTCTCTCTTTTTGCCTCACTTTTGCCTATTTATGTAGCAAAGCAAACACTACAATATTTAGCAAGAGAAGATAGTCTGCAAAAAGAAGTCATTTTTATAAAATGTTGATGTTGCAATGGAGGAGGAAAATACTTCCAGATTTGTTTATTGTCTTTCTGTGAGCTTTCTCCTCAGGGACTCTAAAAGAAATTACTCCCCTAAAATATAGTCAATGGCATTTCTTTACCTGCAACGATCTCCGTAAGCACAGCATCCTCGCTGATAATACCTGCACACCATGGCAGACTGACTAGTGGAGAGGTCATGGGAGTAGCGACAGTTGCTTCCTTCCTTGCAAACTCCATGCATGAAATATCTGCAAGAGAGAAGATTACCATGAATTAAGGAAAAGAATTGAAGCTGTACACACAGTATTTGGATGATGAGTTATTTTATACGTCAAGGTATGCTGAAATAAGAATTATTACACTAATAAGTCATAGGAACATGTCCAAGTATAAACATACAAATAAGAAAGTCTGAGAACAGAGGAAGCCTTAGTCACAGCCATTCTAATGGACAATACATTTACAGACTTATGCTTATAAAAAGCCAGTCAAAAATTGCAAATCTTATCCTGGGCTGTGATGCAGAGAGGAAAGAGTCTTGGAGTAAGCCCGTGGGGACATAAAGTAGCTGTGTTCCAGCACCAACAGAAACATAACAGAAGCCCACTACCAAATTCAAAACTGAAAACAGCCATGCCTCAAATAAGTTTCCTGGGTGGCTTAAATCTATTCTGAATTTATGAGCAATTCAACCAGCAGTAACTTCCTCTCCAAGACTGCAAATGACATTTGCAATGGATGGTTACATCTGACAAAATTCACACATCAGTTTTTGCTACAGGAGCCAGCAATCATTAGAAGCACTCTGCTTCAATATTGTGCTGCCTATCCAGCTTTAAAGAATTCAGTTCAGGCTCAAAGCTTTTGAGGACAGTTTACCAAATGCTACCAGTTTTGTCAGTTTCAAAGTCACATCAGTTTTCAATCAATACATCATTATTGGACATTCAGAGGCTTTAGGCAGATATTTGTAGCAACCTTGCTTTCTGCTCTATCTAGATGAAAGCATCCTACTTCATATATTATTTATTACTTAGCCCCATGTTAGAAGTCCCCTATTCATCTTCAGGAGTGTAAAGAAGTAGAGGTGATGTGCTACTGCAGTTCAAGTTAATCCAGAAATTCAAAGTTATAAGCACACAGAAATTATTGTTTTTAACATGTCAAATAATGCAAGTTTAAATTAAGTATCCTCAAATTCAGCTATTCATGAAAACAGAACAGTGTTTTTCTCATTTGGTTTAAATTTTAACCTAAAGATATGAGCTTCTTTAAAATTAAGATACTGTAACTATTTAGACTCAATATGCTCACAACAAAACAACAACTGAAAATGTAACAACTTAAAGTATGTTTTTATCAATCAAGTTAGTATTTCTAACAACAAAAAAAACAACTATGTAACAACTGCAACAACCAACATGATTACTAATTCTGTAGTTTAGAAAGAGAAGCATTGCCCCTGAGATATCAACTAAGTTGCAAACTTGAGCTTACTGAAAATATCAAAGCCTAGTAATTACCAAAAAAAAAAAAAAAAAAAATTAGGGCTTAGGTCTCATACAGATTCTTAACTTGCCTATACAACACCACTTGTGCAGATTCAGAAGCAGATTATACCCATCTAAGCCTATCTTGCTGCTGAAAGGGCCAGTTTGCACACCTCCCGTCACACACCTCCCCCATTTTGCATTTGTACTACTGCTTACACAGCCAGCAGGACCAGGTCCTCCAACACAGCTGACTCTGCAGCCACACCACAGCAGGGCCAGCAGAAGAGACAGCAGGATCACCTTTCAGCACCATGAGCTAAGATTAGGTTAGCTTTTTGCAAAACAGCACATTCAAGTCAACACTCCAAGACTTAAAAAGTGTTAAAGTAAAGTTGTTCAACTGCATGAACTTCTGCTGGGCACTTAGACTGCCATATTTTCAATAAGATAAATCAAAGTAAAAAATTCACTGAATAACATAACCAAAGCTCCTCCATACCAACCTTTTGCTTTTCATTTGCAACTAGGTAAGAAGGAGTGCAGTATGTTAACATGACTTGGCTAAAGTGTGACACAACTTAGTTTTACTGCAGTTACAATTATTTCATTATACTTGGAATAAGAAACCCAATGGAAAAAATCTATTAAAATTGGATGCCCTCAACGAACTTTTCTCCCTTCTCATGAAGAATTTCTCTTATGATGGCTGTAACAAGCTTCACTTATCCTCAAGACAACGCCTAAGCAATATAGTACTGTCCTCTTGTTTGTCTCTAAATGGAGCGGTAATCACTGACAAAGGTTTTGAGACTATTAGAAAATTCTGTGAACCGTAATAAAAATTGAGCAGTTCCTATAGCATTGTATAACTATATTTCACAATGAAAAGGTTAACACTACTGAGCCAGTGAGAAAAAGATATTCTGAGACAAAGGAAGGAAAAAATAAATAAAATAAAATAAAATAAACCCACAGGCTTGTCAAAATATTAACAGAGGAAGAGTTGCTTCTGAATAGGATACTGTTCACTTCATGAGCTTACAGCAGATAAACACACACTGAAAATAAACATTGACACTTATCCTAGCTTTCTCATCCTCTTCAGTTAATAAATAAATAAAATGAATGAATGCCTAGCAAGTGCACTAACTCAAAAGTTTGGGTTTTTTTCTTCCATTGTAGGTAAGGATTACTTACTGTAATCTCCAGAATGAGGTGCAAACAAGAAACTAGAGGTTAAATAATTTGCCCAAACAAGAAACTAGAGGTTAAATAATTTGTCACAGTGATAATCTACTCTAAGAAGTATAGCATGACAAGGAAGCTGAATATCAGGTGCATCGTAATTCTAGCCTCTAGTTTGCATGATACCAGTATTGCCTCAGGCAAACCACAGAGTAATTTAAGTGACTGCAACAGTCAGACAAAACAGATTTAAACTAGCATAGCTACTACTATATGTTACAAGTGAATAAACTTCTAAAGTAATATGCCATTGAACAAATACGATTTAAAAATGCTGCAAGTACAAAGAGAGGAAAATCAAGTTTCTACTACAGGTGAAAAGAAGGCCAAAGAACATGAGGCATACGTGGATGAAGATGCGACAATACAAAGACAGACATTAATACTTACTCAGACAATGAAAAACAAGCACGTTTTTCAAGTACAGTCAAAATCAACTTCTAAAATACTGAGTGCTTGCCACACTCTTTAAAGCCTCCACTGGCAAGCTGCAATATCCCCAGTCTTAACACCCTTTAAAAGTTCAAATATTCTACAACTACACAAGTCTAACAGCTGAATAGACTGGAAAAAGACAGTGACAGAGATGCCCATTTTATGGCAACAGAGTTCAGCTCAGTCTCTTTCTATATTTGTAGTCAAATACTAGTCAACTAGGAATATAAGGAAACTTGAGGTGAGTCTTAAGAGGGCCAATTGCCCCACGGTGTATTCAACATACTAAGAACATAAGAACCTAAAGTAGTTTCATAAGCTACCAGTTGACACTTACAACCAGGCTGCAATTCACACCTCAAAACTATCACCTGCCTGTACGCTAAATCCACATAGTAAACCAGATTAGAAACGTGATCCTACATAAAAATAAATAATAAACCAGACCACAGTTTGCAGAATTTTCTCCCCAGACAGATGAGTGCCCTAGTCAGGTTTGCCCAGTGGCTACACAAACAGCCATGCCAGCACATGCCACACTCCCCACCTCCTAAAAACATCCCCCTCCGCCCCCAAAAAACAAAACCCACCACACTCCACAAACAAGTGTGTGGAACCACAACATAACTGGAATTTCTGGCTTGCTTTAAGGGATGGGAGTCAAACCAGCAGGGTCAAAAATAATTCAGGGTAAGCGCTTGCCAGTAGTACTTTAACAACTGTTACGTTCACCCTTTGTTTGCTTCCAAACTGCACCGCTTCCCTCCTGTTGGGGCATGGAATTTCATAGCCACCTGCTCACCCAGATCAGGAAACCGCTTCAGATATAACCTGACATTCCTTTTGCTGCCCCCATGGTTATTTTTAAT
Organism: Apteryx mantelli; assembly: GCF_036417845.1. Taxonomy (NCBI): domain Eukaryota; kingdom Metazoa; phylum Chordata; class Aves; order Apterygiformes; family Apterygidae; genus Apteryx; species Apteryx mantelli. The sequence goes on along the minus strand of NC_089978.1, from coordinate 158,110,585 downwards.
CTAGATCAGATCACTGTTCAGACTTACTGCACAGCCACACAATTACTTGAGCCAACAGAGTGTTGGTGCACCACTAGGGCTGAAATAAGCAACTAAGAAAGGCACCAGCTTAAAGTGAGGACTTCTGTTAAAAAGTACAACATAACTGATCCTAAATACATAAGGCTCAGATTCAGGCTCTCCAACTGCTGGTCAGACAGAGCTCCCAAGTCCCTTTCCTTCTCTGCTAGCCTAAATTAGAAGAATCTTTGCAAATATAGATTCACGGTAATTCTGAAAGTTGTCACAATTCATTATATCAAGATGGTTGGCTACAGGGGGAAAAATGATTCTCAGCACTGAGTAACACAAATTACCTGCCACACTCAAAGACATGTAGAATAATATTTGAAATTTGCATTTTGTCAAATACATAGAGAATACACATCATTTCTTTTAAAAGAGTAAAACTGGGTCAAGACAGGTATATAACTGATTTTTCTCTAAAGCATCTATGATGTTGCCATCCAGTAAGTATTTATTCTTGCAGCAATGCAGTCTGCCTTTCCCATTCAGTTATACTAGTATAAACTGGTGAGTCTGCACAGGGAACCAGACTAGAGAACTGATCTGGGCCCAGCCAAGGAAAGAAGCTGTGGGGTTTGTTTTTTTGTTTTTTCTTTTTTAAACACATATCAACTCTCCAGTTCACTGCATGACTGTACAACACACGAGTGGTACCAACACACCCAACAGTCATCCAGGAAGTAATAATTGCCTGCACTGTCATTGTATCACTGAAAAAATGTTTCAACTAATCCTGATTTTCATGGGGGACGGATACTTAAAAGAAGTCATGAAAATCAGGTTTTGCACCTGTAAAAGCCTTAAATTGTAGACAAGGTCTAGGTTTTTTTTTGGGGGGGGGGTTGTTTTTTTTTTTAAGTATACAGAAGATACTTGCCCAAGATTATAAAACTAATCATCTCCAATAGCTCTAGGCAGCACAGATGTTACAGAGGCTAAAACCAGATCACTGGAATACCTAATATTTTTATGGTTTATCCAGGTTTCGATGACCTTGATTTCAGGGATGCTTTACAGTATAATAACCTACTGAAGACTTTTTTTCCTCCACTCTAAGTGTTAATCACTTCCATTAATTGCCACAAAGCTGGACAACAGCATTTGCAACCGTCTTTATCAGGAAGGCAACACAGTTTTGAACACAGGTAACTACAGTCTAAATCTGTAACAGCTTCTCCCAGAAAGTCTCTTTCTATGTTTTAGAAGTCTTAGCCCCTGTAAACCTACTAGTGATATACATATGCTACACTTCATTCCCATAGCTTTTGAACCTTGTAATAGGCTTGCTTGTTTAGGGGTGGGTGGGTTTTTTTAAAACTTTAGGTACACTTAATTTTGGTCCAGGTCACACCATTTTGTTTATTAAACTATTGTTTTTGCCTGGAGTGTCACAGTTGGCAATAAACCCAAGGCCCCTACAAAAATGGAGACATTTTCATAAGTGACGAATGGGGGAGCTCAGAATAGGGATCAGCTACATTCATTAGCTTCTTTAGGAGCCATATAGGGAGACTGAGAATTCCCAGGACAGAAGGTAGCAGGGAACAGACAAGACACACTGTTCTAGCCTGGCAGATAGGGCCTTCAGCCAAACGAGTAGCTGAAGAAATTCTACACGAGTTGACAACCTTAAAAAAAGAAAAGAAAAAAAAGTAGGTCTCACTACCCTATCACTTCTGCCCATAATCTCTTTCAGCAAGAAACTAGTGCGATCTAAAAGACAGCAGCTAAGAAAGGGCAATAAACGCAGGCTTTTAAGAGGTTTGTGCTCCACACCTTACCATTATTATCACATTGAACTGAGCATACTTTACCGATTCAGATTCTTCATACTAAGAATGCATAAATACTTGCTCTAGGTTCTCAGAAAGAACAGGGAAGATACAGATAATACAGACAACTCTCAAGATACACCAATTCATTGCTACAGGGTTTTCTGATTGTTTGTTTTCAGTTATTAAAAACATGAATGAAATGATCTACAAAGTCAACTCATTTAGTTAAAGTAATGCTGTGTGAAATCTGGAAAATAAATATCAGTGAAAAGTCTTTGGGAAAAATGTTGGCTATACCACTGCTTTGTAAAAACCATACAACCATCTAAACCAGGAAGGACAGGGAAGCTTAATAAGGATTACCATTCTTTTTCTTATTTCAAACACACCAGCTAATGAAAGGATCAGAAGTATTTATGAAGTTGTTTTATTCTCCTACAGTATATTCCAGATTAAAAGATTATAAATTATTACCCACCACAAAAGCCTTGAAAACTAAACCACAGTAGCAATGTTAGAAAATGATTTCTCATGCTCCGTTAAGGAACACAATGAATTCATAATTTTTACGCTCAAGCTTTTAAACCTTAGCTTCAGGACAAGTATAAGGGTAAAGTGTGCAAAACTGGAAATCTAGGAGAAACCAAAGTCCTTCATCTTACTCATTGTGTCTCACTCTCAGATGAGAATCATCCATTCCAATGGACATCACGCTGACATAACAAAACTGACTAGTCAGCCAACTTATCATTCCAAGTATTCAAAGGAGCAGCAAGAAATTACTTTTCCAATTTTAAGACTTCCACTTCTGCTGATAAAACAGGAATATTCTTTTACCAGCCACAAAGTGTGAAGTATTTATACTGAAGGGCCTACCCACCTCCCAGAAGTGTTTCAGGCAGCATCTTCTGTCACCCATATGACAATTCAAGTAAAGAAAGCCTCTAAACAAATGGAGTTGTGCAGTGTTACTCAAAACAGAAGCTGCTGTAGTTACTAGGTTGAAAAAACTTTTATTTTAAAAAGCTATTAAATCTCACAGTTAAATCCTCAGGCTCATTCACAAAGGTAAAACATGGTATAATACCAAGAAATACAGTCTCTTCATAAGCTAACAAGGAATACATCCTATTGAGACCAAAATTAAATAAAGAAGAAAAATAAAAGAATATTCTTATCACAAAAATTATTTCTTGGGAGGGTAACAGAGCACCAAAACAAACTGCCCAGAGAGGTTGGAGTCTCCATCCTTGGAGATATTCAAAAGCCATCTGGACAGGGTCCTTGGCAATGTGCTCTAGGTGACCCTGCTTGAGCAGGGGGGTTGGACTAGATGATCTCCAGAGGTCCCTTCCAACCTCAAGCATTCTGTGATTGTGACATTCCCAACAGCTCAGTCAGATTATCAATTCCATTTTAAAAATCTGAGGAAAGCTATTCAACCTACAACTTGAAAAGCCGACTAAGAAAATCAATAGGATAAATAGAAATATTACTCAAAAAGAACAAAGAATCAAGAGGAGTTCAACAGGTCTAAAGCTGAGACCTTACTTTTGATTAAGCTCACAATAAAGCACGCTAACCATTACAAAGTGTAGCTTTTAACTTCCCCCTAGTCTTAAGCATCTGTAAAGATTTATTTGTTAGGCAGACTCACTGCATGGTACTGACATCAATGAACACGAGTGCTTATAAACTGTGACAGTCACTGTTTTTGTGTCTGTTACCTGAGCAAAAAAGATACCACCAATACATTTCACTCTTCAGAAATAATGAGGCAACCTATGTATTAAGAGCACTATCCTCTGCCCTTGCAGCTCACTTAAAGCTGAGCTAAGCAGAATTTCCAGTCATTTCCTTATCACTGACCTACTTTTAAACAGCCCCATATCAAATATTAACCTGGCTATTCATAGGCAAAGCTCAGGGAAGTACTCACAGAGAGTTCAGAAACAGTGTTTCTTAAATAGACACATTAACAGTGCATTAGCCAAAATAAACAGTGCTCAACAGTTAATAAGAATGCTTTAGATACTGCAGGGAATACTTAATAGCACAAAAGCAAGACTCGGGGAGCAAGCTCCCTGTGATTGCCAAACAACAGTTCTTAATATCACTATTTGAAACTACAATTGGCACAAATGGGAAAATATGCAGAAAAGATATAGATATGGCACCAAAGTGCCTCTTCCTCTCCTCCCAAGATGTTCTTTTATGATACCAAGTGACTTAGAATACACTTGTCCAGCAATATATATATCAAGTTATATGTAATTTACGGATTTAATTTAAAAAAAAACACTCCTTGAAATTAATCTTGGATTATCATATAAACTGATTAGTATATTTCCATATTCACAAAAACATATTTTATATTCAGTCTGCAAACAGATCAGCAATATAAGTCCAGAAGTAGTCCACCGGGCAAGCCTTACAAGATGTGGTATATAATCTGCATTTTCCCTTATAAAAGATTGATCAGATTTTATTATGGTCAGAAATACATTTCAAAGCAAAATGCAAACGGAAGATGATGTAGCATACAGAACCTTAACGTAACACTGAAGTAGCAGCATTCCTTGCATTTTTCAGCATATCATAACTTATCCCCATTCTCTTATTCAATAAATACAAGCTCTTAGCTATATCAACTCTTAATTCAATATTTTGCAGTTACTTTTACATTATTAAATATGAAATCAAAAGGACAAGAACGTAATCAATTTGAGATTTCCTGCTTCATCGCATTCTCTGGAACCTCGTTACAGGTCTTTCGTTCTACTGCTTATATTTAACACACACAGAAAGCGCGGCTCTCCACACCTCATCGGGAGCCGCCAGCACACGCAGCTACAGCCGCTCCTGCACGCGGTGACTGCATAGCGACTGCAAAGGGACAGACAACTTCCACGGATGAACCGGGAAAGCCACGGACCAGGAAGGTAATTCCCCCCCCCCCATACACACGCACTAAACCAAACACAGCCGACACGCCACGGCCACCGCGGCCCTCCATCCCGTTGCGAGTGGGCCCCCCTCTCGGGGGACGACTAACCCCAGCGCATACCAAGGGCCAGCACTTCCGGGACGAGCCGCCCTCGCCTCACTACATCCCCCACAAGCCCACATGGGCATGGCCGCGGCCGCCGCAGGGCGCAGTGGTGCCCGGAGCGCGGCCGCAGGGCGCCCTCGGCGCCGGCCGCGGCCGTTCCCCCCCCGCCCCCACCGCTGGCAGCGCCAACGGACTAGATGATCCGTTGGAGAGGGCGCGCGCGCTCTGCGTACCTCCGTCCGTACGTGCGGATGGGGGGGGGGGGGAACACGCGCGCGGCGGGGGGGGAGGGGAAAGGACGGGTCACCGAGCCGGGGGGAAGGGAAGGGAGCCGGCTCTCCCCTCCCCCCCCCCGCGGACAGCACGTACCTGCAAGTGACCTGCTTGGTCCAGCCGCCGCCGCCCCCTCCCCCTCCCGGCCCCGCGGCGGGGGGCGGCGCGGCAGCAGGGCCCGAGGCCGTGGCCGCAGCTCCCGCCGATGCTGTCGCTGCTGTTAGTGCGGCGGCCGCCGCGGCGCCTGCCGTTGTTCCTAGAGCCACAGCCTCCGCCATTACTGTTTATCCCACACAGCGACAGCGCCGGAATTTCCGGGAGCGCATCCTTCCGGTCAGGCACAGCCGGGCGGCGGCGGTGGCGGGCTCAGCGCTGCGGGGCGGAGGACGGCATAAGGAAGGACGAGGGATGTCAGGTCAACGGAGGCAGGCGCCGGGCCCGCCCTCCGCCCTCCCCTGCGCGGGGCGGGGCGGCGCGGCTGCGCTCGGCCCCGGGCGGGCGGTGCACTGAGGCGGCGCCCGCGGCACCGCCCACTGCGGCGTGGCGGCCCTGATTGGCCGCGCCGGGCTCAGGCACGCCCACCCCGGAGCGCCGGGGGCGGGGTACCGCCCCTCGCGCCGCGTCCGTTAGCCCCGCGCCGCGCCGGAGCCGCAGCAGTTTAAGGGCGTTTTTTTAAACTTTCCGCCACATTCTTGGTATATTCACCCACCAGCAGGGAGGCAGGGGCAAGGTGAAGAGGGAAGACTACTAACTCCATGATACGGGTATTTTGCATACGTGTCTGAAAATATTTTCGAACCTGAAAAAAATTGCCAGGAAGAGTGTGACCACTTCAGCAAAAGAAATCATTCTTTTTTATTTTTCTTGCACTTTGTAAACCCAGGATTACATTTACAAGGTGACTAGACTTATGTGCCCATCTGTCATTTAGGTACCCAAGTCCAAAATTTAGAACCATAAAACCCCAGGCCTTAAGTGTCTGCTGGAAGTGTAGATGGTATCTATTCCTGGAACTTGCTAAACCTTTCACTTACGTTGTGCCTAAATCTCAGTGAGATTTACCATGCCAACTACACCTCCCCCTTCCTATAACATTTACGAGGCTGAATTCTGACCCTTGTGATCACCTCACCTGTTTGAGAAAGCCACTTTGCATCACTGGGTTCATTACAGATCTCAGGTTACCAAAAACAAGAATCAGAGATACCAAATTCATCAGTCAGTTCACAAGATACTGAAATTTAGCATTTGGTCTAAAGGTAACAGTAGGACATCACCCCAAGGTGGCAGGACCTTAGGGAAGTACATGAGAGAGGTCAGAAGAGGGAAAAGATATTTTCAGTTTGGCTAGAAATGATGACTTAAGCGCTCCTGAATGATCTGAGGAGTGAGGTATAGTGAATGTACCTGCTGGCATCTTCTGAAATATGCAGAGCCATGACCTGTGAGAAGAGAATTGCAAATTAAAAGGAGGTGAAGAACAGAGTGTAACAGAGCTCAGATCAAGGCGAAGGCATGCATCAGCAGACAGACTGCCAAGACCTGAACACAGCACAGGACTGAAGGAACAGAGGCAGACCCAGTACCGCGAAATCTAGGTGCACGGAACGCAGAGAGCGAGCCGACACCTTTCACCACAGGAGCAGCAGCGGCCACTCCCCCAACTTCTTCCGGAAGCCCCGCCCCACCGGCCGTCACGTGCCCCGCTTTCCCCGGAAGCCCCGCCCCTCCTCAGTCACGTGGCCTGTGCACCCCCCCCGCTGCTCTTGGGGAGGGGGAGGCGCCATTTTGTAAAGCGTCATACCCCATGTGCGTTTATTTACATATCTGTGTATTTAGCGTGTATACATATATACATATATATACATATATACAGATACACAAATTAAATATATCTATCCATAAAAGTGTAGGCATATAACATGTAAAAAATTAATAAGAGCCAATGAAATGAATAATTACATGCCAATAGAAAGCAATTAAACCAAATAAGAAGCAGGTTTGCTTGCCCCCCCCTTCACAAGGCAGTTGAACATGCCCTAACATTTTGGAGGGGGGTGAGTTCACACCTAGAGGGTACCTAGCTATGCTGTCATTTCAACTACAGGGTGAACTTAACTTTCCTCCTTTCATCTCACTTATAACTTAACTTCCATACTTCCTGCCATGATACTAGAATACAGTTCTCTTTATGGATAGTAAGACACAGGTGGCCTCCTAGGACAGGTCTGTACCCCAAGGGCATGCTCATCTTGTTCGTGCCCCCCCCTTTTGGTTCCCCCCAGCCTTGTGAACTTCCTGCTACAGTGCAACCGTTCAGTGAGAACAGCTTTTGGGTGACATGATAATTCAAGTACAAATCAGCCAAGGATTAAAACGTAACAGCGGCATGAAAGCTTCTGTGGCTTGAGTGCCCCGTTTCCCAAAAGGCAGCAGGAACTCAGTGGCGATTTGGGACACGGCTCTCTGGGGTTTTGCTCCTTGCAGCTCAGGAGGGAGTCAGGGTTTATTCAAGGGGGATGAGGGCAGCTGAGGCCTTGGAGGCAGGACTCAGAGGTGGTAGAAAAATTAGAAACAAAATGAAACCTCCCCAAAGCACCTAGAAATCCAACAGGCAGAGGGGCTGTTTTTCCACTTGGTTTGGGAAGAAAAATGACAAACAAAGAAACACAACCAAGACTTGATTTTTGTAGTAACTATTACCTTCTCTGATATGGCAGACTGAACTTGGAGTGCACACTGTGTAAGACGGTCTTAGGCTGAAATGTCAAGTTACTAAGAGCTGGAAACTGGATAACCAGCTTTATTACTAAATCATCTTGTCTGGTAACATGCCAAAAATGTGATAGCCCAGAGAGGTTCCTACAGTACCACAGTCTTCCTAAATAGATATAACTGAAAGTAAAATGATGTTGCAATTTTTATATATTTTTCAAAAATGTAATTTTACCTGCACATTTCTTTTCCATCATTTAGCCACCCCTCCCCGCAGGAAGAAGATACCAATCACAAAATCTTCAGCTCCATTTATCATATTTGCAGATGCAGTCTATCATTCCTGCAGTTAAATTCCCTGCAGACCATGTAGCAGAAGTCAGAGGTGGATTGTTTTTGTAATTTAGCAAACTTTGTCTGAAATTTCTGTGATGTGTTTAGTTGAAAAGATTGGAGGGATGTAGAAAATAAGAAGACATTCATTATTGCTGAGTTAAACGAAAGTTGCAGAAAACTTCTTTTGAAAGGGACAAGTAAAAGGTATGAGTGGTGCTTTAAAAAACAATGTTTTACAATTTCCTGATGATTGGATTGCAGTAAAATCAGTTCCCTATCACCAGTTACTTCAGCATAAAATACGCTAGTAATTGCTTTAGTTAGTTTTGTATTTTTAGTTAGTTTTGTGTTGTGCTTGGAAGTTGCATATCTGTTCTTTATCCTGTAAATCTATTCCTTAACAGATAGCCATACGTTTAACTCTGAACTGTGATATTTTTTGCAGAATAGATATTTTGCAGTATCTAAATGTGCATATCAATGCATTAGTTATCTAAATATCTTGGCTTTTTTATAATGGGACAAAGATTAATTTCAAAGTCCTCATTCAAAGCCAGCCTAAACCTATTAGAATAAATGTCATTATAGTAGGAGGCTACAACAGTTTGTAAATTGAACTTGTGTTTTCAGTATTTCTCCCTAGCCAAGTATCTACATACTAAGGAGTACCACCACAGCTGTCTTTAGACCTACAGCATCCCTCACCCTGGGGCTAAGAGCTGGATAGAGCTCTTACCCTGAGAAGAAGGAACTTAGAAACTGCATTTGGCCAAGTTGTAGGGGAAGCATGCATGAAATTCCTATGCATTTGATGAGTAACTACAAAGTAACTCAGTGTACAAAGGTATTGTTTTAGTGAACACTGAATTCACTGATTAAAAAACAACAACAATAAAGGAATCTGAAAAATGAGAAAAGCCTTTTAAAGAGTATGGGGAAATCTGGCACCAGGTGAACAAAAATAATTGCAGAAGCTTTCCTCACCCAGTTGTAAAATTGCCCCCTTCCCCCCAGGCAGAGAGCAGGTCCGCAGCACAGCTGCTCTGGTGGTTAATAATAAATGGACTATCCCAGCAAGAAGCGCGTTGCTGGAGCGTAGGCCTGCTCATGCCAACGCTGCTGCCAGCCCCTCTCGTCCCTCCTCCTCCTTGGGCAAAACTCCAGTTCAGACTGCAACCTCCATATGTGGGACAGGCACCCAGAGGTAAGAGACACATTCAGACCATTGCTTCGTGAAATCAAATGCGCCTGATTGATCACCAGGGGAGACTAGCAGGGAAGGTTTGGAGGAGGGCAGAAAGCCGATCTATACTAGAGCCGTGTGAAACTTTTGCTAGGAATCTGCAAACTTTTGTTACAAACCAAAAAGTCCGACAGGTTTCGCTGGAACACTTGCCAAGCTTCAAGAGTCTTTCAGCAGCTTAGGCTGAATGTTGGCAGAGTTTCTAGCAAACATCAGCTAATTCATATAGGGTTTCAGGTGGTGACCAGCTGGTTTTCATCCACGGGACTGCACAGCTTGGGCACTTTTTGCTGTTGTACGTAGAGTTTGGGGGGTTGTTCAAATTCAGAGCACAACTCAGACAGCCAACTGATCCTTGGCGTGACCTTGTTGGCTTGATGAATTTATTCCAAAGCTGACTTTGCCCCAGAGAGTGAGGGGTGTGTATGCGCACACACAGCAATACCAGTACATTTGCATGAACTTTTCAGACTGCTGACTGCTGAGTTTAGCATTGCACAAGCAGAGGTTTTAAGTATGAGGTAGAGATTTTGCCACCTTTGAATCATGATCTGATTCCATAAGCTTAAGCAGGCTTTTTGTCTTAATAAGGATTGAGAAAGTGGGATAAAAATCTCATTGTTTAGGTCAGATGCAGGCAGGACAGACCATGTCTGTCTTGATGGCTTGAAAGAGGTCTAGCAGAACTGGTCCCTCTTCCTCTGTGACAAAGCCCAAGCTGTCCTGTATGGCTGAAGTCTTTACATTCTGGCAAGAAAATCTTCTTGAGTATATTTCTGTATTGCTGTAGTACCACATACTATACTGAGATCAGAGCCACATTCTGCTAGATGTAACATGAACACAGTACAGTATTCAAATTAATTTACCATCTAAATGGACAATAGGTACACAGGACAGAAGAAAGAAAACCTTTCCTCCTGGTTGGGGGGTGAGGAATAGAAAGGCTTGAAGGATATGGCCAAAGGCCCAGAGAAGGTCTGTGAAGCAGCCAGGCATTGAATGCAACTGCCCTGAGGCTCAGACTAGACCAGTCTCTTAACCTTCACAACTTTCTCTCCCTCTTTCTCAGTTTGGAGATGAATTTAATTAAAGTGATTAGGAGTTGCTAAGAGACAAGAGGAGGTCCTGGAGTTTTTGCTGGGGCTGAATTGTGACTTTGCCTCCAGCACTTTGTACTAAGAAAGAAGATGATGTAACATGAGCATGCATAAAGCACCCTTGACTCTAGGGAGAGCTGCTCTTTCCTCCCTGTAGTTACAATTTGGCTTTCCGATTGTCCGCTTACTTTATTTTACTGAACTGCTTGTTTCCGCCAAGACACCTGCAAAATCATCTTTTTATAGCATTCCTCTGCCTGTGTCAGCCTTGTAGCTTTCTCCTTGAGCTCTCCTTGAGATTTTTCAGGTTGGAGGTGATGGTGGCTGAGCCTGCAATTTGTCATGAACAAGGCGCTTTGGAAAGTAAAAGGTTAATCACTCGTTTGTTACTTCTCATCCTTTCCTCTACTCCTTCATGATTTCAACTCAGCACTGATAAGGGCCACGTGGAGACTTCCCACCCCATTTCCACAGTCTAACATTTTGCTTTGGCTCCCTGGCTTGTGCTTAGAACACCACGAGTTTCCAGGCAATCTTCTGGGCAAGTCCAGGATTGTTAACTTCCGAGATCAGGGCAAGAGGTGATACATTTAGCTTCATATGGTGACATCATTGCTGAATAACTGCTTTCATTTTTACCTGACTTTTGGAACCTCAGGACTATCCTAAAGCAAAAGATGATTAGGAAGATGACCTATAGACTGGGAAGACACATGTCTGCTGTGGCAAGTAGGACCATCCAGGTGAGAAGATTTCTGCATGGTGAGTAGTGTATTCTGAAACAGTCCCTGTGTGGAAAGTGTTTTCCTCATCTGAATGTAGGAGGGAGCTTGCTGGCAGTGTTTTGGGAGCAAAGCAGAGCAGATGAGCTTTTTCAACTTTCAGGAGGGTACTTCAGGTCTTAAATGCACAGGAGTGTCTGTTGTTTGATAATGACATCATAAATAGGTGAAATTTTGATGCATGATACTCTTAAAATATCTTGAATTATTATGATATTCTCAGCACTTCCAGTCTTTTAAAACTTGTATCATTCTTCAGGCATGATAGATTGCAGGGCTCAGTTCTTTCACTCACAAAAATGTCAATTTAAATTCATGTTACGGGAGCAAATGACAGAACACAGCTGTAAAAATGGTGGGAGAGGAACATCACCCAGTGATGATGATGATGGTGAGAATTAGTATTAATAGTAGTGGTAATGCTTTTTTGTAAATAGTTAATTAACATAAAAACCACAGTTTTAGTCTTCCTGAAGTTATCTGTGGATTCAAATTAAATTTACCTCAAAGAACAGCTGAAAAGGGGGATACATTTACTGTGATGATGAAAATTTACCTTTTATCAAATAGCCAGTAGTTACTGCAAATAATTAATTTTGCTGCATTTATCCCTAGGTGCTTATTTCAGGATTCAGCCCTCCGTACAGGAAGCACTGATGGAGGGGAGACCAGTTGTAGCCTTGGAAAGCACCATCATTACCCATGGCATGGCCTATCCTCAGAATCTGAGGTTGTGAATTTTTATGTTCCTAGTTCAACAAAGTTGTAAGGATGAGTCATGTAACTGCTGGATCAGTATATGTATTCCTGGTCCACCCAAAACCCTGCTAGAAGTGGATGGAGATGTCAGGTTGCTAGACATGCAGAATTTGAGCTCTGGTGTAAAACTGTTGTATGCGGACTTCCAAGGAGAACATATGACAAACACGTACTGATTTATCTCCCTATCTATCACCTTCAATTCCTGGCTTCCTTTAAAATGTGGCAGCATATAAAGCCATCACTTACTCTAAAATAAAGGTAACATGGCTGCATGGTGTGTACAGACACTGGAAACACCCTTCAGTTTCTCTGGCTATACCTTTTATAGTACAGAAAGGAATAGAACACAATAGTGAAATCTGCTCACTGGTTCCTTTCAAAATGTCTGTTGTGAAAGCTGCTGGTCTGTCTTGCTGCTTTCTGTGCCCTGCACAGAGAAAACCCACCTCTACCTTCTATTTGTTGATGTCACATAGATTTGTGTCCCACTGAGTGATGGTGCAAGAAATCACAGCAATCTCCCCAGTCAGTGGATGACAGTTTCCCCTATCCTTGCTTCAACAAAGCACAGGAAGGTTTCTGTATTGATTTTTTCCATGCTGCTTTTTACATGGGCATTGTTTTGCCTGACACTGTCTTAGAATGAAGCTCTACAGATTCAGTTTTTGGGAGAAGGTAGTTAGAGATTGCCTGGGGTACCTACACATAGCTCTGAAAGGGAGAGGAAGCTGCTTTTAAAAAAGAGTAGCATGTGGATGAGCAAGTATAAAACTTGCAAAACTTTGAAAGACCTGGTCTGTAGCCTTAGCATATCCTCAGATAGCAACTTTTCAGCACTGTTTTTATCCTATATCTGAATGTCTATACTATGCGAGATCTATCCTGATTATTTGATTAGACTTGAAATATCTGGGGTTCCCATGAAGGTCTATGATCTCAGAAATAATGGCTAATAGATACAAAAAGGCCCTATTTTGAGAAGATCCCCTATATTCAGTAGTCTTTTGTACAATCAGATTTCCCTCTTAAGCCGGGTAATTTTTCAGATGCTGCCTCAGAAATGAAGCACAGAGTTTGGGCATTGCTGTCCTGAAAACAGGAGCACTGGGTAGCTCTGCATTGCTGCAAAATCAAGTGCAAAGACTTCTGCCATTAGGAAGATACAGAAGAGGCCCTGGCCTTAGCTGAAATCGTGAGAACTGTATAGAGCTGGAACTGGCGATGATGGCCATCAAATATGTCAGATTTTCAGTCTGATTGTTTGCCTGGTTAGTTTTGTCGTCATTCTCTTGTCTATCTCATTCTAGCATGGCCAGAGAGGTGGAAGAAATTGTAACGACAAATGGGGCAGTGCCAGCCACTGTGGGTATTTTAAGGGGCAGAATCCACATTGGCCTCACGGATGAGGAACTTCAGTTCTTGGCAGGCAGTAAAAATGTAGTTAAAGTGTCTCGGAGAGATCTTCCTTACGTCCTCAGCCAGGTATGGTACGCAGACTTTCTGTTATGGTATTTTCTGTACAGCAATAGTGTGCTTTCCAGCTTCAAGCCAGGTGGCTTTTAAACATCTTGGAAATATCATGCAAAGTGCTGACTTATTGGTAAGTTTTTTGACTCTATCTAGAGTCAAAATCAGCAGAGTTAGGGAATAGCAGACATGAAATAGGACTCCTAAAAAGTCATTCTGTGTTGACTGACAGCAGAACAAATAAAGGCTTGGCTAAGAATATTAATATTGGCATGATAAGGCATCATCATGTTACACGTAAACTAATGTGACGTGCAGGCCATCGTAAATAACACACAGAGTGCTTAAAGTGACACTGGCTGCTCATGAAAGCTGCTGTTTGGAAGGCCCCGGAGAATGAAGGCCTTTGCTATCAGGACAAGAATGGCTTATGTAGCGGGGGCAATGCTTTCCCACGCAACCTTGACAGTTCCTGAAGCTGGTCTCTGTAGCTTTGTCTTTCCTCTGTGCCTGTGTACCTCTGTACCCATGTCTTTGCTCCATTGGTGGGGACTGCCAACAGAAGTGCCTGTCTCTTTTCTGATAACGACCCTAGGAACTAGGCTGGGAACCTCAATTTACTTCATCTAAGCCAGTAACAGCAACAAGACAGTAAAGATTTGAGATTGAACTAGGCTCAACCTATTGAGCAGGTATGAATAGTATTTTATTTGTGTAAATATCTTAAATATTTATGGTGCAGCCTTGTGAATTTGGAGTTTCTTGGTTGTCCTTCTTTCCAATATTTTGGACAAAGTCTTGAGACCATTCGCCGAGTAATTTCCCATTTGCAGAGTCTGTATAGGAGGGCTGTGGAAATGGTCTTTATTCATGATGAGTGATTTTCACTTTCAAGCATTTATTATTACTCAAATCTTTAGTCTTGACCTTTAGTTAGTATGGAAATGCTTTCTTCAAAGCCCTCAAAGTTGCTTTCAGGCAACTCTAGGGACAATCACACTGTAGTATTTATGAGTAAAAACACTATACTAAAAAAAATACAAACAGATGCTTGATAAAAAATGAAAAAACAGATTCTCTGAGGAAGGAGATGGGCACAGCACCATTTATTCCAGTAATACCAAAGGAGAACAGTACTTAATACCTCTAGCAATGGCAGCCATGTAATATCCTTCAGGAAGTTATATCATTAGCAGTATCTAATACTTACTCCATCTGTGAAGAACTGTTCTTTTCCTGGTATGATGACTCAGAGCTCCATATCTCTTCCCTAGTCACTTAGTGCACAAACTTACCTGTTAGTGTCACTTGCAAAATGAAAACAAAGACATTGTGAATGTGGTTACTGATATGTGCATTACAGAATTACGATTAGAAAATCCTCATTGTGCTCATCAGCTTACAAGTTGCATTATGCCAGTAAAAAACAGAAAGCCACTTAGGATTTTTTAATCAGTTTTTTCAGCTCAGCAGCTTGTTTTGGTTAATACTCTGTGGAAGTTAGATTTCCTTACATTCCATTAAACTACATCTGACAGATTTAAACATGTCAAGGAACTCAAGTTAGTGTACTTTACATACCGATAGACCATAAGATACAGCAGATGTGTGTATATAGATGCCTAAGTAAACCAAAGAGAGGCTGTATTGAGAAAAACAACAGGCACTAGGGAATGAGAACATGGAAGTTAAAAATACTGTATTAATTTAGACTTGCCATGAATTGGAGTCAAGTTACATCCAAGGAGGCTCCTCTCCGCTCATCTCAGTTCTAGTATTCCACTCACTCTTATCACAGCCCAGTGCTCAGAGAAGCTAAAATACATTACCATAAGCATCTGAACCTGGCTCTTTTTAATTTCAAATTAAGTTTTCTCTGCATTTTTGCCTAATAGAATATTGTATCAGAATTTCACTTTTAAGCTGGTGACAGCAGACTGTTGCGATGTTGATGCATGTTGGACCACAACCATAGCTGCCTGCATGCAGTATTCTCTGGGTCACCCCGGGTGCTGACTGTGACTGGTTGTCCCCTGACAGGGCTTGTCTGGTGGCACTACAGTGTCTGGAACAATGATTGCAGCGCACAAAGCAGGAATCCCTGTGTTTGTGACAGGAGGCATAGGAGGGGTCCATCGTGGAGGAGAGAACAGTAAGAAAAACAGTACATTCTACTTTTCTCTATGTTGCTACTGTTTTATTTAATTTGATCTTTCTCCTCATTCCCAGTTTGTCCTGCAGTAACTATCTGCTCAGTAAGGAGTAAAGTTATCATTCTTTTTGACCATACTATGGTTGTTATATGTAGAACACATTTTGACTAGTACAGTTCTCAGAAATCTACCCTTGTCTGTGGAAAATCATAAAAGAGGCCATTTAGAAACAGCTCTGTACAAATGCAAGGCGCGCCCAGCTGACCTGGCTTGGTCTACTCATGTTTCTCTCCAGTGTCTCCTTTCCAGAAGCTTCAAACTATTCCTCTTGAGCACTGGCCAGTTGTTAAGAGGGTGGGAATTTCTCTTGATCCTTTGCTTACACAGGGTTATGTGGATATGGCTTGTTGGTGCAACAGGAACTGGTTGTACCTTTCCCACTTTATAATAGCTGGATAACCCGATACTGGCTATCAAGCACCATGTTGTTATTGGCTCTCTCAGCTCAGGAGAAGGAGGGTCTCATCACAAAAGAGACTTAGGCCCTGGTCTATGTTAGAGGTGCATGCACCACTCTGGAAAACCAGGACACTGCACAGCCTTGGAAGTGTGGTTTGTGACCTTTAAGTATCATTCTCCCTTCTTAGCCATACATATCCCTAGCATAGTGTAGGGGTACAGCACTTATGAACAATGTCTCTTTCAGATGTGACATAAGTTTCAGACCAGAATTTCCTGAGGTCAGGAAGGCTTTTTGGGCACATTTTGCCAGTGATGTCAACACCGAAATCAAAATCTAGTTAATTTTTATTCTGTTCCCTTAAACTTTGTCCTTGCTTTATAACATGTTCTTCCTTCTTTTCTGCTGAATTGTTGCATGCTGTTGGTACATGTAATCAAACAGCTGAGAGATACAGTGCAGGGCTGCACCTCTGCCCTGAGCCATGCGATTTCTTTGTTTTCAATATGTCTTACAATCTCAACAGCTAAAGGCGTGATCTAAACATGTAATATTTGTTTGTGGACCAAGATAGTTACAAAAGCAGGCCTTCCAGACAGATATGGCTTTTTAAGAGGGCAGATCACATCAGCTTGGAATGCAACACTATCACCAACACAACGCTGCTTGCCCCTTAACAGCTCTGGATGTGAGTGCTGATTTGACAGAGCTAGGACGGACTCCGGTTGCTGTTGTATCTGCAGGAGTCAAGTCTATCCTTGATATTGGCAAGACTCTGGAATATCTGGTAGGTAGCATGGGCTGCTGAGCATGAAAACAGATAATGTTGTACTTTGTGAACTGAACCCAGCAATGCCAAGAAAGCCCAGTGGTGTTGGGCCAGATATTTAGCCTAAGATTTTTAGAAATGGCTACTGAGAGGATAGAAACCACATTTACAGTTTGCTAGACCTGAGTTCAACTGAATCCAAACACTCACTGTTCGCTAACACAAATCTATCTGTGCCCAAGAGACTGTTCCATCAGCTGTTACTACTGGAGCTTAAGACATTCCTAACCATGCCCTCTTTCTCTGGCCTGAGACTTGTTTAACTGTCTTCTGGAAGAATGCTCCACTAATCAGGCAAGCTGGCAACACTAAAATAAAATCAGAATTCAAATGGGTATCAAGATGATTTTCAGTAGAGCCCATTTTTACGGTTTGGTATATTACAAACCACCAGGGCCAGCTCTTCAAATGACAGCCAAAAGTCAATACTTTTCAGTAGTAAACAGAACTCATTTATATTCCTGTCAGTTCATGACATATCTTCAGATCAAAGATCAAGCTTGTTACCTTGGACTCAGTATTGTGCTAACAACAGCTCCACAACTTTTGCTCAGCTCTGAGCACAGGCAAAGAGAGTGTATGTCTCCTATATCTCATTAAGCCAGATTCTCTTTGACTAGTTACTATGTCTGGCTCTTTGCCTTGAAAAATGTTGCTGATATCTGGAATAGAACGGGAGGTATAAAATTAACCAAACAGTGCTAAAGAAATCCAATTTGTAGTTGTGTAGAAGGGAAATGTCACGTGTTTTTGGTGGGTCCCCTTTCCCTCTGCCAGTTACCTGCTTGTCTCATCCCCACTGCTGCAGGAGACTCAAGGAGTTTGTGTAGCTGCCTTTGGAGAGTCAAGGGAGTTTCCAGCCTTCTTCTCACGCCAAAGTGGCTTCCAGGCACCATATCACGTCCATAACGAACAGGAGGCAGCTGAACTCATTGGTGCGTTTCAGCAGTGAAAGGTCCACATAGACCCTGGGAACAGAAGGTCACAAAAGTTACCTCAGATGAGGCACTTTCTTTTTTAACTTGAAGAAGAGTCTGTACAGAAAAAACAAGTCATCCCACCTCCCCCCGCTCCTGCTTCAGTGCCTTGAAAGTGAAGGAGCAGGGAAGTTCAATCTTCAGAACAGGTCTTTACAGATAGCTACAGCCACCTTGGCATGCTCATACAGATATGTTTTGTTCACACTGGTGAAATGGAGGGGACAAGTACATTAATGTGTTTACAAAAACCTCCTTTTATTCTACAGACAGACTCAAAAGAAATAGGCAGATAGCTGGAAAAGAACCTGTCCTTGGGTCAGCTAAGAATAGGAGCTCAAACACCATGGGTTTGTTCACCCTGCATGCACTCTTGTCTGTCCTTTTACTTCAGCATTTGATTTAGCCAAGGAGAATCACTAACAATAATCCTGTCCTTTCCCAGCCAGCAGTCTGGGGCTAGGCCTGAGCAGTGGGGTGCTAATAGCAGTGCCCTGCCCCCACGAGCAAGCTGCCTCAGGCCAGGTTATTGAAGAGGCCATCCAGCAAGCACTGAGTGAAGCCAGGTGAGAAGCACCTTAAGCCCTATCTTTTGCTCACCCTGTGGTCATGGGGAAGTAAATGACTTCAGAGACACCACCACAAGGGCTGTAGCAGAGCTTATGTTTTAATCTTGGGTGTGTTTGAGCCCACAGCATGTCTTTCACTATAGTTTTATCTAACCTGAAGCTTGCTTACATGTCTTTTTATGGTATGCGGCTGTGGAGATAGATTATCTGCTAGCAGCAGTGCTTCTCCTCCGATGCTGCTAAGTTCTTCTCATCAACAGGCATTTTCTTTATATTTGCAGGTCAAAAGGGATCACAGGCAAAGAAGTGACGCCTTTTCTGTTACAGAAGATCAATGAACTGACCAATGGAAAATCACTGGACTCTAGTATCCTTTCACTGAAGGGGGGGAGAAGGTACTCTGGTGTACTTCTTCATATCTCCTCTGATAATGCTTGCTGCAAAACACTGTCACTTTACTGACAATCTAGAAAGGGGCAAACACTTCAGTATCTGCAAATGGAGGAGAGCTTAGCAACTGAATCCTGTTTTTTTCAGTAGTACTCTTACTGTCTCCCTCCATTTTTACATTAAAAATCAGAGGCTGGCACTGATAGCGGGTGGTCCAAAGCCCAAAGAGATCCCTCATATCTGACCCCTGAGCTCACCCAGTCCATGATGGAATCTCAGGATGCTGTTACCAGTGGTGGGGTTGGCACATGGGAAGGTGCCTGGCCATCCCACCACGTAGCATTATACATCATGCTGTCTTATGTGACTCTTCATGCTGGTACAGAGTAAGACAAACTCAAAAGGAAAATACTCCTGTGCATGAATACCCTTGCACAGGCATGAGAAAGGCAGATCTACTGGCCTCGATGCTATTGCAGGCTCTGGAAGAGGCGAGTTCATCTCCAGGCTTTGCTGCCAACCCTCTGAGAGACCTCATAGCTGGTTGGTCAAGGCAGATTGGTAAAGAGGTTTTGGATACTCAAAGCTGCATGCAGCCATCTAGTGGGACCTTTAAAAGCCTCTGATGCTCTGCTCCCAGTGAAGTCAATAAAAATAGGCACATAGAGGTTTAGCAAAAATCTCAATAGGCATCTATTTCTGGAAAATCTGGCCAAGATCCCTAGAAGTTTTTAGGCTCTTAACTCCTGTCTAGGCACTTCCTTTCCTCTTCTGCGTGGCCTTTGCTTCCATTCCCTATTTGTAAAAATGGAGATTATGGGTTTCCTCTCCTTCACGGAGACACAGGGGAGGGAAGGTGAATACACTGAAAGCTTTAGGGTATGCACATATTATTGTAACCCAGTGTATGTGTCAACTATGGATTATGCATAGGAGGATCAGACCTATCAAGTTTCCCAGCCTGTATTTCCTGCTTTCTCCCATTAAGGAAAATGAAGTTCCTGCAGAGGCTTCTGCCAGGCCAATCTTGCTGCTACTTTTTCTTTTTCTCAAAAAAATCCCGTGCAGACATTGCTGTGATCCAGAACAACACTAGAGTGGGCAGTTGCATTGCAGTGGCCCTGAGCAAACTACGGAAAGCCACGAGGAAGGGGAGGCTGCCTCAGAGAGAGGACATGACTCCACCTCAGCCAGTGAGTCCCGTCCTGCCCTCTAGATAACGTGTCTCTGCTGGCGGCATTGAGGATAAATTTACATCTATTCCCGAAAGTATGAAGTGACTCAGCTATCAGCCAGAGACCAGTTTTTCTGCTTAATGTAGGCAGGCATTCTCTCTTTTGTTTTCTTCATTTTCCTCAGGTGAATGCCATCCCTGTCTCCATTCTCCCCTCTATCCACACTTCCAGAGAATAAACACTGATGATGACCTAATTACATTGAGTCTTAGACCATCAAATCCTTAAAACCCTAATCACCTTTTTGCCTTTTATTGTGCCCTTCCATACAACTTCAGTTATGTTGCTCTCAGTGCTAGGGAAGTCGTGTGACTACAGGAGTAGACCTTTGGGGGGGGGGAGCAATATTTTGAGCTGCTGAGGCATACATGTTTTATAAATGTCTCTTCTCGTTGGTCTCCTGCTTGTGACTGCCAAATTACAAGAGGTGCTGCATATCCCAAACAGGATCCCTTACAACCCTAATACTCCATTCACTATCATGGATTTTGCATGTGTCACATACTTTACAGAAAATCTATTTTAAGTAGCCTTTAGAGAGCTGAAAAAGTTTCTGAAATGCATTTGCAGTAGTATTTGTCAACATAAAAGAGGTCAGTGACTCCAAAGGCAATAACCCAGCATTTGGCAGAACAAGGAAAAACAGCCATATGTCCCCAAGGAATCTGGGAACCTCCTGTCTGTGGAGCTATAAACTGCTTTTTCTAGCTTTGTATGACAATAAGACAATTGTCCATAAATTGTCGTTGGGTGAGGTTGAGTATCATATGCCCTTGACCTCTGAATATGGCAGTTTCTTCTGGGAACTTGCAAGAAATTAGCTAATTCTTCTAGCCAGATGTTTCAATTTTCTTTGTTTTTTTAAATGGCAGTACCAGAATCTCTTCTGAGGTTTGATATGTCAAAAACTGTCCGAAGAGAGATAGCCTCAGGGGCACTGACATGGCTACACCCATGCAGCTTCTTTCATAACTCTATCACTACTCAGTGAAGCAGCCAACACCCGTATGCATGCACAACAATGTTCAGCCTGCCATGCTGGGGCTGGCTATGAGTAGGTGTAATTCAAAGAGCAACATTTAGAAGAGATTTCTGTTCTTTCTAACTGGGGTTGTACAGACCTGCATCTAGCCAAACCAAGTGAGAGCAGGCTGTCACACTATAATGGTCATAGCTATCAAGAGGGTGTTTGAAGTGTCTAGGAGAAGCAAAGAAGACTCAGAACTTCTCCATCAAGTCTTTCCATCCACTTTTTACCCTTTTCTTCCCTCTTAAAGGTGGTGATTGGAGGCATCAACGTTGACTTTATAGCCAAGGCGCAGAACTCTGTCATCCTGGTACTGTATCGACAGCAGCTTTCTTAGCACCACTGCCATTTTCAGCTACTTTCACAGGAGTGCCTAGTCAAAGAAAAGGGTGGGGGAAGGGATATCTGTGTGTGGTACCCAGGTGTGTGTGTGTGTGTGTGTGTGTGTGTGTATGCACACACATCCACAAACATGGGAGATGTAGTGCTACATATTTGGTGTATTGTCTAGGTGGACAGAGGGGTGATACATACTGATCTACTCTGATCCCATGCTGAAAGTCATTATCCCTACCATTCAAGACTGCAACAGAGCAATGTATCATCTTTACAACCTCCACATATGTCTGTAGCCTCTACAGTCTATGCTAAGATGCCTCAGGCTTATTCTGTGATGTCACAAGCCCGAAAAACTGTTTTAGCAGAAGAACTGCCCAGGTCTTTCTCAAAGCACACATGCAAAGAGCTAGAAGCAACAGGTGAAGACCCTCACTGTGCTGTGACATTGTGTAATTCAAGGACAGACCCTCTAGGGAAGAAATCCCCAAGTAAGAGCCAGCTCTGACTGCCTGGGGCTGTCCTAGCAATGCAAAGCAGCAGGAACAGGGACGAGAACATGATCCAGAGTCTCCCTGCAGGGTGCTCACAGTGGGTATATCTTTGCATATAGGGCATTGTGCTGATAAGCCAGGGTGGAGGGCATACAGCAGACAGATGAGGTTGTAGCTTTTGGAAAGGGGCAAGCATGCAAACATATCACACAGGTAGAGAATCTGTAACAATAATCAGTAAGTAGACTTTCAGAGAAATAGTATTAACACAGTTAGAGCTAAACAAGAAAGCCAGCTTCCTGAATCATAAAGGATTTGGGTCTCACACACACACACCCCACACTTAAAAATAGATCATTGTAAATGTCACCAGACCCTCTGCCTTTCAGTTTGCTTTGCCCAAGAAATGACTGAGAAGCTGAAGTGGGACAGACCTGGGACTGCCCCACTGTAAATGACAGCCTTTTGTGTAGCCAACGGTGGGTCAACAATTTTTGTTGAGCTGTAGGTAATGCCACAGATGGTGATGGTGGGGCTTGTTCAGAAAACATTTGGTGTCTCACATTACTCTGCACTGATTGTCAAAGTAGGAAACTTGTAGCAAACTCCTGCCTTTAGATGGGGCAATATATGAAGACATCTCAGTCAGATAGGGCAAGATGTGTTGGGTAAGCTGTCATAAAGGAAGTAAGCTATTCAGTGATATGGAGATGGAGGCCAGACAGTTTTATAATGGTCAAGGGTGACACATGCAGTGGCGTCAGCTGTGCAGGCCTGGAAAACACAAAGTCCAACTGCTTCAGCTGTGATCTAAATAATAACATATATGCCCCATGCCGAGCTCTCAGAGCAAAGAGTTAATTTGCATCCAAGGGTGAGCAGCTGCCCCTTGGCATGCCAGCAATGAGTGCAGATCTCTGGACCACCCACAGCATGGTGAGGGACCAAGGGCAGCAGCAAACCCCAGTGGGAGCAGCTGACAAGGGAAAAGGAAAAAAGGAGGTTTTTTTCAGTGTTGCATTCAGAGGTGAGGCATTTGCTGCCTGTCTGTTTAGCAGTGAGCCCTAGAGCCGAAAGCACATCGCGGCAGCTACCCAGATGCCAAGCTCCAGAAAGATCTGGGAACTGACAGCCAAAACATTCCTGTTGACAGCTGCTGTGTTTAGACACAGAGTGAAAGGCAGCCTAAGCAGTATTGCTCTACTTAGGCTTTTAAAGACAGATTTTTCCAAAGAGCTCAGCACCCAGCAGGTCCCACCTTTGTGAATGTCGTATTTGTTGCAAAGCACTGGGGTACCATTCACACCTCATGCTGTCCCAGCTAGCAAGAAAGCGGCTGCAGTCTGTGCTGGTTGTAACTTCCACGTGGCTTGCGAGGCTATCCAGAAGCAGAGTGCTTTATAAGTAACTGTCTGACCTGCAGAGAAAGAGGCATGGCTTCTTGCTCAGTGAAAGGTGTTGGAAGAAGCGTTATGCTTAAATACTCTCAGGATATCCAGAAGTAGGTAAGAGAGAGATGTGAGAACTGCTCAGAGTTTGAGTTACCAGCTCAATTGGCAAGGTCTGCTGAGAGCCAGACATTTCTTTTGCTTCACAAGCAGGCTGCTAGTTCATCTCTCACTTCACTCACCTACTACTTTAAAGAGATATTTAGCATCGTTTCTTTCAGATCTTGTGGAGCTGTGCAACAGTAGAGGGCACTCACGGCTGGGTCCCTGAGTTGCAGAGGCTGGTCCGTCCATGTTACAGGCAAGGCTCAGCTTAAAAAGACTAAACCTCTGCCTTTTGGGGTGGGGTGGGGTGTGGGGGACTGAAAGAGCAGATCAACAGGCCAGACAAAGAAAGAACCTCATAAGCATTTTCAGTATTTCTGCTGGCATCAGTTTTGAAAAATATATTGTGGAACTGCATAAAATAGAGTTTGTGCTCATTATTGAAGACAGCTAGTACCCTCTTTTAATATTGAAATAGGGGCTAATGTTAAAATCAGTTGTTTGACTTGCCTAAACAAGCATCCTTGCTTTTTACTTTGGAGTAGGATTTTTTTTTTTTTTTCCCCTGGCTGCATCTGTTACGGACAGTGAGTTTCAGAGTAAAATAGGCATGCTCAGTGCTTTGGATATCTGCTACAGTCAAAGGGAGATAGCCACAGATGGAAATGTCCTCATTCCTGACAGTGCCAGTGGCAATTCACAGGGAGCATGAGCAAATGTAATGGAGGGTCATTGGAGGTGAGCAGGTTAATTATGAGGAGTGACAAGTAGTGGAAAGATGGACAGAGGCGATAGATTGCTTATACACATGCAGTTCTGCTCAGGTTGCCTGAGCAGGTTAGGGCTTGGAGAATCACCAGAAAGAAGAGGAAAGGGGTCAAGAATTAGCACCAAATCTTAAAAATTACAGAGCTGGGGAGAGTTGGGGGAAACATAAGAAACCTGGAAGCCAGAAGAGAGTGGTAGAAGAGTGTCTTTTCATGGGAGAGCAGCCTTTTACAGCCACACGACCAGATGAGGAAGGGACTGTGTGTAAAGGAGAGAGATGCAGGTTCCATGATTTGAAGACTTAGCACAGAGGAAGAAGAAGGGTCCTCAGGGAGCTTAGATCTGGGCCTTAAGTACACCCCAAAACAGTGAGAGGGTGGAAGCATAATATTTTGTACTGTGAGATGGCAATACATTTTCTTGTCTAGGATGGGTAGAAGTGTTTACAAGGAAGAAGAATGTGTATGGGCAGGGGTATACTGGTGCACCTGGGCAGACGTGAGGCAAAACAAGTCTGGGCCAGGAGCTCCTGCGTATGGACATGCACACATTTCAGCACTTGCCACCCAAACATTTAACATACTATTGAAAGCTCTGGGTTATCCAGAACAGTGAAGAAAATTATGAACAACAGTGGCAAGCTGTCTTTAGAAATGGAAAATAAGTTTCAGGGTTTTTTGAAATAAGAGCCTTAAAATCAGTGATTAATAGCCATTGATGAAGCCCAAAGAGATTTAAAAACATGTTCAATCACCTGTCAGGTAGGATTTGTGTGAGGGAGAGCATTTACTGAGGTGATTCTTCTGGCAGGAAAGCTTGGGGATGCCATGGAGGAGACAGGTGTCTGTCAGACTGCCTGTGTTCTCTAGCCCATAATTTATCTGCGTTTGTGACAGACTGACAGATGGACAGAGGAGAAGAGTGGAAGGCAAAGGCAAGAGAAAAGAGAAGCTACTAGCCACACAGATGGAGAAGAATGGTATTTTTTAATCAGGGAGATGTTTGGGAAGGGAAGGGCAAGCAGAAGAGTATTCAGATACTGAAGCAGATCCTTGCATGAGTTAAGTACAGAGGCGGCACAGGCAAAGATAACAGAGCTCATTTTACCTCCAAAGTGAGAAAAGAATAAAATAGAAATGACCCCCCTAAACTGCTTATATGGTGGAGCTAAATGGTCTGGAGGGCAATCACAGAGCCCTTCACACCTGGATCAGAGTCCCCACGCTGGTGCGAGCGGGTGGATTCAGAGGGCTGTTCATACCAACTGAAACACTTGTTAGTGTTGTTCTAAGAGGTCGTAGCAAATAAGACCAAAATAGCAATGGGTAAGGAGACCAAACTGGTCTCCTCCCCTAAGAAGTGGGCCTTTATCATCAGAGTTTGTAGATGGGCTGTAGATGGGCTAGGAAAGTTTGCACTCCTCTCAATCCTTGAGCTAGATGGCATCTGCCCCTTCTAATTGCTGGCCTATGTTTCAGCAGCATCAACTTCACTTCAAACGTTAGAGACGTGGCACCTATGCCAAGCAGCTCTCTCAGCTTTGCCAGTTAATAATTTGTTCCTCCAGGGTGGTGGAGAAACAAACGCTGGAAGAGTGCGGCGATCTTTTGGCGGCGTTGGAAGAAACTTGGCAGGTGTGTAGTGCTTGGGTTTGCCTGCGGATGCATGCCAGGTGTGATTTGTCCTTTGGTTTTCCTTGAACAGCAGGAGCTCCTGAATGTTGTCAAGATCTGGGACACGTTAGGCAATATACCAGAGGGCAGACTGCCTGGAAAAGGCAGGGGCCATTCCAAGCAATAAGAGGGGAGGGAGCTGGGCAGGGATCAGGAAAAGAAAGATGCTCCAACATCAAGTTAGCTAGTGTACAGCACAGTGACCCCCAAATCAGAGTTAAATAAGCATCAGTGACCCCAGTGACTGCTGAGTAGCCTGGTCCTCAGAGTGAAATTAATATCAGGTTATAGTCACATTAAAAGTATGACTTGAGGAAGAATTTAAAAGGAACAGCCTTATTCAAAAATGATTGTCCATTCATCAGGGACAAAAGAAACTGGAGCACAGGAGTTACTGTGAGAGAGAAAAGGCTGCAGACACTGGGAACAGGAAAGGATCACAATGTGATGATCTGGTGTTCCATCACAAGCAGCAGCAGCCCAGCTTTGGGGTACTGGAATTAGCAGGGCAGAGGGGGCATATTACAAAAGGATCTTAGGATTACCATGGCTTTGTGAGCTTTCCTTAAACTTCCTGGCACAAATCTACTATCACTTCAGCTTGCAAATGGGGAAGCTTGAGAAAAAAATATCCATCCATCCATTGAGGTAAAATTTCTGATAACTTGAAGGGAGAGGAGGAAGGGTTTCATTCAGATTTGGTGGTTCTAGTAAGATAGCACAATGAGAACAGCAGTGTGTTAAAGGCTGGCAGTGAGAAAGGCCATATGCAGAAGTGACATGGGAAAGCCCGCATGCCTGTGATGGGGAAAGAAGGTGATGTCAGGGAGATGCAGAAGGTTCCTCCCACTTCTCTCTCCTCCACTCCCAGGTGTTCCAAAAAGCCAAAGACTTCAGAATTCCAATGTGCAAAAGGCCTCAGATTGCCTCATTCCACCCCAGCCAGTCTGATGGGCAGCTGTAGGTGAGGTCTAATCCTGAACATCCTGTTAGACAAGGCCTGATAGGTGTTAAGTTGTCCAGTAGAGTGCTTTCCTACAGACAGTCATCCTGCACAGGCTGTAGTTGTATTCATGCTACTCTTATGGGTTTATTAATATACTCTGTTTCCATTTGCTTTTAGACTGCTTAAGCCGTCTTGGGCTAACTCCTCTCTTTTTGTCAGCTATGGGGAAGGATGAACATTCAGAGTCCATTCTACACTACTGTCACCACATGGTATGTTTTACGGTAACAGCTCCTCAGAAGCACGTAGGTGATAACATTATGTAGAGGGAAAAGTCTTCTCAATCCTGACAGACATAAGGGCCACCTTCCATGAGGCTAAGAGTAGGAATAATTCAATGCTCCTTTAATTACAGACAATTGGAAGGCAAGGAGCCACTTCCCAAAACACAGGCTATATGTTTGTACTGCTAGGAATCTGAACCATGTGGTCTGAATTCAGCACCAGGGAGTGATGTTTGAGGGAAAAAGAGAAGTAAATCAGGAGGAACCATGAAAACATCTAGGAAGGCCTAAGCACAGCCAAAAATACACAAAGCATGACCCTGAGGAAAAACACTGCCAAAACCAGCCTGACTGCTGAGTGAAGCATAAGATGGAGAAAGCATGGAATCAGGAGCAAAGGGAGCACGTCCTCTGGGTTCAGAGGAATGGGGTCCCTGTAAATCATGGTAAGTTCTTAGGCAAGCACCAAGCAATACCTGACTCCATCAACAATTTGTTTTCTGATGTCAGGGCACCACAAGGGCTGGCTGCTCCTGCAGGGTTAGGGAGCTGGAAGCTGAGTGTGATAACCCAGACAGCAGGGCAGGGGCCTCACCAGCCAGACCCTGTCCCACCACCCTGTGAGGGAGCAGGGCAGGCAGGGGATGGTGGCCAGGTTCAACCAAGTGTCCAGATCGTCAGGCAAGCTTGTGGTGACAAGGCAGGTCTGAGTTCAAGCTGGGAAGTCTATCCATAGGTCAGTCAGGGTCAGGTCCAGTGATCGCTGGGCATGTCCATGGTGACAGGGCCGGGCTGAGGCTGGGCCAGGCAGTCAGCCCACAGGTCAGGGTCCGGATCAGCGGGACTGTTGCCAGGCAGGGGCAGAGCCATGGTGCGGCTGGAGCCTGGCACCACTGTGGCATCGCAGGGCGGGGACTGACGACCCTGGGCTGGGCTGAAATGGGGGCTGGGGGAGCCTCAGGGGGTTGGCAGGGCCAGTAAGGCCTGTTGGTGCCCTCAGGACCCTGGCAACTGAATATAAATAACCCACATAGCTCTGAGTTCTTGATACCTGAGCAGGTCCATAAAAGGAGCAATAAGAACAAGAACCCTCTTTAGATATATAAAAGCTTCATAGCTGCAGGTGTATAATCCCTCTTCTATGCAAACACACTCCAGCTTGTGTCATCAAAGTGAACAATCTCCTAAGGGAAGGTGGAGCAGGACTAGCTGGACAGTTGCCAAGCAATACTTGCCTGTAAGAAGTTACATTACCAAAATCATCAGTGTTAAGAAGACCTTTTCCTTAAAACTTCCAGTTTCTCTGTGAGCTACTGATGGGATGCATTTCTCCAGCCACATGTGTAGTCCAAGAAATGCCCTGTGTTCTTTAAGCAGATCATTCAAAAGATCCAGGGAGAAAGGACACCTTATAGCTATGTCTGCAACACTGTTGTAAAAATAGCCCCAAGGCTACCCTCAAAATCAGACTCGCACACTGTGCAGCCAGTGAGGTTACTAATAAAATCACTAGCTGAAACATGTCACCACATCAAACCCAGTATGTTGACAGGCCATCAGATGCATCACATAAATTATGGGAAAGGATGGCTGGAGCAGGTAATGCTTCAGCCGCTCTCTAGACTACTCCTCCATTACAACAGAAACATTACCTCTGGAACTGCATGGAAGAGACTTGTCACTCTCATTTAGTAAATGATTTCTTTAACCTTTGCTGTGGCATCTGTTGCATTGCAAATATTAAAAATTAGCCATCTGCCAGAACTGTCTAGCCTGAGATACCTCTGAAATGTTGCTTCTCTAAAGGAAGGAGGGAGGTTGAAGAGAGAACAGCAAGCTGGGCTACTGCTACCTACCGAGTGGGTGCAGAGAAAGAATATTCAAGTTGAGCAGAGTGTGGCAGGGAAGAGAAACACACTCCATTTATAACTTTCTCCCTGTTTTAGGACATGAGAGCCGTCCTTCAGCTGGAGGGGAAGCGCACAGCCACTTACTGTGCTGTGATCACTAGTGCCGGAGAGCTCAGCGTTGGCTTGGGAGATATGGACATCCACCAAGAGATAACAGAGCAATACGTATGCATGCCATCTGATTTGTAAACCTCTGCTTATGAGAAGGAGAGTGGATGTATGAGAAACAGCAACCAGTGAAACTGTACCAGGAGGGAGTGGGTGTGCAAAGGGAACATAGGAAAACATGAAGTTAACCCCAGACTTTAGCCACTGAGATAGCAACATGGCAAGCCACCAGAGCTAACTGTTGCTAATTAGCCAGATGGAGCTTCTATCTTCTTTCCCATAAGATATCACCACTACTATCATCCCAGGTATGTAGGCCAGAATCCTCTTCATTAACTAGTCCCAGGTAGCCTATTGTTTTTGGCACCTTAAAAGCCAGCAATAAATCCAGTCCACCTGCATGGAAGGTATTTCCCTCTTTAGGAGAAAACAAACAAATGTGGACAGAATACTGATTAAAGCAAGTTTTCCTGTTTGTTCTCCTCCCCTCCCTGTTGTTTCTACATGCTGCTCTGTATAAACAGGCAGTGCTTCTCAGCATGCTAAAGCCTTCAAAATGACAGGAGTAATGGAAGCAGTGATTAAGGACTGACTCAATGAATCCGCCATCACTACACCCTCCTTCCTCACTCCATTCTTTTGTTGACAGAACAAAAGCCTGTACTTCATGACTGACAGTGACATGGAAGTTAAGTGCAGTTTACTTACCAGTTGGATCCCCATGAGACTGACAATTCCTAGGAAAAAAGTGGTCATTGCTCCCACTTCCATCCCCACCCTGCCTCTCCCAAGCCTTGGCATAGAAAACCATTACATGACAGTTTAATTCTCATGAGCTTTATAAAACAACTGTGAAAGAGGGCCAGTGGAAACTCTGAGCCAATCTTCTGATGAAAAGTGCATTCTGGAGGCCCTTTGTTCAGTCAGGATTAGCAGAGCCGTAGGAGGGGTGCTGCAGAAGCTTATGTGGCATTTGCCAGGGGTTTAGGTAATGCTTATGCCAGCCTCAAAGAGCCAACGGCAACTCACCACTCTGCCTGCTTCATAGATAGCAACAACCACAGAGCGCTGTGTGTAAGATTGCTGTAACCACTGCAGTAAACATTAAAGGTGGACAGGGCATGATCAGACTAAGCAAAATGTAATGTGAAAAAGAAAGAGCCAGACTATATGCCTCATTCAAGGTGTTACTTAAGTCCTTCATCAAGGAAGGGGGCTACAGACCAAAAGCCCCCATCTCACCAGCATTGTTAGCACCAAGTTCAGAAGGAAAATGAACTTTCAGACATGGTTCTCTCTTTCACTGCTTCTTAATTGACTGACTCTCTTGCTGGCTGCACACTGCAATTGCCCCTCTTCACTTTGCTTGCCTGTTCATTGCAGGAGGTGTTGCAAATCACTCCTCAGGTCCTGAATCCTCCCCACACATTGTGTAGGAAGCCCGGCCACCTAATTTTTTATGGATTATTAAATTTTTTATCCACAAAATTCTGTGTGGATTCCACTCAATGGGCCAGTCACCTAACGGTTCTTTTTTGTATCAATAAGCCTAACTATGTAGGCATCCCTTTATCATTTCAGGCCTTTGCACTCCACCCTTGTGGAATTTGGCAGGACCAGGGAGTGAAACATTGTGATGAACAACAAGCTGTTAAGCTGTCTCAGGATGCAGTGGGTGTACAGAAAACATCTAAATGACATGCACAGCAATCAAAGGTATAGTCAAGCCAGACACAACACAGAGAATCCTACAGTGAGCCCCTGCCATTAAAAAGCAGGATCCCCTTTCTCTGTAGGTCCTCCAGCTGACGCTGGAGTACCACACAGGTCTAGTGAGGGGCCAGGCCACTGAATCCAGCTCTTGATGACAGCAGGAAACAAAAAGGAGATGAGATGAGGCAAAAGGAAAGATCCATTTCCCTTAAGGAATCACACTTCTAGGTTCACACATGCATCTAAAGGCTGCAATATGAGTGAAAATCTTGCATCCTGAGTCTGAAGGGCAGTCTTTCTTGTCCCTCTTCAATGACTCAAGTTGTCTCTACTTTGTGTTCTGGATTTTCAATAGGTGTCCAAGTTCAAGGAGAACCTGTTCCAGGCCCCGCTGGTTTGCATCGATGGAAACGTGCCTCTTTCCACTATTCAGTATGTCTGTCAGCTAGCCAGAGAGCATCAGCTAGCAGGTAGGGAGGACTCATCCAGCCCTGGCCCCGTAGCTCCTAACCTGTGCTCCAAAACAACCTGCACACACTGAGCACTCTCCACTGCTGCTTGCTGGAGATACCCAGTTCTTGTCTGACATGCTGACATTATTCTGTGCTCCTTTCTACACACTGCTCCTTTATTTAAAATGGATGAAACATTTCTGCTTTCTTTAAGTTTTTTTCATTCTGTAGGTAAATCACATTCCCAATAGGGTAAAAGCTATAGCCCTTAAACCCTGCCAGAAAGCCAGGAAAAGCTGTTCTCTGCCTTTAAGCTCAAGGCAAGCACAGATGTGCGTGCTTCTGCCAGTCTGAACAGCAACATAGTTTGCTTCTCAGAATAAGTGCTAATGCATCTTTTGAGAGATTTTGTCTGCCACTTCCCATAAAAGACATTCCCATAAAAGTCCATCCCCTGGTATGCTGAGGTCTCTTCACAAGGCTTCCTGAGCCTTCAGAGTCATGCCTTTGCTTTTAGAAGCAAATTCTGAAGAAGAGGAAGACAAAGTTCTTCAAACCTGGCCGAGGCTCCAAAACCAGATAGCAGGAGTAGCAAACCCCAAACCTGGTCAAATTATTCCAGAGCCATAAGCAACTGCATTCTTTCTGAGCAACAGGAAGGAAAATTAGGAAACTTTGTCCCCAGTGCGGGGGAAATAGTACATAAGCTGCTAATAGCTTATACATATAAACTCAGTTGTGCAGCTCACAATAAGCCTTCCACTCCACACCCTGCTCTGAAGTGAGATTAACTATTAATTAATTAATTAATTAACCCATTGCAATGTTGTTTTAAAGTGTGTTATGAGCCAACAGATGAGAACAAGGCTTCTAAGCCATTCCTCTCAGACAGTTGGAAAGCGCTCACGTACATCTCCCCCAACCTGCAAGAACTAAGAGCAATAAATCGGACCCTTGGGAACCCTCTGCCAGCAGGTATTGAATACTGAGTCACTCTTTCAGATAATCTAGACCCTGGAGAGACCTCTCCAGCTTCCTCTCCAGCTTCCATTTCAGAATGACAACTTTTGCTGATCATAAGTGCCATATGGTGCTAAATCAGAAGTTGCCAAAGCAATAGCACTGTTTCTCTGGGGCAGTGAATGTAGTCCAGCTCCAAAATCATTAACTTTGGCTCTAAGAACTACTTTACAAAGCCCACACAGCAGCCTCGTGCAGGGCGACAGTGAACTAGCCTACAAACTGCAACTTGTTTTAAATCACTAGAGCTGGTCAACACAACACTTGTGAGAGAAAACATGGATTTTGTGAGAAGATGTACATTTTCTGAATTTAATGCACAGGCCCATTTCAATCACTTTTGGGGCATTCTGATGTTGCTAAAATAAGC
The DNA here is from genome assembly GCF_036417845.1 of Apteryx mantelli. Classification (NCBI taxonomy): domain Eukaryota; kingdom Metazoa; phylum Chordata; class Aves; order Apterygiformes; family Apterygidae; genus Apteryx; species Apteryx mantelli. The sequence continues at coordinate 158,077,807 of NC_089978.1, read as the reverse complement.
ATGCTGCAGTTGAAAATAAACAACTAATGGGGCTTTCATTTCAAGCAAATTGGGTTATAACACAGTGGGAATTCATAAGCATCCTCAGCTTCTTCCACCTTACAACCATCCTTACATGGTTTGTAAGGAACAGGCCATACTGCTATCTATCAAAGAGACCTGGGATGGCTCTCTGTTCAAAAACAGAGATCCCATTTTCACCACTTCATCAATCAAAAAAGAACAATCCCTAGTTTATATACTTGTCTTGGTGAAGCAGGATGTTATGACCACCATTGTTCTAACAATAACCACCCTTTGGGGAAATAAAATATCCCCATCACACACCAAGAGAAATTCAGTAGCATTAAGACAATAATGTCATGCTCCAGAACAATTGTTTGGTCTCTATAGACAAATGTGTAGTCCCATGAGAAGTGGTTTCCTCAGCAAAGGACAGAGGCATGGTATGGAAGTCGAGGGTTGGAAAAATTCATCTTTCTCATGATCAATTTAAAGAAAAAAAATATGTATCAACCAGATTTTGGGTAGTGCTCATAAATAGGCTGCCAGCCCAGTGGTACAAAAAGGTCAACCCAGAACCTTTAAAGTTATGTCATAGTTTTTCCTTCTCCCAACCTTGCCATCTAAAGAGCTACCATCCAGGTTGGAGGATGTTGTCAAGACTGCAATGACCTTGGCCCGGCCTTTGCTGACACAACTGCGCTGTGTGGTGGTGACACTTGGCACTCATGGAGTCCTCTTATGTGGCAAGAGCATGGGAGGGAGCGTCTTGCTTTGTCCCGGAGCTCACGAACAGGTAAGGGTACAGAGAACAAACTCTAAGCTCTCAGTTGCTTCTGTCTGGGACAAAATAGCACCATTGCTATTTCTGGTGGTGTAGTAACAATCCTGGAAAACATAGCACCAGTGTTTGCCTCTCTGGCAAATACACATTTGGGAGGGTGGAATATGCAGATCTGAGGATTAGCAAAAACATTCAAGCTGTCTGTCCTGGTACTTCTGGCTCCTAACAGCAGTGTTTATAGTCAGCTAGCTTAAAATGGGCTTTCCATGAATATTCATAAGTGCAAATTTTGTTTTCAGGAACTTAAATGGCTGCACAAGTGTAGAGGGAAAATGATTTTCCAAAGGATGCAAATAGGTCTTGTTCGAAGTGTGCAAAGAGATTACTGACCTTTTTTTCTTTTTTAGCATCAGTGCAGGACTGGATGACATCAACCTTGTTCAAGCATCCCTTCTCAGCTTGGACAATTCCCACTAACTTTCATTCTACTCTTTCCCATGCAGAGCACTGCTACCAGCCTGTGTGCCGCCCACTACCCGACCATCCACATCAGCAGGGAGGAGATAGTTAATGTTTCAGGAGCTGGTGACAGGTACATTGCTAACTGCTTCATCTTCTCCAGCTAAATGTGGAACCTTCATAATCTGAATTCTTTTAAATGCTACTGCAAAGACAAACTACATTCTGCTGCTTGAGAATTAGACACTAAAAATACAAGAACAGGACTGGTTACTGTGAGTCCTTACAAAGCTTGCTAAAATTTTCTACCTAAGCATCTTGAAGCCAGTCTTGCCATTATTAGTTTTGCTTTTCTTTAAGATCCAAGCCTTTCATGGCAATCTAGTTGTTCTGAATTACTTTGGACCGAGGTGCTAAAAGCAAAGTAGACCATCTTACATCAAAGCTCTCTTACTAACTACTCCAGCACTTCTCCAGTGGAAGTGGGACTGCCACTTAGTAGTTAAAATTGCCCTATAAAAGCAGTTCATCAGGTTCAGCATCAGCATCTGGCAATAGCTCATGTGTTTCAAAAGAGTCTCCTATGTAATTCCCCTAACTGTTCACACAGTGTTGTACGCAGGAGTAGGAAATGAGAGATATTATTCCTAGCCCCAATGATCAATTCTAAGTCTGTCAGAGTAATATTTTATTATGTTCATTGTTAACTTGTCAAGCTATATGTAGAAGTCCCCCCCCCCTTTTTTTTTTTGCTTCATATGCTGCAATAATTGATTCTAACCTTTGACTGCCTTGGACAAGACCAAAAGGGTGTGTGCGACAGATCTTTCCTTTTATTTTTCTACTCTTACCTACCAATAACTCAACATAGCAACACTTCTCCTTTTCTTTCTTATGGGTGGGAAGAATGAAAAGTCACTTTTATAGAAATTTACAGAGGTCTTCAATATTTTAGCTAGGATCATTCAATAATTTCTTGCCAAACTAATTAGTCCAGTTAACGCCAGGGTCTCCAGTTACTCCTTGTATCCCTAGTCACCTCTAAGATGAGTTGACTACAACTGGCACAACTCTCCAAAGAAGACTGGAGCGTTGTTCAGTGCAATCCCTGTAAGCATAACAACAGGGAAAACGAGGCCGGAAGGAACCTTGAGGGGTCAGTCTGTCCTAAGGAAAGCTCAGCTTTGCTAACTACTCAAACAGATGTGTCTAACCTTCTGTCAACCCCTCCAGTGATGCAGCTTCCTCCTCTACACCATCTGTTCCATACATAACCACCCCTTAGCATGGGATGTTTTTTTCTTGAGGCTAATGTAATCTTTTTTAGGGGTTCCTTTCCCTTTTAAAAAGCTTAATTTAAGGGCAGAGCAAAGGCTAAGTAAAATGTGCCACTGCCAAACTGAGATAAACAGAAGGCATACTTTAAGTTTGTGTTTCCTTCTAAAACCATCTGAATGTTAGGGGCCCATTACTGCTCCTAGTGCTGAAGTAAAATTGATCTCTTCTCTGGAAATCCCATTTCCCAGAGTCTCAAGCCCCTGTGTAAATTTTCCCAGTCCTCTTGTTTGATCAGTGACATCCTTTCCGATAACCCACGGCTGCTGCTCTTAGCTGCAGGAATCTCCAAGTGCACAAACAGATCCCCGAGCTGTAAACACCCAGAAACTGCAGTCACATACATGGTATCAGTTGGGCATATAAACTTTTAAAGTTGCCTAAACCCACCTCACACAAGAGGTCTATGAACACTTTCAAGGGTCTATGCAGTAGAGCATAACCCAGGTTTGTGGCATATTCATGGCTTGGTCCCCATGAATCCTTGCACTTTAGAAACGCTGGGCAGGAGATGCCGTGCAGCCAGAAACAGCGCTGCAGTCCTCCTCACTGTCTCTCTAGGGAGTTGGAGAAGATGGTGGAGCCTTTCCCTGGGATGGCATCTTGTCCCACTAAGAGAAAGGAAGTCTGCAGCACTGGTTCATGGTAGGCCTTGCACTTTGTTTCAATCCTGAGGCTCTTTTACAGCTCCGGAGATGCTGCCCAAGGAGCCGCTTCTGTTTTCAGGGTGCGGCAACTGTTTGCTCCTAGCACCTGGCTGTCATGACAACATAACACCACATGCCTGCACTTAGCATTGCTAGGGAATATTGCCCCAAATATTTATTCTGAACCTCTGGAGCTGTTGAGAGATTGAATGGCTTTTGGAAACCATAATCTTCTGTGCCATTGTTAAGGAAAAAAAGATGTTGAGGTATTTAACCAGAGTACAAAAGGTGTTATTTTTCCCTCTTCTGTAATCAGAAGCCCTTGGGATCCCTTAGCATGAGCCCATTCCCCCACAAGTGGCAGGCCAGGCTAAGTCTGTCCCATCATTCCCATCAGCACGCTCTGGCACAGAGCAAGAGTGGCCCAGTGCTCCAGCCCAGCGGCAGGAGCAGACCCTGCCGGGGTTACAGTGCTACTTGCTGAGATCCTTTCTGGAGGGAGGTCCCAGGCCCCAGCTCTCCACACCTGCGGGACATCGGTGGAGTCTCCTCCATGGTGCTTACAGGGGGCAGAGGCCGCCCCATGAGGAGGCAGCCCCATGGCTGAAAGCACATGGGACTGCTGGGAGTGAGGGAGTCCCTTGGCACCCCATCCCACTGCGGGGCAATAAAGCCTGCCCCTTTCTTGCAGGCCTAGCTTGACTGAGCAACACTGGCATTCAGACTGCTTTATTTAGCTGTCCCTTGTCATCCACTCAGGACATAGATTTAATCATTAATCCTCCCTACTGTCACATTTTCCTGTCCTTGCTTTTTCCTCTCGAATGCCATTATCGTCTCCCTTCCTCTTTGCCTTCTCCTTTGTCCTTTCCTAGCTTCCTGTTATCACTTTTGCCAAGGTATGTATTTAGCTGCGAATAAACACTAGCTGTTCTCAGCAGATCACAAATACACAACTATGCTTCAAAAGAGCCTTCCATTGAAAGCCATATGAAGTCCTCTCCTCCTGACAGACTCCTCAGTACTTCATGAGGACCTGTGAGTGAGAGCTGTTGTTCCAAATACTCACATCATTTTTACTGGGAAATCTCAAACAGAAAACCACAGCTTAAGTTCAAAAAAGTCTGTATCAAAAATCTCATTTCTTTTTCCAGCTGTGCCTGTTGCTTCTTGCACATACATATGGAAACTTTACCTGTCTTCCCATCCACCCCCTCCTAATTGGGCGAAAGGAGGAAATGTAACAGGTAACAGATAAGGAGCAGATAAATGATGAAAATAATTAGAGAGTGAGGGAAAAGCAGATTTCTCCCCTTTTTAGATACCCTTCTTTTCCCCTGCCTCACCTGGAAAACTAGGGAGAAATAAAATGTAGTAGAATGGGAAAGTACCTCAACTTCTCACATGAGAATCAAACAACTCCTAAAATGCAAATAAATAGCACTATTTGGTGCCCCAAATTTAAAAATAAATATAAAAAAGCAAAACCCTCTCATTAGAATTTCATCCCTTCTCTGTGACTTACTGAGATGTTTTCTGCTTCTGTTAAGTATTGGTTTGGGTTCAAATGAACTCACAAATGACCAAGTTCCTGAGGTCAAAGCTGTTTCCCAGTGATCAAAACTATCTTTCCTTTCTCTCCACAGTTTAATGGCGGGAATCATTGCAGGGATGCTTGCTAACCATGACACAGATACCTGTGTTCGGATGGGTCTTCTTGCTGCAAGCTTGTCTCTCTGTTCCTATGAGCCCATTTCCCCAGAAATCAGCACTCACAGTGTCAGCCTGGAACAAGTCAAGGGCAGGAGCTGGCCAGAGGTGAAGATATGGGAGATGGACTAGATCTTCTGCACCATGGCTTTCTCACTCATTACCTTATCCTTCCTAACACACCCAACATTGGCATTTCCAGGAAGTAGGCTGTATTTTGAGCTTCAAGCTCAGAAACTGGCTGCTGACCAGAGGACTTGGACTTTCAATGCACACTGTGCCTTTTGGGAGGTGAAGTGTCAATGGACTACATTTGGTGACAGCTTGTATTGCGCTGTACACACTCACTTTTGTCCACTGTTGCTTCCTCTCTCTTTTTTGGCATGTTGCAGCAACTGCAGCTCGATTCTTCTGTATACCACCTGTTGATAATTTATCTCACCTCATGCGCTAATGGGAGTACTCAGCTGTTCTGATCTTGAGTGAAACCTCAGGCCCCAAGCCAGGGAACCCTTGTAAAGAAAAGCTGGATTCAGCTCTTGTAGACCTCCTGCTTTCCTGAACTTCCAGTCTAGACTTTCTATTGAGGGAATTTTTCCTTTCACCATCTTGTGTCACTGTTGCAGCAACAGACTCTCTTGCTCCTCACTCCTGATTTCTATCCAACATCTCCCGTGAACCACAGCCTGTGGCAAGCCTCAGCTGGCAAGCACATAATGCTGTAGACTACGTGACTGATCTTCCCAAGCCAGCCTGCAAATGCTGGATTTTCTTGCTCTGAAGTTCAACACCCCTGAAGAAAGTGGGCAAGAATAATCAAAGAGTGTTAAGTGGGGCCCAGCTAGTGGCCTTTGTAGGATGACTGCCCCCTTTTTACACATGCCTTCCTCTAAACTTTGGGCTTCCTAAATCCTCAGCCCAGAAATTCAATTCTGAAGCAAAAGACATCAAACATCCCCCCCTCCCCTGGCTAAGAGAAGTGGAGCAAGCTCCTCTCCTAACTCCTCCATTTCCAACCCACTTGGCAACCCACTGGCTACCTGACATAGGAAACTTCCCACACGTGGCTGGCTGAACAACCGCACTGAAAGACACACATGGCCTAGCAACCCTCGTGGAGCATTGCATGCAGGGACCAAATTGCTTGGTCTCACCTTCTCTTCCCTCTGGTGTTCCTGTCCTTCAAGAACAAGAAGATTTCCAGCACCATCACTGAAGATCAGGACAATCATACTGTTGCCACGGAAGTGGGAAAGCACAGGCCTCATTTACGGATGGACATGCATGTTATATAAATCAAATGACTCTCCCAAGTTCACAGTGAGTCCATGGCAAAGCGAGGAACAGAACTGAGCTATCTTGACCCTCTGTCCCAGCCTTGAGCTGCATGGTGATACATCCGCCTTTAATCTTTCCAGAATCTTTATTAGCAAGGACATCTACACTTAGATCAATTTTATACAAATTAAGTCTTGTCCAGAGGCTTTTAGCAATTAACTAATGCAGCCAGCTTGGCTATGGAAATCAACTACTCAATCCTCTCTTGTGTAGTTTACCTCCTGGAGATAGCTCTTCTAGTTTTCTTCCAACCCCTGAGAGATTAAGCTTTAGGGAAGGACCACACCAGCTCTGTCTCTGTTATTTAAGTGTTACACAGGATCATTCGTTGCTGAAGGGACAATAACAAGTGGTGGCAGTGGGTGAGTACAGGGAGCTCTCTGTGTGGGTCTCGGAGGGGTGCTTACTAGCTTATACCTCCAAAGTCAAAGGCGAAAGGCTCAAGACTACTAAGCCATTCCCACATCTCAAGTGAGAAGGCCAGTGACCATGTGAACACAACCCTGCTCCACATCATAACACCCACCATGTAATTACAAACACCAAAATGATGGCTGTGGGAAAGGGACAGGGTTCCAAAATAGGTTTGAGGTACACAGTCAACAAAACAGCCTCCTTCTCACTTACAGCCTTAAACTAGCTGGTACTGATTGTGGCTTCCTAGTTCAGAGTTACAAGGGCTGTACATGAAAATACATATTCTTTGCTAGAGCTCCTTTGCTGTTTGTACAGAAAATTATAGCAGCAGATGTGTAGAAATCATTTCTGATTTATCTCAGCTCTGGCCTCCTGCTGGCCCAACCTCCCTTCTGCTCACAACCAGGAGGGTGGGATAGCAATTCTGCAGAAGAGCCTGCGATGGTGAAAGATTTTCTTCTTCAACTTAAAAGCCATGATGGGCACACAGACAGGAGGAAGCTTGTCCCAGCATTACACAGGCATGAAAATACTACACTCTTCAGACTCTTTCCTCCCACCACAAGGATGCAGCACAGCAGGCAGGAACCAAGACGCTTCCACAGATGCCTTTTCACACTGGAAATCTGGTCCTAGAGTGGCAAGAGGTGGTGGATGCTGCGGTGGTGTGGCTGCTGCCCTCTCAAGCCGAGCCTTGAAATTTAGAGTTACCCTCTAGCTGGAAACGATAATCATATCCTACCTAAACATTGTGTCTAAAGCCAATGTTGCAAACAGAATTAAAAAAAAAAGAAAAAAGTCAGGAAAGATATTTTTCCCCAAGGATTCTGGGAAGGAGTGGTGTTTTGCTTTCCATCGCTGGCAATTTTGTAGAAACAAAGGTATATTTCTGGAGATAAGAAGATGTGGTTTTGAGCCCAAAATGACTACATTGTTGGCACAGAAGAGCTGCAGGAGGCCAGCTGCTACCACGCATGCATTGTGGGGCTGTCTCAGGGGCCATCCATCCCACAGAACCAGCCATTGGATGTCCGGGCAACACCACACACATTGCCCTTTGCCAGATTTTGCCTATTGACAGATGATGGTCCAGGACTCAAAGAGCTCTGCTATTGCTGGATGCACCCCAGGCAACTGCTCAGTGACAAGGCCACCAAAGAGCAGAAGAAGGTCCTGACCAGGGCCCAGACAGAGGAGTAGGGATGAGCTGCTGCTGGCTGCCAATGGACCTTGCCCGCTCTGGGCTGGCAGTGCCTACTTCAGATTCAGGCCAGGTCAAAGAGAAGCTGGCAGTGGCAGGTTGTGACCCTGTGCAAGGCGGCTTGTTGGCCTCCAGTGCCAACGGCTTGTATTCACATCCCAAAAACCATCCCCATCAGCACCACCTAGGCCAGGCAGGACTGCCCAGGCTGAAGAAAGACCTAGAGATAGCATGAAACACTCCGGCAAGTTACAGGTATGTCACAGCAGCACTGTGGAGATACTGCAGACCCACTGCCATTTTTCCTCTGTGGAAAAAGACTTCCAGTGCTGGGGATGGCCATTACCACTAGGAAGTGGGACTCAGGGGGAAAGCGGTTAGCCCTGGCGTTCAAGATGGTGACTGCAGCCACGCAGCTGAGAGGGCACTTACAGGGATGTCATAATCTGTCCTCTCCCCATCCAGGTGAGATACCAAATATGGACCAGTATTAGGGAGCAAAAGCATTTGCCATAGAAGCAATGAGGAGAAGTCACACGTGCTCCCAACACAAGGGATGCATAGGATGCAACTGCAGTCACTGTTGGTATTTGGCAAACAGTTCAGTGAACGCTGGAACCGATCAAACCTAATTTCCAGTGGGTTTAGCTCTTGGTGCTGGCTGTTTTTTTAAGCTGATTTATAGTAAGCCTGGAGTAGGCACTCACCCTTTTTTCATACAGAGCATGTACACCAGTAAGGACCCTTGCCTGAGGAGTAAACCTCTAGTGTCTAATAAGGCAGAAAAGCCAACTGAAGCTAGGACAGGGCATCTGTAACATGACTCTCCAGTGTGGACTCTCTGGTGTTTAATAAAAAACGAGTTTTCAGTGAAACCAATGGAGGAATTCACTGGGTTTCTTTCTTCTACCCAGACAACTTCCACAAACTTGTAGCAATTCATTACTTCTGAGCCTGCAACCTTACCATCAAATTTGGCTAAAACTCTCAAAGAACTGAAGGTATGAGGGGTGAGATAGAACTGACAGAGCATTTTATCACACCAGCATTATCTCCTTAAGAAACCATAATAAAAATATAACAGCTGCCTTTTCTGAGAACAAATGGACCCACTTGCATCTTACACATCCCTCTCCCCCTATCACATGCAAGCACTTTGCCAGCAGCCCAACTTACTTGCTTCTTACTTACTTGCTTGCTTCTGCCTGTGAATGTTGTTCAGCTAAAGTATTCTCTGATTGTATGCGGGAAACATGCACACCCGCACGCACACAAACACACCTACCCACCTTTGAGGAGCAATGGGGTGGTAGCGGTGGGAGGGGTGCTGGGGAGTTTGGGAGAGCAAGGGAGGGGATGGGACCTTTGCAAGCAATAGCAGCCCTGTTTGCACATGAAGGGGGAGGTGGGACATGGCAGGGGCGGGAGAAAAGGACTGTGTGCCTGGGGGTTAGGTCTCTGCTCTATAAAAATGACTTCAGCAACCAGTTGTAAGGAAGTGAGGCAGCCCCAACCTCTGTTCCTCCCTCCGGCAGCCTTGGCTGGGTAGGAAAACCCCAAGTGGCAGTGAGGTGAAGCCACCAACCAAGGATGAAGGTCCAGGCACTGACTGCTGCTGCTGCTCTCCTCCTGGTGCAGCTCTCCTTGGCCCCAGCTCTGGCTGAGGGAGCGTGGGACCATGCCCCAGAGAGGCAGCTGGGAGCTGAGAACACCAGAGCAGACCCTTGGCTGCCTGCAGCTGAAGGGGACAACCTGTCCAGGCAGGGCTCGGCAAGTGGTCACCCCCCTGCCAGAGAGGGGAAGGTGGTCACCAGCAGAGCCATGGCTGGGCTCCTGCTAGGCAGTGGTAGGCAGGACGCTGCCAGCAAGCCTCAGAAGCACCAGCTTCAGCCCTCCAGAAGCAGGGGCCTGGGACTGAGCCACCACCTGAAAGGCTATGGGAAATTCAACACGGACACGGTAAGTATGACCCCCTCCGTCGTGAGACAGTCTGCCCTCTCAGACTCTGATCACACGCGGTGTCCATAGCAGTGGGGAGGCCCACCATTTTACCTTGACCTACCACCCTAGCCTGGCACCAGCACGTGGAGGGTTTGCAGGGCACAGATGGAGGGAGAGGATCACCTGGCAGCACCAGGCTCCCCATTCTTACCAGCAACCCGGTCCAGCCCTTACCTGGCTCCCGCAGGGGCACTCCATAGGTGCACGCAGCTCGGCAAGTAAGCTCAGCTGATCTGTTTGCAGGGCTTAGAGTGGCCTCAAAGATGATGGCCTCATGAGCTCATAACAGGGCCAAAGAAACAGCTTCTTTTCTCTGCTTTGCAGCTCCATTGCTTCCTCTAGGGAGAGAGCAAGATGATTTCTAACACTAAGCAGTTGTTATCAAGGGAAATCAGCTGAAGTCCTTAGCTGGTTTGCTCAGCACATAGCTAGGAACAGGTCCTGAGCACGAACAGTATGACAGCTTCAGAGACAAGGAAACCCACCAGGACAACCCAAAAATATATCTCCAAGCTAGAATACAGGAAAAAAAGCGCATTCTCACAGCACAGATTTCTAATCTGGGTTAGTATTTTTCAGCACTGCTGTTCCGAGCAAGTTTTACCACCCAAACACTTGCAGTTGAACAACTAGACATCAGCACTAGGCATCCAAGTCTTGGGATCTTGGAAGAACAGGGATGGAGTTTCACTTCCCCTCCAGGCAGAGGTATCACTGCACCCACACTACAACAGGAAGCACAGACTGACTCATACTGAGCCCCATCCTTAATGCTTTCCCTCACATTTGCTGTATTCACACAACCAGCTTAGCCAGCTGTCAGATTCAAAGCTAAGCTCCCTAGTACTGGCATGAGCCTCAATACTCAGGCACAAAGCGTAGCTCCCTGGTAGTCCATGTAGCGCTATGGGCACATTAAAAGCAGCCAGGACACAGGTCTGTAGCAGGAGCAGCACCTGAGCATGCTGTGTTCATGTGAACATCAGGTAGAAAAGCTGCTTTCAGGCCATTCCTCGTAAGTGCAGCGTGAATGTGCTTGCAACAATGCCGCAGCCCAGCATTGAATCCATGTTCTGCTTGTGGTGCAAATAAGGGTGGAGGCAAGTGACAGTATTAACAGCCCTAGAGTATCACCTGGTATCTTGTGAGGCTTCAAGCAGAGCCCATGGCTGTGTGTGCTGGTGGCAAGTAGGTCAGGACTTAAGTGCAGGTTGGGTGCATTTGACAGTGTGGAGGGGACAGTCCCACTCCATGCTCAGTGTATGCAACACTCCCCAGCTCCCTGGGGTCTCATGTTTACCCGTTCAGCCGCTCTGCTACCAAGCTCTCCCAGCTGTGTAACTGGGGGCACCATCCTTTGATTCGAGAGAGTTGCCCCTCACTGCTTGGACAAGCACAGCTCCTTGCAGGCCCTAGCTGAAGGGAGGCACAACTCTTCATTATGCCCAAGAAATCTACTTTGCTGTCTCATCTCTGAAACAAAGAACTTCTCTTATTTATCAAATCATAATTACCTTTAGATAGGACATAAACAAAACTTGCATAAACCAACATGCCCCAGAGGAAGGCATCTATTCAGTCCCCTGCTGCATGCACCCGACTCGGACCAACCAGACAGCTTAGTGACAAAGCCCAAAGAAAAATAGTGGTAGTTTGTAGGGTCTTAGCCTGTGTCTTTAGTCTCTCCTGCTCTGTCCCCCTCAGTTTGAAGGCAGCTGCCCAAGAGAGAGCAGGCAGCTTCTTTTCCCTGCGAACACAATAGTTTCTTTCAAGGAAGAGGCCAGAGAAATCCATTTCAGTGGGAAAACAATGGCCCAGGCTCTTGCTCCTGGTAGCCCCAGGGCCAATGCATCCACTGGCTCTGAGGTCTCGTGCTCCAGCCTGCCAAATGGGCATCATCTCCCCAGACAGCTCATTCATTTCACCTGGCTGACTCCATGCTCAGCCAGGCTGATCTATCAGGGATGGTGTCCCCAAAACCCTGTGCCTAGGAGGGGTGCTGGTGGGCCACCTGCCCACACAGGACTGCACCCACAAGCCCACCTGCAGCATCCTTTCAGTCATGTCTTTCAGTGGCTTATCATGCTTTCTGCCAAAGGAAGTAATAAATTAACACTGAAACTCTTTCCTCAGCCCCTAACTTCTCTAGATCCTTATACAAAGCTACCACTTTATAGACTGGTAAACAGTTTGTCCAGCTCATGCAGTTTTTACATTTACATTTTTACATTTACATTACATTTTACATTTACTGTTTTACATGAAAGCCAAGCATCCAGCAGCAAATGCTCATCCCATTACATCATATAATCTTCTGCAGCTTGGCTTTGTTTTCTCATGAAAGCCTCTTCGGCCTGCCTGTCGGGGGGAGATTAAGAGGATCTTTTGAGCTCCTCTAATTTCCAGACTTCTGACTGGTGTCAGTTTGAAAGTGCAGGAGACAACAACCCCCGGCAAGTGCCATCCCAGGGGCTGAGCAGTTGACACTGCCACTAAATGACTGGCTGAATGGCTGTCCTCCTCCTATGGCTTTGCCAGGATTGCTGTTCGCTTTACACGAGGCTGTGGTCCTTCTGCAGCCACCAGGGCAGGCAATTAAACAGGGCTGTACCTAAGGCTCTTGCACAAAAGAGGAACGGTACATAATTTGCTCAAATAAAATCACAAAGCTCTACCCTAAGCTTCTGCAGAAAGACATTTTGTTAGTCTCTCTGGTCTTGCTGACCTCCTCTTAAGGAAGAGGGGGTTTATTTGAGGGAATTTTTTGCAGAAAGCCCTCCCATGCTGGCATCTCCATGCCAGCACAGAGTCCCTGGCAGGTAAGTCTGGCCCATGGGCACTTGGCAAACCTTTCTTTTGCAACTTCTGTACACTTAAAGTGAGCCCACACAGAAAATAACTTGGCTGGCCTGGGGACACCACAAGCTCCTTAGCAGTGCAGGGGTCAGGGCTCTGCTTAGCACAATCAGCAGAACCCCAACATGAGCGCAGCCGGGTGTGCAGGCTTGCGGAGCCAGCGGGGCTGGGAAACATCGGACACTGGCACTACGGCCACCTCTCGCCCTTTTCAGTACTCCTGCCACGGGATTCAGTCGCGGCCCTGCCAGAAGCCCTCCGACTGCGACGGCTGCCTCGGCCTCTACACCTGCAAGCTGCCCAAGGGGACGTGTGACTTGAAAGCAGTTTCCCGGGAAAGAGGTAGAGCACAAGCCCCTCCGCCAGAAGCGCATTGTGGCAACGGGGCACCAGGGTCGCCCAGCACATGGCCACCTGAAGGCACAGCCCTTCAGCAAAATCCCTCCAAACCCAGCAAAATCAGATCTCCCCTAAGAAGGTTTACGAGAGTCTTGTCCCCCAAATTCAGATGCCAACTACCACACCAGGGCTCCCCTCAGGGAGGGCCATGAGGGCTTCCATCCCCAGCTCTCCCTTCTTGGGAAACCTTGCAGGTGTTTCTGGGGACACAAGGTGCCTCAGGTGCCAAAGACTGATGGGACAGAAAGTGTCAATAATGTCATTTTTCCAATGCAGTCCTCACCTGCTCTGCTTTAGTCCTTGAGCACCTCTGAGGATGGCTGCTTCTTTTGGGAGAAAAGCAGATCCCAGGGGCACTGCCCTGCAGAGGTGAAGCCCTCAGACCAAAACTTCATGCTCAAATCCTCCAAATGACTTGCAGACACCTCTGTGTCCACACAGCCTGAGCTGTCCTGCTCAGACCCACCCCTGCCCCATGTTTCCCTCTGGAAAAAAGGGGCTGCCTTCATTCCCTGCCACCAGCCTGCGCAGGCAAGCTGAGAAGCGGAAAAGAGCTCAGGGTTTAACTGATGGCTTGGAGTCAACCAGCGTGGGCTCTGCTCCCCCCCAGGCCACAGACTTCTTGTAAAAACTTGGGGAAACTTAATTGACATCTCTGGACTTGAGTTGCCTCATCTGCCTCACAAGCATCTTGGCAGTCTTACAGCCTTACAGCATGGGCAGCTTGTTAGTTGGTAAAACATGGCAGAGGAGGAGATGTAAAGCTTTCCAGAGACACTAGTATTATGGTTTCCCAACTGAGCAACGCTGCTCATGACAATGTTCAAGAGTTGCTTAATTAAACGAGGAGTGGCAGGTAGCAGAGACCTCAGCTTTTAACTGCACAAATTGAGGGTCCCAGTTCTCATGACTGACTCATGGAAAAGAAACCCATCCAAGACTATTAAATACAGAGATGCCAGCTCTGACACAGGAAGCCCATGATTGCTGGACATACAGTGGGCAAGTATAGTGCTCTGGGAATAAGGTATATATAGCATATAGGACATACCCATTATATATGTTCTGTTTGTGCAGTCTTCTCTGGGCATCTGCCATTGGCACAGTCCACGGGAAGGTACTGGGCTAAGTGGAGCTGTGGTTGGACCTAGCACAGCTGTTCTTATGTCTTTTCTTAGCAGGTGGATTCCTCCAAAGCATATAAAGCACTTAAAGACATGTGGTCCTGCTCATCCTGGAGCAACACAGCTTGACTTAACACTGGAGAGGCTGTCCTACGACTGGAGACCAAAATTTCTTGTCTAAGTTTTGTTTTAAACCCTTAATTACAAAGTTGTAAGCATTTCTTTCACTGTGCTTTTCATGCCACTGCTTTTTTAGCCTCCAGGATTTTGTAAGCTATGTAGGTTTGATTCCCACTTTCCTTAGAGCTGCCAATGAACATATTCAGTGGGTACAGAGCCCTGTGCTGGCAGAGCACACTTGGAGCTGTCCTGTTATGTGCAGCCCCAAAATGCAACAAATGTGGCTATTTTACAATTCATTTTATTTTGAGCTGTTAGGATATTGCAGGTAAAAGCTGCCAGTATTCCAGCACGTTCACATGGAAATTGAAGTTCAGCTAAGAAATCTGGTAGCCTCGGGCATCCCAGGAAACTCTCCCAACTCCTTACCACAGCTCCAATGGAGGAAGAAAACCCACTCTGTTGAAAACATCTTTTGAGAAAGGTAACGCGGAGCTCCTAGGCTGAGGCTTGGCTGTGGGGGGACAGCATAGGACACCCAGTTCTAGAGGCTGGAACTGAGCTGAAACATCCTCTCCATTTACCTCTCCACAAGGCTTTACTGGTATCCTGGCCACTTTGTGGAGAGAGGAGAATGCCTTTCCATGCGTGGGTGCACCTAAGCTTTGCAAAACCCAGTTTTTCTATCACTAAAAAAAGCAAAGCAAAGAAAGCATGTGTTTTCAGTAGAAAAAAGAAGAGCTTTTGGTTGTGAAGATAAGCTTCACACACAAATTCTCCACAGCAAGAAGATTTCAAGATTTTCCACTTACTGCAGAGGTTGTTCCAGTGCTTCAGAAATGCCTCTCTTTGGTCCCTGTAAATCCTGGGGTTGTTAGAGCTGAAAAAAGATCCACCATCCTGATCTAATTGTTTTATTCCTATATGCCCAAGCTCATAGAAGTACAGAAGAAAAAAAAAAATCAGCATTGTTAACCTATTCATCCAACCTGCTCTATGTGGCTTCTTATAGACATCGCTCAATTCCTCCAGAGGGAGCGATCTGTACCTTGTTGCTAGTAAAGGACAGCTGTGGCCTGTCCTATGCAGACACACAGGAAGCATCACACGCTCTCATTTTTGTGTGCTTTAATTGTTATCAAGAAAATTCCTTCCTGAGGAGAGATGGGGTCTTAGATACAGAAGTTACCGCTTCACAGACTAGATATAGCTACCATCTGAGATGCGGATCCTAAGACTGAACCAAGTTGTGAAAGACCAAATCTGGCAGTGTGAGTGGAGGGCAGCTGACCACGTCACCAGCCCTCATCAGCCTTTGTATTGGGACCATGAGCAACAGCTGGCTCGAGCTGTTGGCACTACCCAAGGAAAAAAACCCAGATTTTTAAATTATAGCTAGAAGGTTAGACAGGGCTCTTCTATGCACAGCTTTAGATAGAAGAACAGGTATTCATTTAGATTGAACAGTGACAGAAGGAAAGACATCTTCTAAAAAGAGAACTAAAACACAGCATTTAATTAATCTTAAATTACACCACAGCTCACAACAATTCCCTTTGGTGTGGCATTACTGCCTCCTGTGGCAAACTAGACTAAATAGTGCAAATTTTCAGTACGGTGTCAGGCCCAGCAAACCCAGGGGATGATCCATGAACAGGCCCAGGACGCTGGCAGGCCTGGCTCTGTGCCCGCTGCGTTGTGCCCACTGAGGTCAATGCCTTTGCCCTCGCCATGCAGCAGGGCTCACATCGTGCTCACAACTACGTAGGCTTGCATCTCCTTCAGAGTCGCTTTTCTGGTCTTTAAAGTCTGTTTTTAATTCTTGCCAATTTCTCTGCTCCACAAACCACCCCCCATTCTCATATCACCTCCCTCTGCTCTTTCACACTTTGAATCTGATTTGAAGCAGCTCCTGCATCTGAACAGCCTCCCTGCCTCTCCCTCACTTCACAGTTCATCTGCGAACATGGCTATCGCGTGTCTCCTCCCTCAGGTACTTTCTCTAAGTTCTTTTTTCACTTTGTAAAGAGTCCTGGGGCAGAGAGGATAATAAATGTGCATGGTATTGTAAAAGCTTGGTGTACTGAATTTGACTAAGAACAAACACAACACCATATGTTTCAAGTAACTGCACTAACTCTGCAGACCCCTACATGTGGGGCACACTCCGTTGGGGACACTTGCAGGTTCAGCTGCAAGTTGGCTTGTCCAATCCCATTTTATTGCTGCTTCAACTGTCTCCATACATCAGTTGGGAGGACAGAGATTCTGGTGCTGTCTGTCGACTCGTCCCCGCACCCCGTGTGATACTACTGCTGTCCCTTATCTATTGTGGCACCCAGATAGCACTATGTATCATAGATATAACATGTCCTGTTATGTTGTGAGCCAACAAAGCACCATATAAATCCTCTTCACTCATCCCTCCACCATCCACCCCACCTGCCCAGCCACCCACTCCTACCACCACCCATCTCCTCTGTACTTAAACATCAGCTCTAGCAGGGAAAGTGGCTGCCACTGTATGAATCTTTGGAAACACAGGCTTCAAAAGACCCCAGCAGTTACTGGATCCTCAGCTCCTACCGTATTGAGTGGAAGCAAGCTCCTCTGAACCTGGATATTGGTCAAAAAGGCCCTTTAACCCACAATAGCCCACTGACCACAAGGGAACTCAGACAATCTGCAAAACCCCAGCAGTCCTGTGTAGCACAGCTGCCCCAAATATCACTGCCCCAAGGACCTCTCCCTTGCCTGCATGCACCTCTCACTGGGCCAAGCACCCTGCAACCCTCTCAGAGGGCAGAGGAAGAGATTTTCCATTCATGCAGCAGCAAACTTACCCTCTTGTTTCCTTTCCAAAGAGCAGAGGAGATCAAATGATGTTCCAGCCGTTCTTGGTTGGCTGCCCTCACAAGCAGTGGAAGGGAAACAACTTTTATGCCAGCTGAGAAAGAGCCTTCAACCCCCCTCAACTTCAACACACCTCTCTTGTGCCACTCCACGCCTCTTTCCCACAGAGGCAGGAGGCTGGCAGGTTAGCTGGAAGGAGGGGCAGCAGCAGGTCCTGATGCCTCCCCTCAGAAAGCATAGAAAAAAGCAGCAGCCACATTCCTCCTGCCTGCTTCTTATTGCTCTCCCAGGCAGTTTGGAGGACCAGACATTGCAGGGGGTTCCTTCCTCTCATGGCTTCAATCAGCCATAGATATGGCTTCAAAATTGCAGAGAGCCCCAGTGAATGAGGGCAAGTAGCAACCACATGACCTAGGCAAGAGCTCCTCTAGACTGCACCTTCAAACAGCTCCTCTCATCAAGCGTTTCCTGGTAGAGCTCATGTCCTGATTTTTATTCTAATCAGCTTTACCCAGCATCATTATGTTTTCTACCACTGCTGGAGAGACATTACCAACTGCCTGGTAATGCCTGAGCTGATCAGCAGCAACGCTCAGAAGCAGGAGAGGAAGACCCATCCGACCATCTGGAAGCTGGTCTCAGAGGCAAGACCCTGCAAGAGAGCTCCATTTTCGGCTCCATCTGCAACCAGTCCAGGCAAGAGAAACAAGGCCCACTTGGCACCAAGGCATGTGCATGCAACAAAGCCAAGGGCTCAGCTGCTAGATGTCTCCTCCAGCCCAATGCTCATCCCCAGAGGGGCAAGCGGGCAGACACACAGCTCTCCCCCAAAGAATACCCAAAGTGCCATATACCTTTTATGCCATTCACTTTTAATTACATTGCATAAGGAAAGGCCTCTCCTTGTGCCAGGACCCCCTGGCACAGCCACCCTGGTAGCAGGCTGGCCAATCAAGCCCTCAGTAGGTTTAGTGGTTCCCCCTCACCCGTTCCCCCAGCTCATAAGCTCCTCCTGGTCAGTCTGCATCCTTGTGGTCCTCAGTGTCCTCATTTTGCAAAGAGTTATTTCCATACATCTCCTCTTTCTTCCCGTCCTTGGTGTTTGAGCTCTGCTCAGTCCCTGTGGGAGTCCCATTCTGGCCTCCTGTAACACCAAGCAGAGAGGAGGCAGGGCAAGAGTCATTGGTTAATATTTGTTCTAACCCCAATATAAATAGGAAAATACAACAAAACAAAGAATTGACTAGCTAAGAGATCCAATCCGCTGGGGCATCTGCAACATGCTAGTACAGAGTTCAGAGAGCGCTTGGTCCAGTGCATGGTACTGTAGAAATCCAGAGACTTGTCCAGGCAGCTCTGCAGTCATCAAATCTTCTTGTGGCACCACACACCTGCGTGAGCACATCCTGGCCTTCTCCAGTCTCTGGTGGTCAGCTCACCCAAGGCTGTTGGCCCCTGGGAGCAGGCCAAATGGGAATGATTGATAACAGTCCGATTTGTTGCTGTTAAATGGTAAAGCCCTTCTCTTCTATGGAATGAGCACGTGCTTCACTCTTATTTTTTGTGGAGGAATTTCATTTTGCTACCTGATGAGATGGAGAAAGGAAAATGGACTTATCACAGTAATAGGCAAGACAAGTGTCACTACCTGCTGCCACTGGCTGAGCAAGCCTATACAGAGAATCGCCCCTGCTGTCAGCATGGGGTCCTTATCCAGAGCCACCTGCCCTGCTAGGTGGGAGTAGATATCTGCAGAGCAGGTCATCGCTCTGCTTACCCCCCTGGGAGCAGCGTTGCAGACTGGGACCTGCAAACATGGGTCCAGGCACACCTTCCAGACCGCATTTACCCAGCAGTCCTGGAAGGCGAACATACTACTAAGCTCACTTGGCCAGACCGCAGGTGGATAAGAGGCAGGGCACACCAGCCCCACACACACTGCTGCTCTTTCAGAGTGGCCAAGACAAGAGAGACAGGGATGGGATCTGAACATAAGACCCAGCTCTCTTAGCTAGGGCGTCCAGGCTAGCCCCTCATCAGGGCTTCTAACCTCTGACTGGAGCTCTCTTCCTGACCCCCTTACAGCGGGAATTGAATTCAGCCTCTCAGCACTCCTAGGCAATTCCCACCACTGATCCCTCCAGGCAGAGTTGAAGCCCAGGGAGAGGTTGTCACTCCCCCCACCAGGAACAGCACCCACCATGCCTGAGTCACTGGTCACTCCATTGCCTCCTCAGATCCTCCTTCCTCCTTTGCGAGTCTCAGAAACAGCTCACGGTCCAAACTCTGGTCTCTCACCAACCTCCAGGCAAGGGGCAGATCAGCAGGCAGATCCACCAGCAAGCCAGAGCAGGGATACACCAATTAGTGGTTCCCCCTCACCCATTCCCTCACTGCCAGGGGTCAGGCACTAATGACTCACTCAAGGCTCAAAGCACTGCTCTGCAAGAAGCCACACTCAGTCACTGGGAGAGTCCTGACACCCCACGGTGAATAACCCCTGGTGTTGAATCTCTAGGCCTGGTATCAAGGGAAGAAGAGCCTAAACCTCAAGAAAAGTCAGTGGCTTTGCTGGTCCCTTACCTAGTCCTTTCAGGAACCTATTGACTCCACTCTGCTCCCCACTGGGAAGTGTTTCCAGGTACTCCTGAGCCCGTACCTCAAACAGACCTGCAGGAAGAGAGAAGTCAGCAATTTCTATTTTGCTTCCTTATAAATAAAAGTAAGAAGCACATCTGAAAGCATACTGTCCTGGCTTACCAAATGAACTGTTGCACAGTATAGTGAACAACTCACCCAACCTCCTCCATCAGCTAAGCCCAGATCTGGGACAGGAGCTTTGTCCATGTCCGTGGGGCTCCCAGCCATGCTGCTACCTCCTCCCCAGCACTGCAAGGCTGAGTGATCTGTTGTACTTCACATAGGAAGAGATAAAACCTCCGTTCATTCTTCTGTGAACATGGCTAAGTCCAGAAAGTGAGGTCATCTGGGGAATCATCATGAAGGAGCCACATTTTACCACTCTGCAAAAACTCTTTTACCCAGTCACCTATTCAAAAGTCCACTGCTCATTAGCACTTTGGAGGAAACTGCTAAACCAGCACTGAGCAGCAGTAGGGATGAGAAACTGGCCGCCAGCAGAGCCCTAGGGACCATGGGATAACAGGAGTGAAACAACAAAAGCAGCTCTGGGAAGGACATGAACATTCGTATTTTTTACTAGACCAAACAGCCATGACCAATCCAGCCCATTCTTCCTGTAGACACGCTTCCCCAGTGCCTGTGCCTGGGAGGAGGGATTGCAATAATAAATGCAGTTCCAGCAACATGCCCTCCTGTGACAGTTGTGTCATTCAACAAGGAATAGAAGGGGCACACATGGAGGATATGACTTATGTCACCTATTGCAGTGGTGAAGGGTGGCTGTAACCCCAGTAAGGAACTACCAGATGCTCCTCCTTTGGGAAGATAAGGAAACAGAGACAAAAAGATCTGTGAGTGACTTCTTGAAGCCCACATGGGGATATCAGAACAGACCATCAGCCGACACTAGAGCTTTCCTACTGCCTCCTTCCTAGAGTCCCTGCACACTACAGCTTCCCATCACATTGCTGAGGATGGAGCTGGATGCTAGTGTGAATCTCCCAACTCTCATAGGAGCAAAAGCAACATTTCCACAACTGCAGATGACCCTAGCAGAGCCCCTCACCTCTGACCCCCTGCTTCCGCAGCTCCCGCTCTTGAATGAAGCCCCCGAACATCTGCGTCTCCATGAAAACTTCCAGGAAGCGTCGGAGGCTCTTGGAGGAGACAGACTTCCGGAAGGCCTCGCGCTGCAGAGTCCGCTCCTCTCGCTCGTTGGGTGTCAGGAAGAGGGAGTAGTGGCCCACAATCTCCACAAAGAAACGGACAAAGGCCTCGGACACCACCTCATTCAAAGGGCTGGACTCTAAGGAGAGAAGAAAGAGGCAGTGGTGAGGGCAGTGCTAGGAGGAGCAGTGTTCTTTACTCCAAGAGCCATCTGTGGTGTCTTACCCACTCCAGGTACATACTCACTGGCCTTTTTCAGATCCAGCCTGAGTGGAAAAAGCTCATTGACAGAGACACCATCCTAGGAAGTGCTTGCCATGGAGAAAAGGAGTGGGCTGCTATTGCCTTGAAAGCCACCTAGCTCTGTCTTGGCTCTTCTGCAGCCAGGTTATACCCATATACCCCCAGAAAGAGCTGTCTCAGCCCAGTCACTTGCGACCTACACTGTTGCTTCAGAGACTAATCCTGCACATGGACTGTCCACTGGAGTAGTATGCATCATTCACATGGTCATCAGCAGAGAGAGGCCTGTGTAATCCCCACCTGAAAGGATTACAGATGTTCCCTAGAGCCATAAGGAAATGAAGGACAGAACCAGGAAGGGGATAAGGACCGTGCAATGGAAAATTTAATAAAACTTCAAGCAAAAATCCTGACCTATCTCCAATCCTGCAGTGTTAAATTCAGCCCAAGCCTAGTTCTTCTCTAAGGAGTGACAGGAGAAGAAGGGGCAGGAAGAGACATGGTTTTAAGCTGAAAGACACTGTCCTTTACCCTGCTTGCCATTCACAGAGCCCTCCTCCTTGTCGCTTGCCAGCTCGTTCCTCTGCTCCAAGATGTGCTCTAAGGCGGCCTGCAGCTTCCGAGGCAGAATGGAGTCCTCATCTTCCATCTGCAAAACAGAGCCACGTTCTCAGGGTCTGGGGCTGCCACATGGCAGGAGCCTGCCCTTCTCCTCCACCATATCCTACCCAGCCCCTGACACAGCAGGGGAGCACTAAAAATGAACTGCAAGGAGAGGAGAGGGAGAACGCATAATATACTTGGCACTTTTCCAACACCTCTCAGCCAGGACACTCAAGAAAGGATGGGGGGAGCAGAAACGGGGGTGTCTTGTCCCAAATACTCTCCTATTCTGGAAGGATTTCAGGTGTCTGACCTGAGACCCGACCTGCCAAGGCCCACCCTCGGCTCCACTATCTGTCTGAGAGCACCAATAACACCACAAACAAGACTTACCTGAACAATGCTGGCATGCAGCCAGGTAAGCACAACTGCTTGCTTAGCTTTGCTCAGACAGCGGTCACGTTACAGAGACTTAAGAAGTTTCCGTAGACCAACTGGTGATTGTGTGTGAGCTCTTACCAACCCTGCCTGAGATAATGTGATTTAGCTGAAACCTCCAAGAGAGAGGTATAAGGTAAAGCATTTCACTCCACATCTGCCACTAAAAAGATGCAAACACAATTCACACTAGCTAAAGCAGCTGAAAAGCACAAACTGCATTAGAGGAGTGGCCTTCATCCACATGCTACTCCTTGCAGCAGGAGGTGCTCTTGTCCCATTTTACCCATGGGTCCTGAGGCTCTAGGAGAGACCTACACAGCCAGCACTGCACAGTGATCTGTGGTAGAGCTCTGGGCCTAAACTGGCTTCTAGGGCCAGGAACACATTCTCTCATCTATCCTCTTCCCTTAAATATCCTGCTCCTCCTCTCCAGGACAAAGGGAAGTAAAAACCTGTAGGCAATCTTGTCTGCAAAGCAACAGCTATATTCCTGATTATTGACTTCCTAGTTGTGACCCATACAGTGTAAGGGCTAGAATGAGGAATCACAAACTCCAAGGCCAGGAAGGGATTTGAAGGAATCATCAAGGCTACCTTCCCTGCTCAGGGCAGGGTAAGTGATAGGAGAGGGACTGGCAGACACAGACTGGAAGAGTCACAACTCCCTGGGAGCTGCAGCTGCTTCCCAGAAAATGGCACTGAGCCAAGGCTCTTCCATTCTGCCCTCAGTCTTACGGTATGTCACTCAAGGACCTGCAGTACCCAGGTGTCATGGTTTCCCCTCTCAAAAAAAAAAAAAAAAAAGCACAATGATCTGTAGTTGCTTTAAGACTCTGATACTACATAAGTACACAGTAACCACTATAACACTGCCAAACACAAATCCTGCCTTAGTTTGCATGGGGAGTAAGCGCTCCAGTCAGCCAGGTAGGTCAACAAATACAGACTGAGGCAAGGTATGTTGGAGGAAGGTCACAGAAGATGCAGGATATGAAATAGCTCTGCTCACCTGTCTCAGAAACCGGTTATTTACAAGGTCAACCACAAGGACCTAACAGAGAGTGAGAAGAAAAGTAGGAAATCATTATTTCCATCATTAGAGTTTATCTTAATCTCTAACTGCTCTGGAGGAAACACTTCAGCCCTGCCCCTGCTCCTGTTAACCACCACAGCAGCTGGAGGAGGCATCCAGCACTAGCCAAGAGCGGGGCCCTCACTGTGGCTTTCTAACTACTTCACCACAAACCACAGAACAGCTTGGGCAAAAAGAGGCTGTTCTCTGAGCCCAGCCCACCACTCCTCACTGCCCTGGCTCAGCACTGTGCTAATGCTGCTCATGCCGCACTTGGATCAGAGTTCCCGCCTTTTTCTGCCTGTGCGCTGCCCTGCTTTGCTCTGGATGGGCAGGGATGGAAATGTTCTGGCTCATTGACGAGGCCTGGCTATGTTCACCCTTGCGCACTGTGAACCAGTCTAGTTCCTAATTATTTATGCATTTCATTAGGCATCTATGTTAATTAGACAGAAGGGCAGCTATCCTGGATGATTTCTAGCAAGTACAATTCACACCTGGCAGACTTTGTCCTTAGCCCCTAGACAATGCTATCCAGAAACCACCAGAAACTTTTAAAAATAATCCCCTACCAGCACAACCCCACTGTGGGAGATCCCAGCCTCCCCCATTTCCAATTCCGCATGAGGCAGAGCGCAGCCCTTTGCCTCACAGTATGCCCTGGGGGATGTTCGCCTCCTTCCTCGCCCCATGCTCGCAGCAGACAAAGGACGAGAGCTTGATCCTTGCACGCCATTAGCTGCCAAACAGCAGCCTGCAGTTTTCTGTGGTGACAGCACCACCCTGCATTAAAACAATAGGGGCAAACATGGCTCTTAATAGCAGCCTTTCTAGGACAGGAGACAACTCAGCCCAGTAAGAGCAATATATATATTTTTTTTAAGAGCAAGGTTGTCAGAGTGTGTGGCTCACCTCCTCTACCGGGAGCTCCTTCAGGCGAGGCAGAGAGCTGGAGAGCAGGCCGATGAGGAAGGGGGTGGGTGAGCACACAATATCGATCATGGAAGGCGGCAGCACAGGGATGTAGGTGTGCTGCCAAGTGAAGGGGTACAGGAGGGCCACCGTGGCATGGCAACACTTCGAGAGAGTGCTGGAAGATAAAACACAAGCACGCACAACAGCAGGTCAGTCAGGAGATGAGTGGCACTTACTAGAAATCAGGGCTCTTTCAATTGTTCCCTGAACGAACTCTGCAGTTACTAGGCCGTCTCCCAAATTTCTGTCTCGTTCTCTAATTCCAGGTTGAAAGATCTTATAACAGGAGCCCAGGTTAGGAAAGATGATCCCACACAATGTACATGTGTCAAAGGACACATCTCACTGAATCTAGTGTCTGCTCTTCCAATGTCCTGATGGCGAATAATACACAGACATGGTCTTCTATGCAACTGCCTCTCATTAGAGAAAAGACAATTTATTCTTCCATGGCATGCCTCTGTGGCTGTTCCCACAGGAAAGCCAAGGGTTTGAATTCACAGCAGCTATACCGTTCAGAATAGACAGCATATAGCCATGGGGTACAAGACAGGAGATTTCCACCACTACAGCAGCCAGGAGCAGCTATCTGTCAGTCCATACTCTGCCCACTTGCCTGCTGGCTATACTCTTGGCCTTGTGAGCACAGCTGGATGGCCTGCCCGGACTCCCCGGCCCTGTGCTAACCCCCAGATGCAACATCTCCAGGTGTCCCTGGCTGGTCATACTGCCCACGGCTCACAGGATTAGAGCTGTCAGTCTTCCCCGTTCAAATGCTACCAGAGGCTCTGCTGTAAGTCCCTTTGCTGACAACTTCCAAGAGGGTCTGGCCAGAAAACCCATCAGATCTCTGGAGCGAGGTAGGTAGCATCTGCAGTCAGTCATGGAGATGCGCAAAGCTCACTGCAGGGCATCGGTTACTCATCTGTTCTGGGTCTGCAAGCACTTGTACATATCAAGGGAGGAGGGAAGCTCGCCACAATAAACTGTGAATAAAACGTCATTTTGTTTTACTAGCATCCAGCTCTTGAAGGACTGGAGGAGGGGAGAGAGGCTAGTGGGGCCTGGAGGAATCACGTGGCTGAGGAAGCGTGCACAGCTGGCTTGTGTTAAATTCCTCAGGGGAATTTACACTGAGGAGCCCGGATCTGGCAGTTTATTGCCCACTTGAAACGAGAGGGAAAGGGTTTGATGGGTGTGGACTTGAGCTCACTCTGAAAAGTAATGCCTGATTTCCCTCCTCCCCCTGCTCCAGTTAAGTCTGGCAAATTTGAGTCCCTGTACTGTAATGCTAACACAAGCTGAGCAAAGTATCATGGCTTGGCTACAGCTGGCTGGCTCTCATCAGATAAATTCAGTTTAGCAGAACATGATTATGGTTGCTGGAACATCAGTGTGACCATACGAAGAAATCAGGCAGTGAATATCAGAAAACACATGACGCTTTTTGGAGATAAGTAAATCCCCGGGCCCGGGGAGAGACTAGAATCTGCTTAATATGAGAATTTTGTCTAGGACTCTAACAGGTATGGAATGGGCGCTTGGAAGCAACCTCCTGGGAGGTAAAGTCTCTTCCCAAGAGAGGACCAGTTTTCTCTCTCTTTGCTTACAGAGGCTTGTCTTCTCTTAAGGAGATACTGTATAAAAAAAAGAGGCGGACCCTTCAAAGACTGCATCACAGACTAGTATCCTTAAGCCTTTAAATGGGGAAAGACAGTTCCACATCCTTGTTTAGGAAGGTCTTAAGCATCCCTCTCTCCCTTCTCTGTTCATTCCTGCTGGCTGACCCTCCATCTCTGCTCTCAAGCTGCCCCTGTCCTCACCAGCAAGCCCATGTCTGCTAGCTTACTGAATGCAGACCAGCACAGCTGATACACCCCACATATACAAAGAGGATAATGAGTCAAAGAGAAACAACATAAAGAGGGAAACAACATGAATCAAAGAGAGAAACAACATGAAAATAATGAGATAAGAACACAGACCTAGTAAGAAATGGGAACGTTTACCCCCCAAAAGTGGGAACAATACCAGAGCAGATGTTTTTTTTCCCCTGTATCTTTCATATAGACTAATTTTGAAAGGAACTGCAACACAGGTATGCAGTTTTAGAAGCAAGCTTCAAATTAATCAGATCCTTTAAAAACCGTCTCCTTCAAGATGGTGATGCTTGTACATGTTACTTGTATACCCATAAATTTCAACCCCTTTAGCAGATACAAAAGCGGGGGCTTCCCTTCTCCTCCATTAGTGCATACCATATTTTCTGCTCCTCAATTTCTGACTCATAATAGCCACAGTAATAACAATAGCAGTGTTATTGCAAAAGCAGAAAGAATTCCTCCTTTCATCACTTGTCCACAGCATCCCAACATTACTCAGACTACCACCACTGGACTTCCTTTTCTCTGAGCAGAAGCTGAACGGGGAAGGATTAGAAGTTTCACTTTTGTTGCAAAACTTTGATCTTGAAGGTACATCCACCTTTCCTGCTTAAAGCTCCCAACTGATTTTATAGACAACACTTGAAAACTAATGGGAAGGACCTTTGTGATTCCATGCGGCTCCACAGAAGAACAGCAGGCAGCTGAAGTACCTGGTTATTTGTGACACGGTGAGATATTGTGGCATGCTGTCTCCCAGTGTATTTACTGTGGCTTGTTCTTCCCTCAACTCTGCTTTCAAGTTCCCATGGAGTACAGACAGTACATGAGAGCTTAAGTGGGAGGAAAGACGGCTGAGGTCAAGCTGGTGGAAGTTACACAGAGAGCTGTGTGAGTCTGAAATTGTATGCGCCACGTTGCAGGAAGCAAAGAAAGTACCTTCCCCTTCCACCCTTCTATTTGCAAAGTCCTAATCACCTCCAAGATAAGTCCTGCTTGTCTCTGCTCTGAAACATTTCTTACCATGGAAGTAATTTTCAGGAACTAAGACTGTTTGGGTTGAAGTCTGTGAGCCTCCCTTGAAGACAGAGCACTTTAGAGATGGACACAGAGGAGGTACCAATGGAGCAGCTCTTCTGCATGTGGTTTGGTCAGAATTGCTCTGCAGAGGGTCTCAAGGAGTTGCAGTTTTCCAAGAGCACAGCAGTCTCGGTCTTTTGGAATGAATCTAATCTAATCTAATGTAGTCTAATCTAAGATCCCTCCTTCTCTCGCAAGGCTTTTCAAAAGCAATGACAAATCATTAATTCAAACCCAGGTTACTGAACCACACAGAAGAATCTGATATGCTAAATTCCTTTTATGCCTTCTGCATAACCGTGTGCTCTTCAGCCATCAGCGATAGGGGAGATGGTCTGCATTTCACCTCAGTCATAATACAGCATATACCCATCTATGTAGAAGCTATCTCCTCAAGGTGAACACAACCACTGAAGTTTTGCACACTGCTCAAGCTGGATGCCTATTTCTATGAGATATGTATGTATGTCCCAAGACAAGTGGAGACATATCTGAAAAGCTGTTCTAGAGTATCAGTAATTAAGTGAAAGAATCTTTTATGGAATCACGAAGTGGCACACCTTGACAGTCAACAGTTTTCCTTCATGTTTAATATTTGCTGGTGAAAAGTTTGACAGTCCACAGCACTGCAATAATTTAATGCACTCTCAAAGCACTATGTATTTCAGTGTCTGTCACCCCTTCTGTTATGAGGGCTCTTATACCAAAGAGACAAGCAATGCCTTTGTGTAGCTACGGCCAACACCCCTAACTGAAATCCCAGAACATACCACAGCCATGGATATCTGATGGCACCACAGCCATCACAACAACTCCTGCTGTTTGAACCATACTGACCCAGGGTGCTGTCTTTTGATGGTGTGCTCCAAATGCCATCAGGAATTAAGAGATCTATTCTGCACGACTGCAGTGTGCTTTGGGGAGTGTCATGCACTAATCTCAGGCTGCAGAAGCTCACTGTGAGTTGCTCAAATGGAACGCAGACACTGGTTTTTAAGGCTTTTGGTTTCAACATCCTTAAAGTACTCCAGGTCTTTAAAGTAAAGTACACTTTCAAGATCCTGAACACATCTTCCTGGGTTCATTCAGCCTCCTGTAGGGAAAATGGCAGAGCTGCACCTCTGATGTCACTCGCACAGGAGCTTGCAGGAGACAATGAATGAGCTATCGCTAGTCTAGAGCCTAAAAGGTACCGATGTACACAAAGAACCTTGACAGACTCCCT
Organism: Apteryx mantelli; assembly: GCF_036417845.1. NCBI lineage: Eukaryota > Metazoa > Chordata > Aves > Apterygiformes > Apterygidae > Apteryx > Apteryx mantelli. The sequence continues at coordinate 158,049,228 of NC_089978.1, read as the reverse complement.
TCCTGAAGGACTGATTTGGACACTGACTGCCATATACATCTCTGGCTGAACACTTCCTTGATCAGAGTAATGATATTGTAGCAATTTATGACATTTATTTGCTTAAACAACAGGCCTTTCCACCACACAGTATCATATGCAAAAACAGATCAACAATTGCAGCTGCTACTTTTTGGCAGCAACCTCGCATAGAAGTGGTCAATACAGACTCTGAACACAGTAGCTGCAACTAAATGGAAAGTCTTCTTCCTCTCTGGGAAAATTTGCTCCAAGACTAGCTTGACTTACACTAAAGAAGACACTCTAAACAACTTGCAACGATTTCTAAGGAACGATACTGGCTGCTCTATTTGATTACTTTCTTCCCAAACTAAGACTGACTATAGGTTTTCCAGCTTTCCACTCCAAAGGCAAGCATATTCATTAAAAAGTCCACCAAGCAGAATCTTTCTTTGGGTTTAGGAGTCTTAAGGATTTCTTAAAAAACAAAACAAAACAAAACAAAATACTACTGAATCGATCAGCCTTTTGGAGTTTAATGTCAGTAAGCCCTTTGTTCCTTGCACTAACCAGACTGCTGAAAATACGCTGGCATTTGGCAATTTAACATGGTATGATTCTTTTTTTTAATTATTATTATTATTTTTTAATATAAACTCTGCTTCAACAGGATTCATTTTACAAACATCTTTGGGTTTCCTGACATTGCGTCACATTTGGATTTACTAACATTGGTTTGCAGATCTCGTTTTACAATGTTTAATAGCTGATGGAGCTTCCAAACTTTGCACTGTGACTTTGTGAAGTGTTGCTACAAATCCTGCCGGGACAATGCCATTGCTTTTGGGGACTGCTAGCATCTACCACTGAAGTGGCGAGTTAGCACATGTGAAGAAGGAAATGTTATGACCACACTGAAAAAAACAATACTACCATCTGACGTCCAAATGTCTTCTTTTGGTTTCTTCTTCACCCTAACCGTAATACGAAAATGAGAAGTCTGGATTGCTGGGATGCACAGGCCCAGGTCAGACTGTTTTCATAGCACACAGAAAGGGCTGCTGATTAATTATCTTTTACTGGTGATGACCACATTTAAAGTGTCTACTCTAATTCTTTCAGATCTGCCTTTGATAACAATGACCACTTTGTATTGTTGACACAGCTGTGGTTCCTGGCAGGGACAGATGGAGTTGCTTGAGTTGGTCAGATCCACAACAGGCTTTCAAGGAGATCTAGAAAAATGAGTGCCTTAGTTCTAAGCCCATGTCAATTTTCTGATGTAAAAAGCCCTCCGAATCTAACAGATCTCCCTCAGGCCAGTCCAAGGTTTACCGTACAGGAATGAGTAAAAGCTGGGGATAGACTACACAGATCAACATACTTTTAACAAAGTCATTTTCCTGGGCCAAAAGGGAATGTGTACTTGTTTCCATGGCAATAGAGAAAAAAATAATAAACCAAATTCTTTCCTTTTCCGCTGCCAACTTTTGGATTGACAGATCTTTAAAAGACACTCAATTTTCATTCTAAAGATGGAAAAGACAAAGTATTTCACTTGCTGTACACTTGTTAGACGCATTTGTTGGCTCAGCTTGAAAACATTTCACATTTCACACAGTATTTGGCAGGAGACGTTTCAGCTTTCTTTCCCAGAGACAGATTTTATAGCAACTAGAAGTCGTAAATAAAATGTATACATCATTTTCTCTCTGTCACTGACACACATCACACCTTTATGCATGTGTACAGATACAGCTATGGATAATGCCCACACAGAAAACTCCAAAGATTCATGACAAATGTAACTTGCTATGCACCTTTCATCATGTCACCTGCACTTTGCCTGTTAATCCATCTTTGCTGGATTATTTCTAGCATTTCAAACCTCTGAGTAGTTTCGAACAGCTGTTTCTATTGTTTTTTTTTTTTTTTCCTCTCTTAAGCTATTTGGCAAAAAATATTTCTTCTTTTCCCTAAAATTGGCATTTTTACCCTTAAAGTAAATACTTTAATATTCATTGAGTTCAGTGTGTTCCTGTCCCAAAGCAAGTAGCATTTGGGCACGAGGTCCCGTATCTACAATATCATCAGTGTTCAAAATGTGATTTCCACTACAAGACAGAGATTCTTGACCTCTCAGTTACGAAAAGCGCACCAATCCAATGCATTCAATCATTGGACTGGATTAAAAATAAAACAGCTTATTTCATTTTGAGGGTTATTTTCTTTGTCTTCTGTTTTCCAAGTATCTATAGTCCTTTGGGGTCATTTTCAAGTTTTTCTCCACAACAATAAGGGCCAGAGAAACTTCAACTTTTATTACAAGAAAAGAAAAACTAAAACTCTCCTGAAATTGCTTGACGCTAGGAGCAAGGTCTTCTCAGAAACATCAAATATTAAAAGCCTTGTAGAGAGCTGGCGGCTCTATACTAAATATTTGATTCTGAGCCCTGTGGCCCAACAGATCCTGGATCTTTGAAACATGACAATTTTTTTCACAGAAGAAAGTTGTTTATGCTATATTCAGAGATTTCTAGAAACTGTGATTCTATAGCTCTCCCCAATTCTGTTTTACAGGCCTGGGCAGCTGGATTCATTCCTAACGTCCCTGGATTTTTTGACAGGAGCTATGGGGTTGTGGGGGGAGGCCAAACCCACAGAAGTGCTTTGAATTAGAGATACTCTTTTGCACATGGCATGCTCAGAAAGCATGGTGGTGTGCTGTCACAAGAAGATTTGACAAGGAAAGATCTGTCAAATAAAGGTTCATTCTAAACCGATGCCTTAAAAAAGCAAAGCAAAACAAAACAAGCCATGCACCCTACAATCTATTCTTCTCACCCTGCCTCATTTGGAGAATATAATGACGTCTGTGTCCTTAACGGATTTTTCCAAGGAGGTTAAATCTACCCTACTGGGCAGAAGAACCCCCACTCCCCCAAAACAAAACTTGTTATCGTAAACTATCACACAAATCATACGCACTATGAGGAAATACAGCATTTGGATGAATTCTCTCAGTTTCAGTCAAGTCTGAATGCTCTGCATCTCACGTGTGGCTTAAGTATTCAGAATCCTAAATGTCTACCCATATAATGTTTCAGTGATTGTAACAAAGCAAATCTTCCCCTCCCTTACCCAAGGCAGTTGCCAAGAACTGTAAGCAGCCCATGCTGCCTTGATGCTACAGCTTCCCTCTCTCCAGCCTTCCTACTCCTGTGATGAGATTGTCCAAGCTCTGCTCTCAAAGAGCACCAGATCCCTGCAGGACAAATTTTTTCCTTTGCTCCCTTGTAGAAGGGGCCTCCCCATTTCTTGCCTCAGCCCCCAGCCCCAGAGATGCAGCCTGCTGGCTGGAAGTTGTGAAAACAGACAGCTTGGGGGCATTGTATGCTCCTGAAACCTGAGCAGCTCCTAAGTGTCATTACTCATCCAAGCAGTTTTTCCTTCCCCAGGCTTGGTGTACTCTCCCTCCCTGAATCTTCAAGTGCTTCAAGGGCTGGAGAGCTGCCAGCCACCAGCTGCACAAGATCTTAAAGAAACCTGGGCCCATTTTCATAACTTAGGGGAGAGAGAGAAAGAAGAAAAGAAAAAAAAGATAAATTGAGCAAATTTAAAAAGAGAAAGGGAAGTCCTCTGCCTCATCCTCCCTCACTGTACCCTTTCCCTTCACTCCCCCTACATGAAAAAAGTTTTTAGGAACTAATATTAAAATACAAGCAAGAAAATCTAGGAAACCAATCTTGTGACATCAGGGGACAACCCAGAAGGGACAGCGTCCTCTGCCTCAGGCCTGCTCCCTGAAAATTTAGCACAGCTCAGTGGGGAACACTGCCTTACCATGGAGCAAGGGGAGGGGTTCTGCTTCCTTAGCACGGGGGCTCTGCTCTGAAATGATTCGGAGGAAATGGGACATGATTCTCCTTGGGGACAAGAAAAAGCTCACATTTTGCAAGCTGCAAAGTGGAGCAATGGCACGTGCCTTCTAGAGTTCCCCACTCCTGGGAATTACAGCCCTACTCACATCAGGTAAGAAGTTGGAAAGGAGCTGAGGAGAACCAAAGAACAAGGCAGAGGAACCAGCCACTGCAGCCTCCCTCCTTGCCAGCATTTTGTTTAAGGAAACACAAGAGGGTACCTGAGCTTGTCTGCGATAAAGATAACCCTCCTTTCCAGAAGCAGGGAGGCAAAGACTCTGCTCAGGTGCCGCACGCTGAGGGATGTGAACAGGGACTCAAAATCAACGTGCTCAAGCCTGGAGTCGAGAGGCCGCCGCAGCTCGATTACCTGTTGGAGAAAAAAAGACCCTGGGTCAGCTCCGGCCCTCCACCGACACTGGGGCAAGCCAGGACCTGACCGGTCCTGACACACATTACCAACTGTGCTGGCAAATACCACGCAGCATTAAGTCTTCCAGCACAGTCCTTTCAAAGACCTCCCACAAATCCTTCTTCCAGATAAGGCCGAAGACTATCCAGAGTCCACTCCAGTGGGCACAGAATGACACCAACCACAAGTTCCCCCCGCCGGACTGAGGACAGGGAGCTCTTTATGAGGAGGAAAATTAGTTTGTGTCCAGCTAGGAGTGGTTTCCAGGCTCCCTGACATGCAAAGAGAGTGGCACATAGCCTTTTGATTTTTCACTCTTATTTTCACAGTTAGTTTTTTTTTTTTTTTACTGCAAGAATCTGGATTCCTAACTTACTAACTATAAGTTTTTATATCAATTGTGGAAAAGAATAACAGGAGGACATTTTCATTTGTTCATATCTATTTCAATAATCCCTGTCACAGAACCTTAGCATTCACGCTCATTACCTTAGGCAGATGATTATCTGACTTGTTCCTATAAACCTCTAACAATGGGCATTTTATAAATCCCAGAAGGAAATCTACTCCAGTTCTGAACTACCCTTACCGACTCCAAACCTATAACTACACCACCTCAGTGGCAAATTACTCCATCTACGTCTTGTGTTACTCTCAGTACACACTCAGAACAATTGGTCACCTTCCTCTCTGTACAAAACTCCTTGTATTTTGGAAGGTTCTTGTCACGTGCCCTGCTTTGTTCTTCGCTTTCTATATTAAGCAAACAATTCTCTCAAACTTTGCCTGTATTTTCTACACCATTTAATAAACTTCAGCACTTCCCTGGGACTTTTTCTAATGTCTGCATTTTTTTTTTTTTGAAAATGATACTCCACATAAATCATTCAAATCCATCCTTTTATTGTCTTTCACAATGCAGGATCTTGTCTTGATAACATCATAGTGTTACTTTTGCTCATTCAATGGTCCACTACACCACCAGATCCTTTCCTGAAGCACTTTTGCTCACTCAGTTATTTCCATATTGTATTAGACTATTTGATTTCTCCTTCCCAGCATTTTGCTCCTGTCCATATTGAATTTCAGACCAAATCTTCCATTTATCAAGGTTATTTTGAATTTTAATCCCTTACTCTCCAAAGTACCTGCAATCCATCTCTGTGCTGTCATCCACCTATTGTGTAAATGTGGAGTTTATGCCATCAACCAGATAATTAATGAACATTAAGGATCCTAGAAACAAAAAGTCGAAACATTCTCATAGCCTGACAGCAAACCATTGGGAACCTACTCCTAGAGTGCAGATTTTTAACCAGTTATGCATGTGGTCTACAGTAATTTAATTTAGTCTGTACTGTTCAGTTTGTCATCGCATAGTGCTATGCTGAAAGTCTTCCTAAATTCTCCTAAAAAGCCTTCCCCTTTTTTCCTCTCCCTACTAGGCCAGGTACCTCAAAGAAGAAAAACAGATTAGTTTAACATGATTCATTCTTCACAGATCCAAGCTGACTATTTCTCACTACTTTATGATCCTCTAGATTCATACAAACTCATTATGTATTTTGTTCTTCTGTATTTCCAGCAATCAAATTTAGGTCAAATCAAGTTACATTTCTTTGAATCCTCACCTTCCCTCTGCTTGAAGGCCAACACTAGGCCACCTTCTTCTATTCCTCTGGGACCTCCCATTCTCAGAGCTGCTTGCAAAGTGTTCAGAGATCACTGCAGTTGTTTTCTGCACAACTGTATTGTGAATCTCCTCAGGTCCTATTTACCTAAATACACTTAAGGTGTCTTGAGCAAATTCTTTTCCTGTTCTGTTCTGCACTCGCACGTTATTAATACTAATAGCATTAAATATCTGACCATAAATCATCTTCCTTCTGAAGACTGAAGTGTAAAAAACCCACATTGAATGTCTTCAATGTGTTCACTTATCATACATTATAGGCCTGCCAACACTAAGAGGGTGGGGTGTGTGTGTGTGGGGGGGGAAATCAAACCAGGGTTGCCATTCAGTATTTTCTTATGTCTGTCTCATCCTTCTAATGTATTAACAGAACCTTTCTTATTAGCCTGCTTTTCCCAGAGGAAATGAGATTCATGTAATCATGCTCCCACTTGGTTCCCTCTTCTTGTGTTAACTTTTGAATCCACAACTGGCTGATTTCAGTTTCCAGTTTTAATGGACAGGGTCCCAAGGACAATTAAGTTCTGTAAGTTTGTGGAAATCAGCTGCCCACGGAGGAGAGAGGCGCTCATGCCCCAGCACAGTGTCCCTGCTGAGAAAGGCAGGTAGCACGCAGCCATTACACACTCTGCTTGGCAGCAGATCCCCGGTCCAGTGACACACACGCACTGGCTGGACGGTTGGCACGCGCACAGCTCCTGCCTAGCCACAGCACAGTGACTGCCTCGTGCCCAGAGAAGGGGGAGTACAAGGAAAGAGGTTTTACTAATTCCACTGTTGACAGACAAATGTATTTTCTATGTCCTCTTCTGGCTATATCTCATTTTTCTGGTTTGGTCCTTGCATGCTTTTTTGTTCTTTACATTTGCCTTCAGCAACAGGTACATCCACATTGCTAGATAAAACAGGGTCAGGCAGGGAGCTCAAGCACAGACTGTTGATTGTCTATGCTGCTTAACTTGGCATGCTCTCCGGTAGGCACAACCTACATCAACTCACTCTCTTTCCTCTCTCACATTCAGGGATAGCACACCCCAAGGACCATGCCCAGTGGGAAGCATGCCAAGACCACACCCAATTTGGCTCCCTCCAACCTCTTGCAGTCCTCCAATGCTATCCCCAAAAGCTCTGCACTCTTAAAACCCTCCCACAGTTCTCACAACACACTGTGGGAAATGCAACATATACCCTCAGCTCCACCCTGTGAAAACATCATTCTTGAAGGGCTGTACCACTGCCTTGAATGATTTCAGGTATTTTTAACTGGAACATCCTGCCCTGTTCCACACAAACAGTGACCGTGCATTAGCTATGCTGGAGCATATGCTATTAATCCTGCCTTCAGGAAATTAATTGTGGGAAGCCTGGAGCAAACCCAAGGCCATGTGTAGCTCTATGTGGTACAGTGTGGACTCTGCCAGTCTGTGCAGTTCAGTTTGAATGCCCTGTTTTCACTTTCACAGTATGATTTACTTTTTGATTCTGAGGTCACTGGAAAAGTGTCTGTGCCATCCTCTCAGGTCCCCATGTTACTCCTTCACTTCCCTCCACACAGCTGCCAGACAACCTGTCCTTCCTGAACACCCCCACAGCATCCCATCACAGTCCCAACTTCCAGTCGCCAGCCGTGCACTTCTAGCAGCACTTGCTGGCCTACATCTCTCTCGCTCTAGGGTGGTCTTTTTACCTCTGTCCCTGAGCCTGGCAAGAAGTTCTTGACTGTGATCGTCCGGCCCAAAGCTGGGAAAGGTGCCTCCATGACACTCCTCATGAGGGGCTGCACCAAGGCTGGCGAAATGCCCCGTCTCTTCTCAACCTCATCCAAGATCTGAAACAAAAACATAAAGCCACAAAAATGCGTAAAAGAGGAGGAGGGAGGCAACACCAGGATTAAAGTTAACCAGCATCTAAATTCTCTCCTTAACCCAGCATTGATATGAAAATTTGAATCAAAAGGGAGAAGATAAGAGATGCAACTGTAAACCCTTCATTTTCCTCAACAAGAGAAACCCAGCACCAGTGAGGTCAAAGGGAGGCTTACCACTGCAAACTCCCCTTGATCTTTGGAGCCAGGACCCCACCTTTTAATCTCTCAATGCTTGTGTACTGGTAGTTCTGCTGATGGAACAAGCCAACAGCTGACAATACATTTTTCTTTTCAACAGTATTTTTTCTAGGTTCTGGAATTAGCAAGGCTGCTTGCCTTGCCAACACCACTTCGACCCCCTTCTCAAGCCATCAGCTCCCCTGATCCCCATTCTTCTGGTGTTGGCTTCACTTTCAGGTCCCTTTCTGCCTGCAGCACAAATTCCCTTCCTCTCTCCCCCTCACCTTAGAGAACAGGTTGAAGCATCCAAGACGACTCACAATACAGTAAACTTCTGGGAGACGCTTCCCTTTCCCAGTGGGCTTTCAAGAGAAATGCAAATACACACAAACACACACAAAAAAAACACCAAAAAAGTCAGAGTTACAACTACTGTAGAGACCAAATGGCTGCTGTCTCAGCACCTGCAGCTCACTGGCTGGCTCAGAAACTGGTGTGCATTTCACAGCATGCTGCAGAAGACAGCACTTCAAGTCTGGCTCAAAACACTGACATCTTAGAAACAGTGGGGAAAAATGGCTCATAAACAGTATGGTCCCAGCCTTCCTAAGTCAGACAGGGCAGACTGCTCTACAGAGACAGCTCTGAGCCTATAGGACCAGCAACAGGTTTAGACAATTATTTACTAGATATCTAAACTTAAGGGAGATAAATCCTACCCTCAGCTTAGTAGTGAAACAACAGTCCGTGCTCATAACATTAAGTACTAACATGAGGAAAAGGCAAAAGAGCTGTGCTTGGAGTGGAGGGTGGTACTCAGAGAGCAACCTTGGCACTGAGCAGAAAAGAACAAAGCTGGTCTGCTTCCACCCTTTCCTTCCACACTGAAAGAGAAGAGCAGCAGCTTCCACTCCCCATAAGGGGTGCCAGTAACACTAGACCCAAAGAGGGGTGGTCTCCCTTCTGCTAATGAACAGAACCATGGATAATTACCAGCAGCCTCCTACAGTATCCAAACCGCCTGCTCCCATCTTCCCCAGTCAGGACAAATGAGAATGTCTCACTGCAGAAAGAGAAACTAGAATGAAGAGATATCCTTCACTTATACACAAAATCTCTGACTTAAAGATAAAATCTTTCATATTTCCAATACACCCTTCTCAGGGCACTATCTGATTTTCTACCATAACAGTGCTCATATATAAATTAGCTGGATACATACATTTTTCATAGATCTGGATACGAAGTACAGTATTTACCTGGCAAACTGCTGGATGGGGGCCCAGTCCTTAGCATCAGGGAAGCAAAACTGGGGAATAGCTTTCAACTGATCTTCTGCCTCACGCATGAATTTGAATGAGCGTTCAAGCTAGCAGAGAACAGAGAGAAGGAATGTTTCCAATTAGTCATGTGGGGATGGAATGACTTCAAATATTTTTCCTGCGACAAATGAAGAGGTGATGACAGAGGCAAAGCTTCTGCCTGGAAGATATTAAAATTTCTGTGATTCTGACTCACCTAATCTTTAGATATCTTAAAGCAACTTTCTGCCTCCAATTCCACCAAACCCTACTTCTGCAACACTTGGCTCTGAAATATTGGGCCTACACTCTGGGACATGCATTCCAGAAAAGGGAAAGAGAATTGGAGTGTGAGGGGAACTTCTATTACATCACATTTAGAAATATACTGTCACATTTGCTTTGCATTTGTCCCATTTCACTCCCTGTTCTTAGCTAGACTATTGGTGAAAGCAGTGCCCTCCCTTTAAGAGCATGTCTTCCTTAAGAATGGCACTCATTGCTATACAGTGCTGGTTCTCTTTAAAGAGAAAAGGGGGAGAAAGGTAATAATTGCATAAAAATCATAGCCAAGGACAGCAAAAGATCTAAACAGCTGCACTTCCAATAATGAAGAACATCATGACAATTCTCAAGGGGTTACAGCAGCCCCTACATCTTCAGTCTTATTGAACAATGCCATGGCAGAGAGATTACTAGTATAATATGTGATCAACAGAAGCTGTGGCTCCTCCAGCTCTGTAGTGCATGACACATTCTGGCACCAGCCAGGAGGTTCCTGATAGGCACCACACCTTTAATGGGAACTGCTGGGTAACTTCAGGGACGTAGGCAGCCCCAGCCTGCTTCTTGTGCAGTGACACCACGACAAAGTACTCAAACAGCTGCCTCTCTTGGTACTCAATCAAGTCCCGTTCCAAGGTTTGGTACCGTGGGGTTTGCTTCAGGCGAGATTTCACATGGACCAGGCGCTGGCTGTGAGCTGCAAAGAAAAAGGTAAGAGATTGTTGCTTTGTCTAGTCCTTCGCAGAGAGCACCCACAGTGCTTTGCAGAGATTTACGGAGAAACTCACCACCATCTCACTGCATTTACTTTGCCAGTGGCTGAGCAAGAAGCAGGAACCATCTGGAAGCTGCACTACAAAGACTGAAAAAGCATCACAGTGACAGAGATGGAACGTACTCTTGTGAGTACCATCACCCTGTGGATACAGGCTTGTCCAAAAGCACACAGAGGGAGATCACGAGGATGTGCACACATCAGGAGTAGCCTGAAGAACTTTGGCAGGAGAAGGATTTAATGAATGGCTTTTACAGGTGAAGACAACCCAAAGTGAGATCCAGATGTGACACAGAGTAACACACAATGTCTGGACATTCATATTAGCCCTCATTTATGTATCAGTCAAAGCAAGCACATTATGTGATTGATCACCTTTGTTCAGAGGAGATTGTGGGTAGTGATCCCCAGTTTTACAAGCCCAGCGCTTAAATATTAGGCCAGGGTAGGGCTCCATTGGCTGAGTAATGCTGGGGACTCCCAAGTTGTAATAACATGGACTGGGCTGCAGGCCAACGACAGAAAATATGAGAAGAAGTGCAAATGAAAAAGGCTGGCTCATGCCAGTTCTTCCTGTGACTAAAGCTAATCTCTCAGGACCATGTTTCTACAAATTCACCCAAGACAATGCGAAAATGAGAAAATCTGCCAAGCAAGCTCTGACTGCAACACATATGAGCTGTGGGACAATAAACATTCCAGCATGGAAAGTAATGAAAAGTTGCCTGCTGGGAAGAGACCAGATGAGATTCCTTACAACCATCCCCCCGCTTTGTTTTACAGTTGCATCCCAAATTCAATCTCCACGAATCTCCCCTACCCTACTACAAAAGAAAGAAAAAAGAATTAACTACAAGCAGAGACTACAGTACATTTCCCACAAATATGCATTTTGCTAAAGTGGGTGGCAATGTGATGTTTTTGACAGAAACAACCACCATTGGCAGAAACACCAAATAAATAAAAGTGGTCTGCTTAGAAGATGGGGCTTCCTGGGAAATGGTATATACTTTAGGACAGACTCTTGACTCTTCGTCTGGTTAAGTTGTGCCGCTCACGGACTATTTCAGGCAACATAACTTAGAGCACTCTCAAGGTGCCTTTTAAACTAGAACAAAGAGTTAAACAGTCCCTGGACAATAAAAGCCTGGAAAGATGGCTTAGTCTCCTTTCTCTCATCAGCTATTACACTATTTGCTTTAAGGCTGTAATTCTTCAGAAGCTTTCAGAAGTGATCTCTGTTTTACCAGGGACTTCAAAAGAAGTGGTGTCAGAGCAATGCTGAGTGCTTCTGAAAAGCCCACTCAAGCTTTGCCTGTTTATATTCTGTGCAGCCTGCTAAAGATACCAGGAACGTACTGCTGTCATCATGGCAGAGTTTGTCTCATTTTCCCTTCCCAAGGGTCAGTACATATGACTCTGACACGCAGCCTGATGATTGCAGTCTGACGATTTACTGTGTCTCAGATGATGCACAGTGACTTGCAAAGCAGTGGGAACTGGCTGGTAAGTTTAGTCTGTTAAGTGAAACATACAAAATGGAAAGTCCCTCCCACAAACACTTGCTAAATCATCTCACTTTCCTATTGTTTAAAAATACTAAAGTCCACAATGTGATAAGGCAAAGAACAAAACACAGATGCAGCTAGAGCAAATGGTTACTGAGTACCAAAGCTCCTAATCACACTTTTCTAGACATGGAAGCTTTTATCACAGTCACTCAGATCCAGGTATGGATGTGGATATTGCTCACAGCCCAGTGCTGTCAGACCTGGGGTGACTTTGCTCCATCTCCATCATCCCCTCCACAAGCAGTTCCTAGTTGCAAGAGAAAACAGTTCTCTCTTTGGATTTATGTACATTCACGTTCCATCTCCAACAACAAAAACTTTTTATGAGGAGAGAGCAGAATAGCAAAGGAAGAGACAAGGGAAAGCAGGTTCCTCTTCTCAAACCCACTGAGCTTATACTTGTTCAGGTAGTGCTTAAGTCTGGCTATGAAGATGGAGATGTGGTAACACTGCAACAGTGAAGTCTGTATCACAGCAGCAAGGGAGGCATGCTACCCAGTCAGACCATTTTTCCTCTAGATTTTAGTAGAGTGGTAGGGCTGTACGCTATCATAGTATTGCCTTCCCCATGTTCTTGGTAGATACGGGCCAAAAACATGCTGTCTGGATTCAGACTCAGACTGAGATCAGGTCAGGATTCATTCAGGATCAGAACTGATGGCTCTAAGACCTCCTGAGCTCTTCTGGCCAACAGACTAGAAAACAGACTTATGCAAAGCTGTCAGGCTGGGAAGTACTAAGATGTTACATAGAAACAGAGGGTGAAATACATGATTCACCTTGGCCATCAGGAACAAGAGTTTGCCTTCTTGGTCATATCTACACTATCTTTCTCAGCTGCATCTGAATATGGACTGTAGTTCACAAAACCACGTTTCAAGCTGATTGTGAATGCAATCCCTGAAAGATCTGGGCTCAAACCCTTTCCCCCCTATATCCAGGCTAGCCTGAGAGCCTGTCAAAAGGTAGGCAGTGGCAGAAGGTTTCGGTTTGTACAAATACCAAGTTTCCCAGTGATGACGAAAGCAACAGCAGACATACAAGAGTTCTTGCATGGGAAGTGGTGCTCACAAACACATGAGGAAACTCAGATTGTGGTTTCTGTTCTAAAAACATAAAAGAGGGTAAGTAAGGATGAGCATTCCTAAGCACAACCCACTGAGGTTGACACAGAGTGGGAACTGCTGCTTGTACCTGTCTTTTCAGCTTAGGAACAGATCAGCTACCCAGATCAGGTGTGCATTTGGACCAGAATCAGGAAACTTTGGAATCTGAAGGAGTTTCAATTTTGCATTCCAACTCTGTTGGAATTTTTAATTTGCTATATAAATCCCTACAAGACTACTGCCACCAGCATGTCACAAGGCTGATTACCAATTCAAGAAGGTTTGAGAAGAATTTTCTGGAGACCAATATACCACACAGCTCTACCGAAGTGAAGCAAGCAGTGCTCCATCACAATTCAGCAAATGCAGAAGAGTTTAATTAGCAATAAATTATATAGTGCAATGCCAGTTTTCTAGCTAGTCAGTCTGGCTTGAGAGTTTTCTCCCTTAGCAAATATGTAGTGGAGCTTTGGGCATCCTGTCCTATTGTGATGCTGCCTCTGGTAACCTGTTCACACATTTGTTACCTTGTACTTGGAAAAGTCTCTCTGCACTTTCATGGTGCCCAAGCCATCTCCTGTGAAAGTCAATGTAAAAAGCTTAGACGGGAGTTGGTATAGACACTAGTTTTAGACTCCTATAGTCCTCTGCCTACGGAGTTCCTCCTGCAGTTTTGAGGTCTTTGTTTCGTCTCTGCATTCTGCGTGGAAACAACCTCTTTCTCCAAAGCCAGAGCAAAGAGGAGAGATCTTGACCACCTGAGGAACTCAGAGGAGAGTTTATGAGGAGCCATTTGTTCTCTTCACATATTTTCCTTACCTTTCAGCTTCTCTTCAGTATCACTGTCTGATTCACTGTTTTCATCTGTAACTAGGAAAAAAGAAAGCGGAAGATGAAATATAATAGTGCATTTCTTACCACTGGCAAGATAAAGCCAAGCCTAACAACTTTAGGAAGACAGACAGTATAGATACTAAGGATCTCATCCTTTCCAAGGATGCACATTCCCACAAACACTTCACTCACCAAACTTAGTATCTTCCCATTCATTCAGGAGATCAGAAAAATGCAACAAAATAATTTTACATAGCAAGAGAGTTGCATGAAGAATAAATTGCAAGAGCAGCATTTTACCCATGTCTGTGTGAGCACAACATCAAGGCAAAACACTGATTAATGTGTTTAGCTTGAATACAAAATAAATAGCTTGCAGGACAAGGGAAAAAAAAACAATTGCCAGAGTGAATCAGACTGAAGGTCTCTGTGGTCTAATAGCTTGTTTTTGACAGTGACCAGCAGCCTCTGATGCTGCAGAATGGGTCGAAAAATATTCTAGAAACCAGTCTGGGATGCTGTCCCACCCCCCAAAAGTTCATCCGTATCTTTACATATAAACACACACACACACACACACACACACACACACACACACACACAGAGTTTACATATAAAATCGGATAAATACTAACAAGTAATTGTAGGAAACAGAGTTGGAAGTCACCTTGCACTGGAAATTATGATGCTTTGGAAAAAAAAAAATATTGTGTTGAAAAGACATAATTTTAAATTTTACAGAGAACAGACATTTAAAAATAATTGCTCTGAAGTATCTGAATGGTTCTGGTGAGCTAGGAGCCAGCGCACCTCTAAGCTCTAAGACTTCTCAACTGACAGTGGAAGGCTGAAAGTCTCACTCTTGCGATGGTAGAGACGGTCCTACAGTCAAGAGCCTAAAACCCCTGATTCCCAAATGACGCTATTTGTTTATTGGGATGCTGAAGAAACCAGGCCTGTTTCAAAATCTATTATCTTCCATTGGACAGTTCAGTAAAGTGACACATTCTCACAAAATATTTTGATCTCAACAGAAGAGCCTCTTTGGACAGAATATTCCTCTGCAAAGCTTTCAGCCAGTTCCAGAAATAAACATCAAAAAGAGGAGACATTTTTGGTGTGACCTATAAGGTTATCATGGAGAACAGTGGAATGAAAACGAATCAAGAAAAACAAAAAATTGCCCTTTCAGGAAAGGTTCTCGGGCAGTGGAACAGTCTTTGGCTTCCCAAAAGAAGGGGTGGAAGCCCCAACTCAGTCTCACTCTGGACTGGAAGAAGTGATAGAAAACATCACATAAATCAGCAAGTCAGCCTAAACTCCAAGACAAGTCCTCAAAAAGTCTTAGATGTATGATGATTCAAAAATCCTTTACCTTTCCCTGAATTGCTCTCTGTAGACTGTGATAGTCTCTTGACACGTTTCTTTCCCCTCCGTGCCTCATAAATAGCATTGATTTTCAACACAAGCTGCTCAGCAAACACACAAACAAACAAAAAAAGGTTAGTTTCTTCCCCAGACAAAGAGGAAAGTTATAATTTTATTGAAGGTATTCCATTACCCAATCCTGATTCTATAGAAACACTTCACATGATGGCCCAGAGTTGACAACTACCAGCATCTAACTTGCACAACAATCTATACCTACACCGCCAATAACCACACTCACTCTGGTACAGCAGCATGCTGGCACAGCAGAAGCCAAGGTAAGAAGTTCATGAAAGGCCAGGGTCTAACATGCTTTCACACTTCCAGCCCAGCATGGTCCATGTGGCTGTAGGAGCTCACTGGCACCCACCTGGGCCTCTCCGTGCCCTGCTCCACAGAGCACCAGAGGGTTCCTCAGGAACCCACTCTCATCTGCAGGTTTGAGAGCAGCAAACTCGGAGTGAGGATGACTGCAAATTTTAATAGCTTTAAGTCTTCAACATCTGTGGCAGAATGTGCTGGAGACACCTCTCTAGGAGACTGAGATATGTCTAGGTTAACCCCATCCAGGGTTACTTGGGGGAAAACTGCTTTTGGCATGTTATGCACAGTCCACTAGGAGAAGGAAACAGTGGTTACCACGCAACTTAAGGGTTCCCTAAAAATGGCTTCGCATAGGCTTTTGTTGTTGTTGTTTTTGTTTAAATGCAGAGTAATCAGGGCTCTAGTTTTGCCCCTGCCACAGCACAGGAAAGACATGGACAAACTGGAGCAAATGCAGCGGTGGGCATGGATATGGTGGAGGGCTGGAGCAGCTCCCTCCATAGCAAGGGGAGACTGTGGGAACAGGGCTTGCTCAGCTGAGAGAAGAGGTGGCTGTGGGGGCACCTAAAGCAGCCCTAGCACCTACGAGGGGTCACTGTGAGGATGCAGCCAGCCCTGAACAGCGATGCGCGGTGGGAGGGTGAGAGACAATGAGCACAATTTGTAACAACAGAGGTTGAGACCGGATTTAAGGACAAACTGTTTCACTGTAAGGACAATCAGACAGCGGCACCAATTGCCTAGAGAGGCTGTGCCATCTCCATCCTTGGAGGTTTTCAAGCCCCAACTGGGTAAAGTCCTGAGCAACCTGGTCTGAGTTCAGAGCTTACCCTGCCTTGAGCAGGAGGTTGGACTAGAAACCTCCCAAGGTCCCTTCCCACCCGAGTTATCCTGTGATCCTATGATCTTATGATCCAACGGATGAGGACACAGAGCCCCCAGTGCTGGGGCAGTTATGCTGGGATCTCAGGACTGCTCCTCTAGTGCACAGGGCATTCAAGGCTGGTCAACTCTGTGCCATGGCATCAACCAGGCCCCAGAAAAGTGGGAAAAGGCACCCCATGTTTCCCGAAAAGCCAAATTCCAGAGATGTCAAAAGTGTTTCCAAACTAATGACAGCCCTTTTGCTCTAGCAGCACTGCAGTGTCACTGATTACTTCATAACAGATACCAAGCATGGGGGAAATGTATCACACAGGGAATGCTAAAGGAATTGAGATGGGTGGAGGCCAAAGGAGCTGAACTACTTTATACTAGTGATTTGGTTTTGCAAATCCTTTAATACTGGGCTTTCCAGCTGACCAGGCAAAAGGACATTTCTCTGTTGGGTATAGCTGGGCTCAGTAGCTCATTCAGTGCCTCCTGGCTCCCTATCCCTCCTTGAAGGGGAGAGGAGTTGCAGAAGGAGCATGCCAAGCATCCCCGGGCCACCTCGAGCAGAGCTGCCTCCTTGTCAGGGTCCCAGGCAGGAGCAGCAGGACATGGCCACAGCATTCAGATTTATTCTAGAAACTTTGGGACCCTCTGTGCTTGTATGCACACATGCTGAGAGACCAAGGTGAGACAGGCAGTGTTAAAGAGGTGCCTACTAAGGACGCACTTGATTGGGGGAATCTGAATACAAACTTTCAAGTGGCAGGATGCTCTGGTGTGGAAGGATGGCCTCTATTCACCAGTTCAGCTCAATTCTCATGTTGGTCTTGTCACTGCACCCAGTAAATCTCACTTCCGAGCTTGTTCTGCAGGACTGCTCAGAGGCACTGCCCAGTAAATATGTACTCGTAACCTTACCTTCACAGCTCTTGACATAAATGTAAGTGCTCAAACACATACCCAGACAGAGCTCAAACACATACACAGAAGTGTAGGTATACATGGAAATAAAACCCTAGACATTTGTAACCATGGGCTCATCCCTGAAGAGCTGAGGTGTACAGTGAGGGCATTCAGAATCAGATATGTAAATATGGACACAGATCTTGCAATTAGGAAACAAAGGAGATACAAACACATCCTTATTTTCCGCCAGAAGAAAACTGTGGGTTCCAAAAAAAAATCACCACAGACAGGCTCTGGTAGTCTCTGCTTGTCCTGCAAAGACTGTGACAAGCAACTATGTTTTTATAACTGTGTTTTTGAAATGTTCAATAGATAGCTTGCTGTCAAACCTCACTTGGACTGAATACACTTCCTGTTAGATCTGGAAGAAAATAAAATTGAAATGGAGTCATACTGTATCCAAAAATGAAGTAGGAGATGATGCTAGGAGAAAATGCCCATGACTACAGACAACTCCTTTTGTCACTCAGATGTCAGATTTTGCTTTGTTCACCTAAAGTCATACCCCACCTTGAATGCCTGAATCAGACCTAGCAATGAACAACAGATTGCTAGCAGGAATACCAACAGTACACACAGACCGTTACTGACTGCCCATCTGTCAAGAAAGGAAAGAAACAAGATGCTGGTGGGGTGTTTTTTTCTTTTTCTTTTTCTTTTTTTTTTTGCACAAAATACTCATTGTTTTTTTCACCCCTCTGATGAAATTCAAGTTTTGTCCAAAAATGAAACTATGATATATTTTTTTTAATCTTTCCTGACAACCATGATAGATAGAACTCAGATGATTGATAGAAAAATAACTTCAAGGCTTGCAGAGATGTTTGTGCTCCTTCTCCTTCGGGGAGAAAGGAGGTTAAACAGGAGTCAAGTCAACTGGAAGGACAACAGCTCTACTGCACGGACACCACGCTGGAAACTGAAGAAAACTTTCTCTCATACTCACATTCCTGCCTGGGAGAAGCCAAGCAAAAGAGACAAATCCCTAGAGTTACCTTGGGAATCTTCCTTCTCCTCTTGCCATTCTGAGGGTCTCCCAGGGAGAAGAAGGTGTCATCTGGACTGCTGGGGGTCGAGGGAGGGCTGATTTTGGATGGTGACCCAGTCCCATCACGGCTCAGTTTCCGTATATCTGGCAGTTTGAAACTCCGCCGCTCTGAGCTTTGTCGGAAAAAAATGGGCTTGGAAAGCAACTGGAAAAGCAGACAAAAATGGAGGAGAAGGAATGCATGAACACAGAACTTCATGTACCTCTGCTTTGTCGCTAACACTGTCATGGCAGTAAATCCAGTGGGGCAACCACAGCACTCAGCTGGTAAAATGGCATAACTTCTTGGAATGCAAACAGATTTCTGCACACATAAAAAACTCACTCAACTTCCAGAGCCACACCAGGACTATTTGACAAGCAATTTAACCATCCCGTATTCATTCTAGAACAGAACAGAGTCTCAGGGGTTGGCCAAGAAGCCTCACTCTAGTGTGCAAAAAACTCCCAAGACTTGTGCAATACAGAGGCTGGGACTGTAAACAGGACAAGACTAATCAATCAGTCATCCACAAGCATTTGGCATAAGGAGCAGCTGGCCAAAAGGAACAGAGAAGCAGTGAGACCATGAACAGCATGGTCAGTCTGACCCAATACTCTGTGTCTGTCAGTGGCCAGAACCAAATATTTCAGAGGAGGATTCAAAAAAATGCCATTATAGACAATAATGGAGATCGGTTTCCTCCTAAACCCATCAGTAAGTTCAGTGGGAACACAACAGTTGATATTTAAGTACCAGCATAAAGTTCTTAAAGTCTCTGACCAAAAACAGCATCAGAGAAGCAGAAAGTTCAGCTGCAGATAAATGAGGGTAAACTACCTCCCATCACAAAGATGCTCCACGAGAACTTTTTTTTGTCTTCTCCTACAAAATTTCCTAGCAGTTATGATAAGATTAAGTTGCCCCTTTCCCGGGCATTGTACATGCATTTGCAAAGGAAATATCTACATGGCACAAGGAGGTGCAAGAGAGTGGTATCTGAGCTAATTCTGAACAAGTCACATCAGCACTGTAGCTGAGGTAGTGCAACAGTCTGCCCAGGTTAACAGACATCCTCAGCAGGGTTATTAGCCAGACTGACTCACTCAGGCTAGCTCAGGTGTCTCTGGATGGTTTGGCAGAAGACATAACTTACAGATATGCTTACTACCCAGTGAAAAGTCACATATTAAAATGAGTCTAGGAAGAGCCTTCTAGCTGAAGGCTCTCATCCGTAATTGCACTAGGGATATAAGCTGCTTCTGAACAATCTGCCCAAATCCATTTTCATCAGTCCCTATCCCAGGTAGGCTCTCTAGTGTGACTCTCACCACAGTTGCAAGCAAGTTAGTTGTTAAGAGAGCTGCAGCACCTGTTTCCTGATTGTTGCGGACCATGGATTTTGGATGTCAAAGCACCCTACTGGAACAGAGTTACTCCCATTCAGCTCCTTGCTAGCTGTCTTGCTGGGAACCATATCCAGGGTGAAAGACACACCTGTGCAACACTGCTGCCCCATTTTGATAGCATGGGTGGGAAAAAAGAGTGCACGGGCCCTTACAAAGCCCTCTGACGGAAATCAATTTCATCCCAGCACTGACAATCCATGCTGCTCTGGACCTAACTAGTTACAAGGAGAATACATTGAGAACTGCAGGGCAATTTTTACTTTAAAGTGTCAAATTATCTAAAAAATTCAGCTTCTGATTAAGCTGGTTGAAAAATAGTAACACGTTAAGAAATGCTGCGTGTCAAGCTTCTGAAGATGTTGGGTAACAGCTCTAATAATAGTTGCAACTTGGAGAGCATGGGAAAACCCTCTGGTCACGAAAACCATGTCTAGATCCCTACTATCTGCTGTGAACCCAGTTGTTGCCAGGATGATTTCTGCTTGTCACATTGTCTGTGCTGTTTTGGGCTTGGACTATCTAAACGGAAAACAGAAACCAATCAAAACAACTCTGGAAGCTGAGAGCAGGGCTGGCCTTTGGTAAGCCTTGAGCTCTGAGCAAAAGGTGCAGACTAACATTTCCTCTCTTCCTTTGGTCTCACTGACAAGGAGGAAAACGGTACTTGGCTGTGAGCTTCACTGCTGGTTGGGAATCAACAGAGTCCACACTGTTAGGGCTGGCTCCCTAACCAGGGGACTGGCACTGCATTAGTTGCCAGCAACCAGTCTCATCAAGGAGAGAACAGGGCCATCCTAAGGGAGGGGGCCGCAGAGGCTCCTTGATATCTGCATGAATAGACTGCACACTGCCCACAGATGCTGAGCCAAGAGACAGCAGGTTTTGGCTGCCCAAGCATTTAAATGACACGTTGAGGGAGGGGAAGAGCAGCTGTCCTATACTGGAGGTCTTCCCAGGGTCTGCAATAAAGGATGAAGACCCTTTATTTTTCAGTAAAGTATTTTTCAGTGAAGACCCCCTTATTTTTCAGTATCTGGAAGAAATTTAATGTCTCAATTTTGTCTCAGTACAGGCCTGCGACAAAAAACACAGCAGCCAGCTTCCATCCACAGCTCTTCCAGTGTTCTTTAAGCAGCCTCCTTGACAATGCTCTAGCCTTTCACTATGAAACACACTGGGATTTTTCTATGGAATCAGAGCTAATTCCCAAATCCAAACCACCCCATTATCATGAATACACTCATTTCTGGATTCCCATTTTGTATCTATTGCCCCTAAATCCACCTGTTCCGGCAAGAGGAGGATGAGATCTCAGCTCATCCTCACTCCAAATTTATTAAGAATCTGAAGGCAGGTTTCCAGAGGTGAGGGGCTGAAGTCTCAAGCTAGACGCTACTGTACTCTTTGCACACTTGAACTGGCTGAAATTCAAAAGCCGCTCTTTTCTTGCTATACATTTGTTGCAGAAATTGCTCAGGGTACAGGGACACAGAAAGACTTTGCTGGGAACACACATTCGTATACAAAACGGTCCTTTTATCATACTAGTCTTAGGATGCACCTGCATAAAATCCCAGTGTAACACTAAAGAATTCAGTTCCTTTCGATCCAAATGCTCACTATTTAGTGCATCCCTGATGCAAAGTACCAGGGGAAGGTAGCCCTGGTGTGAAAAAGAACAAAAGCCAAGAAACCATTCCTATAAGGGAATGCTGTTTTTACCTTGCTAAAGGACAATAAATCCCCTCCTATCACAACCCACTCTACAGTGATTAAGATGTAAAGAAAAAAACCCTGATGTTATGACAGTCAGTGGCAAAACTCCCCTGTTTCCACACAGGACCTGGATTTTACCCAAAGGCTTTCTGGAACAGGAGACATGGACACATGAATCAAAGTACCTTAGTGGGGGTCCCAGGTACAGAAGAGGTCGGGGATGCTGGGAAGGTCAGGACACATTTCTTCCCCAAACAGCGGCTGTTGGTCTCAATGTCTTCATAGGGGTTTTCCTTTGATGGTGGATCTGAAGGAAAAAGCCATATGCAAGGGATTATAAGTGCAGAAAATCCTTGAGGTTTGCCATAAAAATCTGTTTGGTGATCTGCTGGCCTTCTCCCACCTCCCACATCAGACAAAGACCTGTTCTCAAGCATTCCTGCAATTGCTTCATTCTCTCCATAGCCCTAGAAGTCCAGCTGCTCACTGGACAGTGTCCAAACCCCGACACTGATGTATGCAGCCATAGGAACGTATCACAGAAACTACAGATGGAAAAGACCCAGCAAGTCCTGAAGTTCATTTCCCTGTCTTCAGAGGAGCTGTGAGGTTCTCATGCACATTGTTCCACAATTATATTTCCTTCTTTCCAGTCTTCTGCTTTGAATTCTCTACAAGTGAAACTGTGAGCTGAAGATTAGCAGAAAGCTCCTTTATCCTTTATTTACACCCCACACTAAAGGGGGACCTCTGGTCATCATTTAGTTGGGGCAGATGTGATGCTCTTGGGCTGAGTCTGCAGAAATATTTAATCCATTCTCTGAGCACAGAGGTCTGTCACACAGCATAGATTTTCAAACACATCTACCACTCATGGATGCCTCAATTCCTGCATGCCCCACTTCAGACACAAAGGGAAGCATTCACCTCACCTAATATAGGCCATCCAAAGTGAAGTGAAGTTACTCTCTCTCTCTCTCTCTCCCAAAAGACAGAGAGAGAATGGGACACCTCTGAAGTAACATTCAGCCCATCCTTACATAGGATTCCCTCAAAAATATGAGTCTTGAATGACTATCCAGATGTGTCGCTCTCTCTCCACTGACTCTGGAGACAAGCTACATGACTAGTTTGATTTTAAATGCCCCAGATCAGGTATAATGAACTCCTTATATCCCACTCTTCAGCAGTGTCAAAAAAAACAAACACAAATGTCTTCAAAGAAATGTGCACAATCTGAAAAAGCAGGTTGCAATATTTCCATCACAGCAGGCAAAAATCTGTAACAAAGTCTCAGCCCAAGCACCTTCATGGGCAGGCAATTTGTTATGAGACTTCTCTTTTCATTACCATCCTTTCGTGCCATCCCAGTGGACAGCTGGAAGCCAAAGCAACCGTGTTTCTCTTATTTTCGTGTAATACTTGTCTAACAGCAAAGACTGGAGGTCATTAAGGCTGCTGGCCTCTGGGAACAAGGACTGCAGACAGCTCTATGATCTGTCTGCCCGGTGTGCTCCCACCTGCCTGCCTGCCTCCTGCCGGCAGGAGTGCAGCTGAAGGCACCAGACAAGGACACAAACGCAAGCCTTTCCCAACACTGGCTTCTATGCCACTCCATAGCTCAGTGATACCCAGGAGGGGTAGAAAGCCAAGGAGAGAAAAGCAAGCTGGTGTGATGCTGATGAAGGAAGTCTGTGCAAACATTTTGGTGGTAAATGTGCTCCTGCCCCTGAAAGAGGCTATTTATTCCAACAGCACACTTCAGTGCAGGAAATATAGTTCAGCTGCCACATACTGGGTAGACTGGAGCAAAAAGAAAGAAGAGCTTGGGTTCTTCTGCCCACTCCATCTTCACACTGCTTGGCAGCGTGTCCAGTTAGCCTCAGTCTAGAATAATGATCATGGTTGCGCTCTTTCTCACACATAAACTTTGACATCCATCTGCCCAATACAATTTCCAGCATTCCAGGCAAACAAGGGTGAATGGGTAAAAGGAGAGTGAGGAAGGTAATCTATGTGACTTGCTGAGAAAGGGAGCAATTCTACCACCAGCAATTGTACCCTCCCTAAACCCCACGTATGCATAGGGGATGTATGTGGGTGCTTGCATGCCCTCATGGACACACGTGATCCTCTGTGGATAGTGCTGGCATTCTGCAACTGAAGGACAGGCTGAACAGTGCCAGAAGTCCTTGTCCCCCTCCATATGTGTGGTTTTCACATGTTGCTTATCTTTTGTGGAGTCTCCCCGCCTGTGGTCTTGTGAAAAACAAAATTGTAGGTTTGTTGGAGTCATCCCTGCCCACCCCTTTCCCTCACAGTAACACCACAAGGACTGCAGGAGCCAATTAAAGATCATTAACTCCAGACAAAGTCTAAATCTACAGCAAGGAAACAGAAACCCATGCATGTCCCAGTAGCTGAAGCTGACAATTATCCATAATTTCACTTTCTTCTAATCTTTGTACTTAAAACGCTGGAGAGGAGAGGAATTTCAGTCTGGTACTTGAGTTCTCTGCAAGCTTGGAACAGAGGGGTGAGCTTGTGTTTCAATGGACAGATTTGCCCATATAGCCACTCTGTAATGCTATCCCTGTTATTGCAGCTGAGAAGGTGACCCTTACACACTAGTTTCTGAGACCCAGGGGGGAAAAAGAGGGAAGGAAAAAAAAACAACAACCCCCCCCCCCCAAAAAAAAACCCCAAGCAGCTGTTCAGGTGTTCCCTGTCCCTTTGTCCTCCAAAACAAAGAGAGGAAAAAGGCAAACACGGGGCCTCTAGCTCCACAAAAGAGGCAGACAGCTTCAAAAGTGTCAAAAAGGACAGACTGGCATCACCTTGGCTGCAAACAGTCCCAAACAAATATGATTCCTTTGAGAGATCTTTCTAACCAAATATGATGAGATTTTACACATATCAAAATAAAGCCTTGACTGTTCCTGAGAGAGAGCAGCTGCCTCCCACACTGAACAACACAGACCACCTTTCTAGGATAAGAGCTGTAGGGTAAGAGCTGATGCAGCTATTCTGTTCCTGTTCTCTTCCTATTCTGTTAAACCATGCCAAGAGTCTTCCACACCAGGCTACAGCTACTAAAACTTAGTAAATTTTTTTCAAAAGGATACTTCTACTCTATGCTTCTATTCTTCCATAAAAGGCCATCTAACTCACTGTACTAACAAAACACTGTACAAATGGAGAGTATTACAGGAAATAATCTTGGAAATGGCATTGATTTGCCGTTGAAGTTGGAGAGCGAGATAAAATTCAATTTCAAAGACTGTAAGATCTAGTTTTTTAATTCTGATGGTACCTGGAGCCATGCACAATCCTATTTCTGAACCGTGGAATTTACTTCACGGCTATGTTTTCAGTCTGTTAGCATTATCTCTACAGTAACAAGCTCATCGCAAGGGACGGAGTAAAGCTGTGAGAATTAGTCCTCAGAACAAAAGGTAGATAGAGGACAGATGTCAGCAAAGAATAAAAACTGGCTCCCACATGCCTCAAGTTCATCTTTGAACCTGAGGAGTTATGAAATATTTTGTCCATTTGTTTTTTATTACTTGTCAATAATCTGTGTAAAGCATGTCATTTGGATAATAAATATACTTTCTTCAGTTCCTCTGCTGGGTCCCTGTTGACCACAAGTCATCTGAGTTATTCAGTGTTTGCAGTCAAATCCCTTCCCCACCCAAAGCTCCTACCCAGTATGTCTTCATAGATGTTTTCCTCAGATAAAGTGCGTGTGAGGGCCAACTTGGTCTGCGCGTACCAATCCACCCTGCCGTTCTCAGATGATGACTGCAGCAAGTCTTCAAACTCATATGACTTCCTGCACCATTGATGGAAGGGGAAAAGGAACAGAGAAGACAGTGACATAGCTAAACAGATTTTATAACCAAATTATAGCACTTTATAATTCACTTCTCTGCAGCACGCCTCACAGTTGAAAAAATGAATTAGTGAGAACATTTCACAGTCGCATCCCTTATAAAGCATGAAAAACAACCATATGAGATCTGTTATTTTTACCAGTCACACAAATGAAGATGTTTCAGGGATTATGTAGCTTATCTGGGTTGTCATGGTAATAGCTCACTGTGAAGATGTGTCAAGTGTCCTGTTACACTGCACAGGGTCTCAGGCCATGAGAGGTCCCATTTACAACATAGGTCCCACCCTCAGCAAGAGTGAGGGGTCTCAAAATCAGGTCCCTTTGAAGCAGTACAGGAGAGCAATACTCACATGCTGGATGGTGGAAAGGGAAAAGCAATCAAGTCTATTCCACTACCAAACCCAGAAAGTTTCAATTTCCCTCCCTCACCCAAGCCAGGAATTTTTGTTTTTAAGTGACAGTTTATGCAGAGGACATTAGAAACAGCTGTGTATTTTAGGCTCCTCACCCCAGAATGTGTGGGGTTACAACCATAGGGGGCAGGGAGAAAAGACAATAAAGCACTCCAGAAAAATATAAAAACATCAGATCCAGTTAGAATATGTCTGCTATCAACAGTGAAAATGCTGTGATAGTTTGGAACTTATCAGTCCAAAACCTGGTTCCAGATGAGCTATCTTCATTCTGCAAGTAAACAGATTTTACACACAAACACACACGCACACACATGCGCACACACAAAACCCCCTCAATCTTGGGCTTGAAGGTTAAGCTAGGTAATACAGTCACAGTCTCCAGCAATGTGACCTTAAAGCCCAAATCTGCCATCGCTTATCTCTTCACAGCTATCCTGTGAAGTTCTGCTGGCCTCTCATAAGTTCTCAGAGGTGTAACTGAGAGCTGAGTTATGGCCAGCAAGACTCTCAATTGCTAGTGATTATGAGTGACCAGGGAAGATCCAGCTGTCTTGGTGAGATATGGGAAGGTGGGACACCACCATCAAGATCAGCACTTACACGCAAAACAGCCCATATACCTGTGGTCAGCATTGTTCTTGTGCTTCCCATTCCAGAGTCTTCTGCTGACGGCTGATGGGGGAGGAGAAGAAGGGAGAGGAGGGGGAGGAATGGATGGCAGAGGGGGTAAGTTTCTTTTATTCCTAGTTGTGGGCACCCAGTCCTCTTCCCCCTCATGTTTGAAAGTCCGCCGGGGCTTTGGCAGCGGGTTGATGAAGGGTTTCTTCTCTGGCACTCCTGGCTCTGTGTACACATTCTCCACAGTGCAGTCCTTGTGTTTCGCCTGAGAAGTTCTTACCTCTTCTAGAGTTCCAAAAATTGGCTCACTGATTTCAGAGTCCAAGACAAGAAGCCTTTTGTTGAGTTCAGCCCCACATGTGCTCTCATGGCCCTCAGGGTTAGTGCGTACTTGTGCCGCCTTCTCCTGCAGGCACTGTGGAGAGTAGTAAGTACCAGGCAACTGAGGCTGCAGCTCTGCTGAGCCATCCTTCAAAGCCTGCTCCAGCTTTTTCACCTGGCTGAGCACTGAAAGATTCTCCTTCTGGACCTCCCATTTCCCACCTTTTACCTCTTTGCATTTTCCAATACTGGACTCCACTTCCTCACCTTTCTCTGTTTCCCCCTTTCGCTCTGTTCCCTGACCTGCGCCTTTCGGAGTTCCTATTTTCCACTCATTCTCTTTGCCCGTCCCTTTGCACTCCAGTTCCCAGTTCAGAAGTCTCTTGGTCTCCACTTTACGAGTCACCAATGCTATCCCACTCGTCTTCTCAATTACACAGGGCATCTTGTGCTCCTCCTTAACTCCTTGCTCCTCCTCTCTGCGAGTAGGAGCAGAGGGTGTTTCCTTTTTCCCTTCCCATTCTGAGATTTTGTCCTTGATGCTGAAGGACTTATTCCTCAAGCCAATTTTTCCAGGTGACCATATGTTCTGAGTGCCTCCTATCTGTCTGCTGATTATTTTACTGTTTTCTTTAACATTCAGATCCACAGATGGGTCACTGATGATCATTTTGGGACTAAGCATGTTCTGCTGAAAGCAGTCTAGCCTTGGATCCAGCATCAAGTTCTCCAAGGCTCCCAGTGGGTTCTTCACCACAGAAGAAACTGGTTTAGCTTCAGATGTTAAACTTTGGGTGACAGAGGCACCTTCAGAACATCTCTCACTCAAAAATCCAAAAAGTCTTTCTAACTCCTTCACAGCAGCTGTATTGCTTTTATCTGAAAGCTTGATCCTGCATACCAAAGACAGAAAAGAATAAACATCCATTACCACTACTCACCCTTGCTTTAGTCCATCAGCTCCATAAGCTCTATTCATAAAGCTGGTAACAACTGAGATGCTCAAACCAAACACTTGAGAGAGAGGCTTATGTGGGAGAATTCTCAGGGAATGGTCCTTATAACCAGAAAACAATTTTCTCCTCTTGTTATGACTAAGACAAAGTTTGAAATGTAACCTTTCTCTGGGGCAGAAGTAAGTGGCAGGTGAGAAGTATTAATTTTTGTAGATCAGACATACCGATACCAGTGACAGGTTCACTAGCATTTCTGTGCATATGTTTAGGAGTATAGTAGAGTTTTGTACATATTCAGGGCATTAACCATGTCCATTGCAAATAAATGCAAAATGGACCATCTGCAAACAATAGCAAAATTTTTGCTACTAAACAGAGGAAAAACCATGTGATAGAGTCAGCATTCCTCTAGCACCTGCTCAGAGGACTCCACCTGGACTCATCCAGGTGTTCCCCAAGTGTATATTAACGCACAAAACCTAGACTTTTATTTTTACATTTCTATGGCCCTGCCATCCCAGTCTACACATGGGCTCGGGCTCATGGGCACCCAGGCACAGTTCCTCTCTGCACAGCACATGATGCAACACCAAGACACTAGATTCAACTTTCTCAGAGCAAGGGATAAAACACTTCCATTGTTTGAGTCCAAGCTGCATCAAAAATCCCTAATATCTTTCATCTGTGGATTTTCAAATGCTTCTATCAATATTATGCTACTCTATCTATATAGTAAAGTTCCAGCCGGACAGACTAACAGTTATTCCAGCACAAAATGTTTTTGAATCAAAGCACTTCTCAGCACTTTGCAATGTTGTAGGGGCTTGTATGGGCTTGGAAATGGGCACGAGGTCAATGCAAAGTAGTTACTGGGATGCAAACCCATATTGTTAGTCCAATTTAATCACAACCCTAGCATTGAGATTTAACTCACTAAACTGCTCTATTAACCTAAACGTATCAAGCTTGCCTATTCCAGAACTTACCACTGTTGTAAGAACATCCATTTGGATACCTTGTGTGCTGGCAGGCTTTGAGCTTTGTTCTGGCGTCAAGCAACCCTGGCAGCCATTACAGACTCAGCTGTAGTGCAAATCAAGTCTAGGATAGGTTGCTGAGCAGAAAGAGGACCTGAGCCAGATACTGTTTTTCCCTAGCCTCACAGACATTTAACTCCTATTTACCTCAGTGACAACACCATGCTTTGAACAAGAGCTGGCACTCTGAATAGCATGAGCCTTTCCCAGAGAGCAGGGCACCGCAGTGCCACTGGTTGTTGGACTGCACAGCAGAGACCAAGGCTGGACACTGGGACAAACCTGCTATGGGTGCGGACAGTAAGGCTTGCCTGAGGAGGCTGTGGAGTCTCCTGTGTTGTTGATTTGAAGCACAGGCTGGGCAAACTTTGATAGAGATGTCATCAGCAGAAACAGTCTTGCCCTTGGGCAGATCTCTTCTAGTACTGTGAGTCCAGGACATTATCAGTCTGACAGGATGCTAAAACATACTGCAACAGCCCTGAGATGGCAGTAAAACCAGTTGAGACAAACTGAGGTGTTTTAAGGTGTGAGGAGAGAGGGACAGTCCTTTGGTTTTCTTTCCACTAGGGAAAATAAACAAAACAAAGTATCCCAGAACTGAAATGCAGAAACCTCTTACCTCTCAACAGACTTGCAGACACTGCTTTCAGATTTGCTGCTCACATCGGCTGCCTCACTAGCTGTCATCATGTCAGCATGCAGCAGGGCAGCTGCTCACCTGCAGACAGACAGGCACAGGTAAGAGGCCTTGCTCTATGCTTAGCATCCTTCCCCAAACATACATATGTATGTTTCTTCTGGAATGCCAGGAGAATAACAGAGGGAAACATTACAGCTCCCTGAGGGCAGCCTCAGCGTCCTCATCTGAAAAAAGGAAGGAAGGCGTGACAGTATTACCATTTAAAGGACCAGGAAAGAAAACATAGGTTTGGAAGGCAACAATTGTCTTTAGGTCTGTATCAACTGCAGTATTGTGATTTGAATATGAAGCACATATCCAAGCATATAAAAAGCATAAAAATGCTTTTATTATTGCCAAAATCTCAGGCGATTTAGATATCTTCCCTCACAGAAGACTAAATAAAAAATGATTTTAAAATGAACTGTGTTCAGGCCACATGGCCTAAGTGGTCACTGTGCCACTGTGCGTGAAGCATTATCACAACGTCTCCAACTTGGGACAGAAAACACTTTAGGCTGAAGAGACACTGTACTGAAGCAACTGGTTACCGTACATTATTCTCTCTCTGGTGGGTTGTGTTAGGCTGCTACTCATCTGCTTTCAGAGGATGACACGTTGAGCGGGGTACGATAAATCAGTTACAAAAATGAGTCATTTTGCCTCATTATTTTAGTATTCTCTGCCTTATGATTTCTAGAAGTCATGGAGCAAGACTGTTCCTCTCCTTTCCTCCTGTTCCTTTGAGTACTGCTGTTGCCCAATCAATGCAACAGACTCCCTCCTCTTTTTATTGCCCCACAAGCTAACTCTTACTCCTTTAAATAAATAAATAAATAAATAAATGATTATTCTGCAGCACCCTTTTCTTGCTTCTCAGATGGTCTGCTTGCTCTGCAGCATTTCAGTGACAAGAAGGGGTTCATCATTTTGTACACAATACTTGGAAAACATGAAGCCTCTCAAGTCTATCTACTTGACTGGTCGGCCAGATGCTACCCTGCCATGCCTAACATTAGGCAAATTTGAATGCCTCAGGAAAGTTTGTAATTTCTTACAGTTAAAAACAAAACAAAAAACCTCAAAACACTAAAGAACAAAAGGATCTCTCATTTCCACTGTCCCATTATTTGGGGGAGGTGGGGGAGGGAGAGAGAGAGAGACAGAAAGAGAGAGAAAAAAAGAAAGAAGGAAAGAAGGAAAGAAGGAAAGAAGGAAAGAAGGAAAGAAGGAAAGAAGGAAAGAAAGAGAAAGAAAGAGAGAAAGAAAGAAAGAAAGAGAAAAAAAAGATTCAGCCCTGTTTGTTCCCAGTTTTCTCTCTCACAGTTTTCTCTCTCTCCCTCCCTTCATCCCACACTGGCAATGTTCCTAAGATGAGGAATGAACTCTGGGTCAACTCAATGTGTACACATTCAGGGCAGTTCATCACTAACCATTTAGCAGACTCTCTTTCCCCAGACAATAAACCCCCTTGGCTTCTCTTCCTCATTAGTAGCTGGAACAAACACCCATTTCACATTGAAACACAGAGCAGCCTTGCAAAATTGTCAGAAAAATTTACCAGCCTGAGAAGCAAAATATATTCATCCATCCATTAACTGTTATGGATTGAGAATAATGAAAAACTAATGATCATTCACTTCCCTGTCCAAAGGATGACTCACCCAGGCAACCAAAGTAGATTTCTGCAAAGCTGTAACAGAGGTTGTTTTGCGTTTGGCTTGTAACTTCCCTAGAGCAAGGACAGTCTCTTTGCTCATAGTTCATTTAGTGCCTAGCACAGCAGCAGCTGTGACTGGAGCTCCTAGGCACTGCCTTTAGTGATAAGAAATGTAAGGACAACAGAAGTCAGCATATGCACAGCCCCTTTCCCTCCACTGCCACACTGAAGTTTTGCTCATGACAAGCTTCTCTCTCTTCATAAGGTCACATAATTCCCTGATCCGGAAACTCCATCTCCGAATCTTTTCCAGTAGACTGCTAACAAAAACTGGCTTGAAAACTGACACTTGGGTATGAGCAAATGTGTCATGGTGTTCATCAGCACAGTCATATATGACTGATGTACCTTGTGTAGGAGCAGCCGAAGAAGACAATAACTAATAAGAGGTGTAAACTGGACTCGTTTCTTCATCTGTAATAGATGGGATAGACTCCATTACCCTTGCTAAGCAGAAGCAGGGTAGAAAGCAGTTACTGAATCCTGTGAAAGGAGTCTCCTGTGAAAGGAGTTGCACCAGGGCTCACTGCCCTGCTCCTCCTTCAAAACAGCATCCCTGGGAGCTGGGGGACAAGGTCGTGGCAGCAGGTTCCCTCTCTGGAAGAGGGCTCTCACCCAGAGGTACGCAGGTCAGCGCCATGTGGAGCCAAGCCTAGAGGGACATCTCTCCCCCAGCCACTATCTGTGGTGAGAACAGCCAAAACAACACATTCGCACTGAGCAGATAAAAGAACAAGCCAGCAGTTCTCTAAGCAACAACACATCACATGTTGCAACAAAATCATAACCACCAAGGTATCTGCTGACACAGATACACCTATTCATAACACATGCAGCTTAGGGGACTAAAGTCATCCCTCGGAGATTCACAGATTGCTGTGCCTTCATCCTTGAGCAGCTGGGTATACAGTACGGCATCAGCATCATCCAGGAGGTTATCTCAGAATGCTAACTGGCTCTGCCCAAAAAAACATTTACCCAAACTCAGTGAAAGACATGAGAAAAAAAGAGTCAATTCTGGAATAAAAGCAGAAAATAATAAGGCACCTCCCAATTAGCCCAGTCAGAAAATTTTCCTGGGGCCAATCCCAAGCCTAAGCAAGCTCCAGAGGCGAATGGACCACCTCTTTCATCAACAAGGTCGTCAGAAACAACATCCAGGACTAACCCACAGACGTTCTCAAAATGTGACAAGAGGAAGCTGGGATGGCAGCAATGGAAAACTGCCTCCAGGAGGAAAACAAAAGGTAGCTCTTCTGCACTGAGGTGCGGCTCCACAAGGCACCCGAGTCAACATCACAGCTCACTGCAAAGGGCAAGGGGAGTTCCTGTTCCTCCCTCCTGTCTTCCTGCATCTCTGCCATGATCACACACTACCTCAACCCTGTGCTGGCTCGAGCTCTCTTTGGAGCCCCTCTGTGACCCATTTAACTCACTAATAGTTTAGACAAAGCAGTCCAAGCAAGGGGTCCAACATGTACCAGATGTGGTGCAAGGGAGGGGATGGGACTACGTGGACAGGAGAGAAAGAGGGAGGAGTGTGGGGAGAGAACACAAGAGAGCATATGTTGTGATGGGGAACAGAGACCCGCCAGGGCTCAGCTCCCTTACTTAAGCACTTAAGCCTCAATTAGGCAAGCTTATGTTAAGCAAGAAAGGAGAGGCCTAACAGAGCCCCCAGGCATCATCCTGCATCATCCTAACATGAAGAAGGAGCTGGACAGGAAGGATAAGAAAGGCAGGCTGCCATACATTAAGACTGGACTAAGAGAGGGGATAGACCCTCAGGATACCTACCATGAAAGGAAACCGGGAAAACCCTGTATTTGCAAAATCCTAGTCCTTGAAGCAGTAAGAAGGGAAAGATATGTTCCCAGCATGGATGATATTTAACCTGTGCAGCGGTATAGTCCTAACTGGAGTGCCAGTCCCTACATTCCCTGGCTGTGACAAGCTGAACAGTTCAGAAGTGTTATCTGAAAGATATTGCTTTCCTGCCTTACACGCACTATGACCAAGGCCCTTGAAACTGCCTAGAAGAAAACAAGTAAGGCTGAGTTCAGTTTGCAGATGACTTGAGAAAGATGCACCTACATCAGCCTGGTACATTTTGACTTATGGCTACTTTCTCTCTAAAGCACAGGAGAAGGTTCTGCCACACAATGGGAGGTACAGCCCCACGGCAACCCGTGCCCAGAGCCACCACTCCTAGCACGTATGCCTTGAAGCATCGAGGCCATAAATTCAGCAGAGGGGAGAGAAGGTGCCAAGCCCCATTTGGAGAGCCTCTTCGCTGCAATTTATTCAGGAATCCCTGCCATTGTTTGGAGGAACAAAGCAGTCATCTGATAGCGTTTCAAAATAAAACAGGGAAAGGAAGGACAGGGGAGGAGCTGGAAGGAAAGAGGGAGGGGAGGGAGCTCTCAAACCTGTTGGTTGCACTCTGGGAAGGATGTGAAGTCTCCCAGAAGAAGCCTCTCCGCCTGTCTCCCACACGCACCCAGCCCCACAATTCCCAGGGCCATGTGATAGGGGCTTCCTGCTACCAAGCAAAGCGAGACCTACCCCGACCTCTCTCTTCCAAACAGAGTTCCTGCCTGCTTTGTGTTTGCAAAGAGGCGTTTGTTTACTGATCTATCATTGGCATGCAGGAAACAGCCTTGAAATGAACTGTAATCATCTGTCTCCAGCAATAGCTGTTTGGTTTTCTTCTAATTTAAGTTTTCCTTTTTTCCCCCCTTCTTCCCAGATGCCCTCTTCCCCACTTGTGATCAAAAAGCTCTGTAGAGTATGCGCATCTGGTTCGAGCACTGGAGTGATGTTTCCAAAGCAACCACTAAATAAAAAAGAGGCTTTGACAGTAGGCACGCTCCTACCCCAGAGGACAGGGAAGTCATCCGGGGGATACCAGAGGGATACAAGCTAAACTCCTGGTAGAAGAAGATATCTAGCTTTGCCCACTACCTAAACACATTTGGGGCAGCCACCAGACAATGACAAAAGCCAGAGAAGCACCAAATACTCTATAGCTTACATCATCGAAAACGTATGCAGCTATGGTACGAATCACATGTGCAGGTCCTAGTCTCGGATAAGATCAGGCGATGATCACAGCGAGCCTCCCAGGCCTCCCTTCTGCACCATTCTGTTTATGAAGAATAAAACAAGCATACCTCCAAGGGGCTTGTGGTTTGGGGGTGGGTATTACCATTGCCATATGCTAGAGGCCATATCTCGAGATTTTCTGTGCTCTGTTTACTTTGCACCTCACACAAATACAGGATCCAAGTCCCTAACTGGGATATTAGCCACCGCCATGGTGCATATAAACAATAAGGCTTCACATCACCAGAAGCAACCTGCAGCTGGTCAAACTGCAGAAACTCTCATCCAAGGAGAATAAAGACAAGCAGGGTTTAAAAGCCCACACGCACTTTCTTTTCCTTGGTGGCCACAGAAATATTCTGTCTAAAAATTTAATATTCTAGCCAGTAAATCACAGCAGTAGGACAAAACCTACGAGTAACATTTCTTAACTCCAATGCTTTATAAAATAAAGGTTACAACACAGAGAGAAATAACAAGACAACAATATATACTATACATATATAAAGAACAGGAAGGATGCCAAGAAGACAAAACACTAACAGGAAAATCATGAGCCAACAGTTAAAGTCTTAAATGCTCCCTCCCCCAGCCCTTACTCTATTTTGAGCCCATTTCCCTTTGGGGAAGAAGAAAGTCTGAAAATGTATGCCCCTGCACGAACACACGCACACAGAGCCCCTGCATGGGCCCCATGTGCAGCCCCAGCATCCAGCAGAGTCTCTGGGCCATGCATGGGCCCACGTAGGAGCGCGCTCGCTTCCCAGTGTCTCCAGCAGCAGCTCGGTCTCCAGGGAATCGAGCCCCCACGGAGCAGAGAGGCTGGCGCCGGAGCGGGGACCAATGCTCTCGGAGCCCAACAAGGGGCTGGAGCCGAGGAGGGCAGTGGGAGCCAAAAGCAGACTCCCTTCACAAGGCGAGATGCTTGCAGTGGTGAAGTGCCCAAGGCAGCCCTGCAGCAAGGCAAGGCCAGCCAGGATTAGCCTGTTAGGGTTGCACATTTAGGTCTGATTCCCTCCTTAGACCCCAGGCTCAGGCTCCACTGCCACGGCTCCTACTTCATCTGTGGTCCCAAGCTGCTGCCTTTTCCCTCCTGCCTTGAAGACACCCAGGAGCAGGAGGCAGTAGCTCTGTGCTGCAGCTAAGAGGATGTGCCACTGGAAAGCACTTCCCCGGGCAGGCAGGGAGCTTCCTTTCTCATGTGGCCTGGTGCCTTTGGGAAGTGGTCCAGTTGCACGACCTCCCACCAAGAAGAGGCCCCAGGGCTTCACGTGTCCACCCCAGTCACGCAGCCTGATGCACCAGGCTCACCTATCAGGGCTGCAGCAGCTCAGGAGATCAGTTAGTTGCCCTCCTGACACTTTCAGTACACAGAAGAGTGTTTAACAACGGACAGATAGATACAAGGGATTCTTGAAACTTGAGCTCAGGATATTTATGGCCTGGTCCAAAGCTCAGTGACATGTGCCACAAGCCCTCCCTAGCCTACAGGTTAGCAGCAGCGGTTTCTCCTCGGGACCACAGGATTTCTGCAAACTCCACTTCTGTCCTTTACCAATCAGCCTTTCAGATATGATACGAGTGTACCCCAGGCCTGGCAGAACAGGCCACCTCAGGATCAGCAGGGCTTCGTGGTGGCATCCAGTGAAAGGCCAACTCAGCTTAAACATAAAAAGAAACTTTTTTACAGTGAGGGCGGTCAAACATTGGACCAAATTGCCCAGAGATGTTGTGGAGTGTCCATCCTTGGAGATGCTCAAACCTGACTGGACATGGCCCTGAGGAGCCTGCTCTAGCTGACCCTGCTCTGAGCAGAGGGTTGGACCAGTCAATCTCCAGAGGTGCCTCCCAGGCTCAGTGATTCTGCAGTTCTGCGCTGAGACCCATTAGTCTGGGGAAAGGTGAGCTGCCACCTCCTGGCAGGCATCAGATGTGCTGGTCGTGCAGGTTTCTCCTGCTGGCCATAGACACTGAAGACACTAACAGCAGGATCATTCCGTTCATCATAGTCATAAAGGGTTCCTAACGATAGGTTGCCAGGCCCAAGAAATATAAATAAATAAAAGCTGGATAAACTTATGTAAACACAGCCATGAAGGGACAATGATTGAGAAGCAATATGCTCCTGCAGTACATTTTAGAGCTGGATCCCACACAGCCTCCTACCTCTCTTGCCCTCTGTCCTATCTTTTTCTTTTGGATCTATGACATTTTACTATCACACTTACATGGGGGTCAGGAGAATCCCATGTATCAAAACAAACTGCATTTTCAAAAAATCCAAATGGAATCAAAGTACCACAACCTTTCTCTTGCGCATGCACCCCTATATTAATGGTGTTTAAAAATGTTGCAATTTCAGGAACACAAAAGCTGGCAGTGTCAGCATTCAGGCTGTGCGCAGAAAACCTGCACGCTATGCATTTTGATATGGTCTTAACCTTCATAATACAATTCATTTCACTGACCCTCTCCCTCTCTCTCACTGAGCCCACAGGACAAACTCTGCCCACTTATATGTCACTAGCCCATTTGCTTGCTATGGTTAAAGGGACTGTCCTGCCTCTCCCTGGGTCCCTACTCCACCCTTGGCTGCCAGGCAATGTGGTCTCATCCCTTTCCTTGGTAAACAACATGCCTAATCAGATCTAACAGTTTATTGCCATTGAGTGGGGGTGCTCCTATCTCCTGTCTCGCTCCTCCTGCTCCCTTGTATCAGCTCTGAGGCTTGTCAAAGCCTTTGCTGAGCTAGTTCAACTCACTGAAGAGGCAAAGAAATAAAAGGGGCGAAAAAGTCAAAAGTTTTCTGCTCAGGTAGTGAGGTTAGTCATTTGTCATGAAAAACCTGATAAGCATCAAAGCATATGCAAGGGAAGGGATGAAATTACATTGCTGGGAGACAGACAGAATATTTTGCTTTTTCCTCACTTCCTCCCTTCAAGCGTATTTATTGCTTACCATATAACTGTACAAATGGGGAACCAAGGTATACAGATTACAGTCAAAACTAGCACTTCTTTAGAGTACAAGCAAGACTTGACTTTTCAGACTGTTACAAGTGCAACTCCCACTTCCTTCACAAGCAGCTGTGGGGCTCTGGGCAGCTGTGGGGCCAGTCCCACTGCCTCAAGTGTGGCATCCAAGAGCTGGGAACACACAGCAGCTTGCAACTGGCAGAGACGCGGCTCTAAGTGTTTGTCCAACATTGCAGTGAGCTCTGGGAAGGGGCAGAGTGAGAAGGCTCTTAGATATTTCCCCTTCATTACCTGCCAAATTAAGCAAGAATCCCTGCAGACACCAGCTTCTCTCACTACATTACCCTGATTCACCTCCAGAGCAGGTCCCTTCTGCTACACTGAGTGAGGCCGAAGAAGTCTCAGATAAAAGTCTGTGGCTGTGCAGTCAAGCCTGCGACCACTGTAGCATACATGCATGGGGGAAAACTTAAAACTGCATAGACATTAAACATTAAAACATTAATAAAACATTAAAACTGGACAGAAAGCCATAAATGTGGCACTTTCCAACTCTTGAGTGCTTGACTTCACACCTACAGAAATTGTATTCAGAAACATGAATGAAGTTGCAACTTTGTTTGTTTATTTGTTTGTTTTAAAGGCAAACTGAAAAAGAAACACTGAAACTCATGGTACTGGCACTCACACAGGGTTATCAGACAGGCTGGATGCTTTGGCTCCACTGAACAGACCTCTGCCATCTGAGTTAGTGGAACAGCTGATAACAGCAGCAGGAGGAGGATGGGACAGACGCTTTTCCAGGGGTTTCGCACATACCTGTCAGCAGCAGAGGAACAAGGAGCTTCAAAAAAAAATAATTAAATAAATAAAATAAATAAAAAAATCACAGGCTCCATTCCAGGCTTTGAAAGGAAGCATCACCCCTACTTGCAAAAACCTTCTCTGATCTGTCCCCACCTCAGTCCTCTCACCTCCTCATGTAAGGTCCTTGTCCATACTATTTTCCTCGCCTACTCAGCACCAGTCTTTGCTCCTTGGGTCTCCCCTTGCCCAGACAGCCCCGATTTCTCTCTCTGAAGTCACTGTTCAAGTCCCAGTTTCCTCACCCACTCCTAGTCCCATGTTGCTCACACTCACTATCAGCTGCCTCAGCCAGATCCTCTCTGCCCCTCCCCATCCTCCTTTCTCTCCCCATCACCAGTTCCCTGTAGTCCTCTCTTCCCAAACACTTCAAGCATCAGACTTGTCCTCTCATATCACTGCTTAGCCAGTCCTTGTTCATCCTTAGTCCTTCAGAATACCTTTCTTCCATCCCAAGGACTTGCTACAATGGCTCCTAGCTGCAGTCTCTTCATTGCCTTACTCCTGTCTCCCTGCCCAAGCTAAGGATTCCCCCAGATTTCACTGGCTCTCAGTCCTACTTCAGCCCCCAGCCCTGCCTCCCTGTTCAGATAGAGACAGCCCCTCTATACTCTGTGGCTCCCAGCCTCAGAAAACCTCCACCACTCAAGGTACCTTAAAAGCTGCTTCCCTCCAGCTTCCAGTTTTCCTACATGCCACCAGGCCTAGTCTCACCAAAACAAAGCTACTCAACATCAGATTAACTTTAAGGACATCAGATTAACTTTAATGGTCTTTTTTGCCCACCTTTATGTGGGCAGAATTTGAGGAGCTTGCATATTTGTCCCAGGTTTTAGATACCTGGTGATAGTGGAAACTATGTCTCTCTCCTGGCTAACAGACATACTGAACTCCTGGATACAGCTTTTGCACGCCCATGCACTTATCTGAGACAACGCTTGCCCTATGCAGACCGTCTGCACCTACACATTGAAGACACTGGACTCATTTCATATGTGAATTTCCACTGCCAAAAGCCTGAGTAGATCCCATTTCTCCCTCACTGCAATACCCCTGGTTGCACAATGTAGTATTTATTTCTTCAGAAGCAGAAAGACGGCACTTTTATGTCCATATCAGTGCCCCAGTTGCTCTTTTCCTTCCTTTCTAGGCCAGGCTTTGTCCCTTCTGGATAACAGTAAAACAAGCAGCTTCCAACTCTCTTCTGCTGGGGTGCCAGAGGAGTAACTGATGGCACATGGGAAACAAGTTCCTAGCAGTCTAGTCCACTGTTCCTGGGGCTGAGATCTACAGGTCCTACTAAACCCCAGAAGTGTATTCTGTCCCTCTGGTTAGGGGGCCAACCTTGGCTGTGCACTACAGATGGGATGTATCAATTCACATACGACTCCAAGGTTAGGGCTTTATTATAGTCCCAGTGTTAGGACTGTGATGACACAAGGCTCTGCTTGGAAAGAAGCTAACCCATAGCAATGAGAAGAGGGGAGCCAGCAGGAGCTGCTGTGGGCAATATCACTGGGTCACCCTGGGTCTCAACCACACCTCTGGGCCAGCCCCGCTCTGTAATAAAGCAGTGGGACCCTTGAAAAAACTACTCTCACCCCCTATATATCACTTCCCTCCACCACCAATCTGTTGAAGCTTGTAGGCTGTGCTCCACAGGGGTAGTATGAGTATTACCTGCCTGGCACAGGGCACTGGGAAGGACAGCACATTCAGGAATGATGAAATCACTGAAGATTTTAGCTACTAAAAATAGAAACCTCTGCTAAACATGTGCAAGCTGAAATTTTATGCCCACAGAGACCTGGAAAAGTTAAGGTGGAGATGACACAGCAGCGGCAAAGGATGCATTCTTGATTCAAAGAGCATCCCTTACCAGCATATAACATTTTGGTTCCAAAGCATAGGATTACTCTTAGCAAAAGAAAACCCTGATGTACTTTTTGAAGCAGGGGAAACAGCACATTTTTTCCACTAGCCTCATTCTTTGAAAGAGCTGAAACATTTTGGCTGAAGGTTTTCAAAAGTAATTCAGCCAGAGGCAAATGCTCAGCATGGAAAACTGCAGATTGAAACAGAAAATTTGACCTGAAAACAAAGAATTGAAAACAAGGTCTTACAATATGAATTGCGCTGTTAAAGGTGGGGCAAGTTGCACTCACTATTATTAAGCTTGTCCCACATTTGCCATTGTCTGATTTTCCCTTTGTTCTTCCCCCTAGACACATAACAAACAGAAGAAAAGCTCAACGACTCAAAGGGTATTCGACAACTCTCCAGTTCCCTTCAGACAACCACACCCTCAGCTGGAAACACAGCATTTCCAGGACTGGTGGTAGGATGTTACATGACCATAACAAAAAAACAGCAACAATCTTTTTCTTTTCTAATTCAATGTTCAGAAGCACGTGCTTCTTGTAGCAAGTATGATCTGTATTACTGCTTAGAAACATGGTAAGTCTTCACTCCTACAGGTAGGTTAACAAATATTAAGAAAAAATTCACATGGAAAGGAGAAGATAGATTCAGTATTTCCCAGACTGGCTGCTAAAATGAATTCTAACTACTATGTTTAGTGGAATGTCATGTTTCAAACTAAGCTTTCTCAAAGAAAGTCATGAACAAAAAAAAGATTTCCAGATGGAGAAACTGAGATGCTGAGAAGCGAAGGCAGGAGTAGAGGACAGCTCTTCTGTGCCAATACTTGGCAATACTAAATCATCTCTGTGTGTTTCAAATCTTGTGTGTAAGTGAATGTGTGCACAGACCAAAACTGGTCGGACTGCTCAGTCCCTTTCAAAATGGGGTAATATTTACTCATGCTCTACAGCCTAATACAGGAAGATCCAGTTACTTCAAGTCAAAGCTGAAGAAGACATTAGTGGTGAATCTTGCGTTACTGAAGCGAATACGAGCTTGCTGCTGACATCAGCAGAGCCAGGGTTTCACACCTGTTTGCCTTGACTTTGAAGTTACCCACAAACAAGATGACTGCAGTCAATGTGGAAAAAACAATAGAAACATGGACCAGATTTACAGTATCAGTCATTTGCCAGCAGAACTGTATTAGCCATGTGGAGAGGCAGGATCATTAACAGATGCCGTGGAACTGGCTTAAGTTCCCACAAAGATGCAATTATATAGGCAAAAAACACATTTCTACACCGGTGTAGCCAACTTCTGCAGCTATTTTTACTCCTCTGATAGAAATGCTGTGTTACAAATATACCAGTCCTTCTATATCGGCAAATTGCTTCTAATGTAAAAAGAAGCAGAAAGAGTTATTATTATGCTTACAAGAAACCCAAACATTTGACAGCACAGGAAACAACCTGCCACTAAAATATAGCGTTCAGCTCATGAATCACATTTTCAATGTGGTGAGATAACCTCCACTATTCTAATATAAATGGGACCCAGAGAAGTCCCTTCGAGGAGCAACTCTGCAAAGTTTCCTGGCAGGAAGACAAATTGTCTCACGTAGAGAAAGGAAATGAAAGCACTAAAATGAAGAACCTCAACTTATTCCAAGTTACCATCAGGGAAGACAAACCGAGCCTCATCAAACCTCTCTCTCGGTGGCCTTTACCCCACAGGATGTTGACTCTTTCCCCTCCCAGTGAGGATTCAGCACATGGCTTCCTGCAGCGTCCATCACCACAACCTTGGGGCACCATCTGCAGAGCCTCAGGAGCTGTGTG
The DNA here is from genome assembly GCF_036417845.1 of Apteryx mantelli. Classification (NCBI taxonomy): domain Eukaryota; kingdom Metazoa; phylum Chordata; class Aves; order Apterygiformes; family Apterygidae; genus Apteryx; species Apteryx mantelli. The sequence continues at coordinate 158,007,244 of NC_089978.1, read as the reverse complement.
CTCCAAGAGACTTTCCTGTACCAGCTCTGAGTCCATGACCTGCTGCTAGAGTCTTTCTGCTAAGCATCAGAAAAGCAAAAAGTCACCTGTAGACTGTTTTTAGCTCTGGAGACCCTGGTTCCCTCGCCCAACCTCCTCTTTCCTCCCACCCCCACTCTCCCAGATATCTCAGCCATTACAAAGGCAGAATCTGTAATAAGAAAGAGAGTGTCTCCCACAGAAAGGAGCAGCGCAGCCCACAGCACCACCTCAGTCAACCTTCCCCGACGGAGACTGTAGAAGCTTATGAGGCACCAGAAATTCACCCATCACCCACCCACGAGGCGGAAACCTGCGCAGCTTCAGAAAAACCTCTGCAAAAAGACTGCAGAGGTTGCAACCCTGGCTTGCATTTATTTATTTTTCCAGGAGGAAAGCTGCTGTGTGTGTGTGTGTGTGTGCACACGCGCACGCGTTGGTCCGGACAATAGGAAAAATGACACTGTAGCGGGGCTGCCAGGAAACAGTCAGCCATCTGCCCGTGTGGAGAGCACTTTTCCCCCTTTCTTTTGTAATAAGAAGAATGTAGCTGAGAGAGCCGCCATCCGCCCCGCGCTGGGGAGGAAATCTGAGAGCTTGGGCCCTGCCAGGGGAAAGGAAGTGTGGGGGAGGGAGCAAGCCCAGTTGATGCAGTTAAGTGGGTCATTGCACTGCTGGCCAATAAAAGGGGGGAAAAAATAATCTAACCAAAAAACTCAAACCCCGGCCTGAAGTAGAACACACAGGAGAAAGCAGCTCTTCCGCCTCCCTCTTGTGCTCTCACACACGGTTGGATTTTCTCTCCCTCACAGGCACGGGGAGGGATACCAAGAGAAGAGACTACACGTTTCCATGGATGGGGTTCGGCAGGAGCCGAGCGTGGCAGGAAGGTAACGACATGGGGAAGATGCAAGGGCTGCCCCCTGCGCTGACACCGGCACCTTGGATAAGAAAGCAAAGGAAAAAGAATGTATCTATATATATAATATAGATAGATAGATAGATATAGATAGATAGATATCTCTCTCTTGCTCTCAACTTGTGCATCCATGTCCCCTTCCCAGCAGATCCCTTCAGTAATCTGTCTTTTAGCAATTGGAACACAAGATGGTTTAGGGAAAGGCCCTTTACTCTCTCCCAACACAGGGCACAGGGCAAAGGGAAAGCAGCAAGCCTACTGCTTGTAATTATGCACACGTTTTCCCCACAGGCTTCTGTACAGTTTCAGACTGTACAAAAAACTGCGTAACAGGAGGGAAAAAATAGACCTGCTCTTCTCTTGGTACTTTCAGGCAAAAATGCTGGAAAGAAAACAAGACGGCCAAGTGGCGTATTTTTCTGCCACCTTGGTAGAAAAAAACAAAAAAAATGAAAATCCAGAAAGGTAACATTTTCAGAAGTGACAACAAGACTTCAAAGAGTAAGACCCATTTTCAAAACTGAGTGAGGACCAGATTAAAAAAAAAATTGCAAAACTGACTAACAGAATTTCAAAAAAAAATTTAAGCACTCATTCCTTTTCCAATGACTGCAAGAGGGGGCATTACCTAGGTATTTCTGGAAAAAAAACCCCTGCACCTTCATGCATTTACATACCTCTAAAATTCTGGCACTTACAGGGTATGTCTACATAGTCAAATGCTGGATCCATCCAGCTATACAGAGCTGGCACAACTTGTCAGCACGGGACGTGCCTGAGCTAACAGTCCCAGTCCTCAGAACGGCTTTGCCAGAAGAACCTATTAATTCAGACACAGTCTAAATGTCCGGGCAGCTCTGCACATGGACAGACTCACCCAGATGCTCTACACTTGAGCGTGTCAAAGTCCCAGATCCAGACTGCCACCCAAGGGTCTGAATCCCTTTCCAAAATGAGACTCAGGTTCTTACTTTCTCTAATCATTTTTTGAACATTTTGCTACTCCTAAAACAAAACCAACTGTCAGCGCAGCATACTAAAGCCTTTTCCTTGGATGCTTCTCTCTTGGGTGGGAAGACGAGATGATGGGCGCAAGTTGACAAAAGAAAGGGTATCAGCAAACAAGAAACTGGATATAAGGAAAAGCTTTTGACCGTGAGGACACTAAAGCACTGGAACAGCACTGCGGTCTCCATCTTCAGAGGTTTTCAAGATCCAGCTGGACAAAGCCCTGAGTAACCCAGTCTGAGCTCAGAGCTGACCCCACTTTGAGCAGGAGGCTGGACTACAGACCTCCCACAATCCCTTCCAAGCTGAATTATCCTCTGATAACCTGGCATAAATCACTGTAAAAGAAAGCATTCACTCTCTTTGTTAAGAAGGAAAAAAAAAAAAATCACTGCAAACCCACTTCCTTTAAAAACACTATTACTAGGTGCCTTGCCCTCCCCAGAAGATATTTTTTGCCTGTCATCTCTTAAAACTCTCCAACTGATCAGTAAGCAAGCAACAAAAATGGCTACTAAGACAAGATGCAAAATCATGCTATTATTAACACATTCCTATGATCTTTTGCCCCCAGTGATTCTGCAGTGCCTGATAAACTTCAGCAGTTCAGTGAAAGCTATTAGGCATGAATCCACCAGCAAGACTGCCTTGACAAATACTGATGAGTGCTATAAATTCTCACTATTTTAGTAGAAAAAGAAAATATTTGCTTCCCAAATTCATGCCACTTACACAGAAGATCAGGGTTTAGTTTTTTTAAGGAGCTTACAGTTATTTCATGACTAAGTTTTTTAAAAAAAGTGAGAAATCTTGAAAGCATTTACTTGAGAAATCTTTGCCTCCTTCTCCCCCCAACCCCCCCCCGAAGCATTTCTTTGCGTTTCTCATGGCAGAAAACCTAGAAACTGAGGATTTATTAAACAGGCACATACTGTTCACTACTCTCCTCCAAGGGATGTGCTGAACTGAATGCAATACATACTCTAGAGGACATTCATTCCCATTGTTTACTCTCATATACATATATATATTTCAAATGTTTGATAGTAGAGCAGAGGCAGAGAATATACGCACGAATTCCTACATCGAGCTCTTATCTCCCGACTGAAGCAGAGCGTATTCTTACAGCAGCTTCCAACCCCGAGAAAGTGCATCCAAGTTTTGTATTCCAGGGTAACCACAAGGGCATACTCCACCCAAGATACTTGAATGTTGTCCTGGACCGGGCCCCAATACTGTTTATTGTGCACAGGAAAAGCTCATTACTACAAAGAAACCAGCACTGAATGCATTTCACAAGGGCACATTTTACACAACCCAAAACAAAATATCAAAGTAGGATTCTTCTGGAGTCAAATCCTCTGCGGAAGCCCCTGTCCCCTGAATGATTCAATAAACATCATCCTCTTTCATCTTGAGGCTCAAATGCCCCTTGTTTCCAGTCCAACTGGAGGTGAAATCCTTGCTCTACTGAAGACACTGATGCAAGCTATTTTGGTGTGGCTTGCATTTCTCCCCCCACCCCTGCCATTCACATTCACCTCATTTCTGCCTCCCACCAGCACAAGGCCACGTTAACCCACACAGTGCCCCCCCCGCCCCAAACTTTTCAATTTCATAAAACTTTACGGAGGGGACAAGTCCTACAAGGGTTCATATAGCGTGAGGCAGAGCACGGAGGTTTCGCCAGGGTGAGGGAAGAGGTCTCCAAGAGCAGAAGACAAGTCCTAGGAGACAGGCAGCCTCCCTGGCCGCTCACCTGGCAGTACAACGGGGTAAAACCCTGATGATAGGTGGGTTCCTCTGTGAAGTTCCCACTCTCCCCCACCCAAGAAATACAAGCGTTATACATTCAGCTATAAAGGTCCGGCTCAGGAAAGAGGCTCTTGCATAAATATTTTTTTCCGTACAGCTGCTGATGACTTTAATAAATGTACATACACCCTAGATTAGATACTATTAATTGGCCAGTTAGACATGCCTCACCAGAACTACTTTCTTTATATAAAGGTAGAAGCTGCATTATGTTGTTTCAGTTATCCATGGCCAAACACAATGGATCTTTAGATAAAGACTACAATTTCTTTATTGGCAATACAATTGGCAGACGCTACTGGCAAAGTAAACCTAAACTTGATCTTTCAGGGGAAATTCCCCTAACATTTTCTTCAACAAGAAGAGGCCCAAGAAGAGCTTATGTAATGCTATACTTGATTTACTTCTTGGCTGGAAAAAAAAAAAAAGGTTTAGCATTCAAGTAGGCATCCTTCTTCCCATCTCTTCCATAAGTAATAATTCACACATTCACATTGGATAGCATTTACTTAATAAAAGTTGGTCATCCACTTCTCTTTGTGGGTCCATTACATTAATATTAAAAAGAAAATAAGACAGAAGAGAAATTTCAGCACTAAATATAGGTGGGCAAGAACTTGATTTTGCCTATATGCATTTCCAAGCAAAAGGAATGTTAGAGATGCAAAGTATTTTGAAATACAGTTATCCTATAAAACTAAGAAATCACTTTTCTTTAGATCTTCTTCACACAAATCTATACGTTGACTTTTGATGACAGGTAAGAATGATGAACAAGAAATCAGTTCTATCTCTGGTCATATGTTCGGTAAGATTTTTTTGAAAATATTGTACATTGAAATAAGAGTAAGCAGTTTATACATTAAGTGTGCTCCTAGGATACTTCAGATTAACATAATATCCTGTGCAAGAATGAAACTGGAACAACAGGCAGATCCACCTCCACTAACTCTGGCTGTCCACATGTGAGCTAATCTTTTAGCCTTTTTAATACTCCTGAGGGGTGATTCATGCCCTAGAAGTACTCTCTTTTCCTGAGGTAGATGTCTCACAGACTACACCAGTGAACTGCACTGTAAAAGTGGCTGTTTCTCTTTACTGACCAGAAAGAGTCCAGAAACTAACTTAGCTGGGCAAGATGGATCCCACTCACATAACTGAAACACAGCCGCATGGCCTCAGCAATTTAATTTGTATAAATCACAGATAGATCGGAGTTTTGCTGGATGAATAAATTATTTATGGTTTCCGATCAACTGAAACTGTTTTAGCCAAGTTCAAACTAAATTCACAGTGTGGGGAGGTGAAAAAAAAAAGAAAAAAAAAGAGAGATAGAAACATTTAAGAAAATGTTCGATGTAATCTAAAGAAGACATACATGAGTTGAGTTCTTTATTTTGTAATGACATTTCCTATCAAAATTTATCTAGATTTATGGGAGGAGAGGTTATACTCTCCCTCTAAAGAATCTAAAACATTTGTTTAAGCTTCCCCTCCTCCCCACCAAATATTTTTTGGAGAGGAAAAAGGAGGGAATGAGAAAGAAGGGGCTACCCTGCTCTTCTCCAGATAGTTTTTTGTTGTTTTTAAACTCAGCCACAAATGGAAAAAGAAATACAACATCTCCTCCAAAATAACAACAAAAAACTCCATGCTCACGGCCAGATCATTGCTCGGCTAAAGTTAACGGAGCTACAACAGTTTACACCAGCTGAGGAACTGGCCTTGTGTTTCTGGTGACCTCATCCACGTACACCTCACTGCACATCACCAAGTTTTACTTCCTCTTTGAAGCAATTTCTTAAGAAAAGTTGCGTTATACAGTCTTCCACTTAATTCTGCATTCAAGTATGTCATTATAAAGCATACCAAAACCTCTTCTATAGCAGAATATTGTTCACAGGTTTAAAAAAAAATACATGTGCAACAGAGACAGCTAAACTACATAGGTCCTTCCAAAAAAAAGAATAGGTTGGTGATGATGTTTCCAGGCATTTTTGAAAATTTCTTTCCACTTAAAAATAGATAGAAAGAAAACCAGTGTAATCCAAGATCAGGCTTGATTTTTCAAAGAGCATATCTTCACAGGGAGCCTGAAGTAAAAAGCAAACTTGAATGGAAGGCTGCCTTTAGCATGAATTAGCAGAGGGACTGGGATCACATATGTGAATAGTTTTGTTTGAAGAACAGGAGAGCTGGAATTTTTATTTCTGCAGTGATTGCTGGTCAGAGTTGAAGTACTCCACTGCTTCCATAGAGAAAGCCCTCTGTTTCTGATAAAATTTCCAGATTCCTTCAGATCAGAAAAATTGCTTTCCACACGTAAGCAAATATTAGGCAAGTGGGACATTAAACAATCTATTAACATATCAGAATATGTTAGTTTAAAAAAAAAATCAGTGAATTCTGACAGTCTTATGAAATTTATGGCTTTTAGAGGCAATCCTATTTTTCCTTGAAACACACCCAGAAGCGTGTTTCTCTGACTAATGGAGGACTTTAGGAATGTAGCAGAGGAACTGTTGGTTTCTCACTGCATTTGTGTACACTAAATCCTCCTACAAAGAAAGTTTCCTACTGTGCAAACAAGAAGATACCAGTGGGGCAAGCTTTAGCATAGACTAAGTGGCAATAGCTATCAGTATCTTTCCCCAGTGCAAGTACAGAAGTAGTCTATGCTAGAGGTGACACAATGGCAAAACTTCAACTTGCAGTCACTCATAATAATCTCGGGGGAAAGAAAGAGAAATCTGATGCAAAAAACAGTTACTGCAGTTACCGCTTATTTCCCAGTAGGAAATCTCTCCGTCCTCCCTCTGAGCTTGACAGAATTGAATAATGGAGCCAACGAGATCAGGGTTTCTTACACCATCCGGAAAAAGCTCGATACCTTACATATCCCTTTTCAGTAAGTTTGCAGAGTCCGACTACAAATTGCTGCATATACAGCCTAACATGTCAGGGCAGGAAAAAACAGATTCACAATTACAGCCAGATCCCAAGCTCACTGAATTCATGGAAAAACTCCCATTGACTTCAGTAGACTGTGGAGGATGCCTCAGGGTCTGTTTTTGGCCAGACGTTGATCTCTGAAGTATAAAAGCAGAACACTACATGTGCTGGAGAAGACACTCTTCTTGATTTTAGTAAGAGGCATTTCCCCATACTAATACATGCCACTCGGAGCTCTGGATAACCCAAGCCTCAGCTCCTACCCAAAAGGAAACATAAAACCTGATTTCCTTAAGTAGAATTCACAGCATGTTTCACAGATGAAACATTGTATTTTTGCATATGGGATACATATCTGTCTTCTGCGGGGGCTTAACATTTTTCAGAAAAAAAGCTCCAATAGTTCGAAAAGTCTCTGGGAATTCTGTCCTTTTTAATTCAGGTACATGCCAGAACATTTCTCATAAGGTGGTGTTTGGCTGACACTGGTGAGTGAAACTCACATTTATGAAGTGCCCTGTGCCTGTGCCACGCTGCCCTGTGAAATTTGCCATTTCCCTCCACGAAAATTGGCTCTATCTATCATGAGAACACAGTCCCCAAGGATGGGAAAACCAAGCCTCTTCACTGCTCTCCTCTGCAAACAGATGTGTGCACGTTCCCCAGCTCCGTAAGTCATAGCTGGCTTTTGGCAAAGAAGCGCAGCAGCTGCACATCTGCAGCAGGGAAAAGCTTTCAGTGAAAGATACAGAGGGGGATTTTATCCTCCCCCTCCTGCAAAGCAAGCTCAGCATTTGTTTCTCTCTAGATGACACCCTGATGGGTTGATTTAATCATTCACATATGCATGCAATGCTATCCACAATGCCAGCAAAATACCAGTGCTGTGACAGCATCTCACCTGAACTGTGTACAGTAATGTGACTTGTCAGCAAGAACTTGGCAAAAAGTCTCACAGGATATTAAGAGGAAAGCAACATTCAAGGACATCACTAATATAAAATGATTCTCCTGAATACTATTGTGTGTGTGAGAGACCATTTGGAACTAGAAAAACACCTCAGCAGGTGTTTAATTTTAAGCTGTGCTCAAAGCCCACTATCTTCAACAAGATTTAAGCTAGTGTTGCATGAAGTTCAGTCCAGACTTTCCTGAGCAGAAATGATGTGCTGAATTGGGAGCCCAACTACTCTGCTGGGTGGACTTCAGCATGCACTTAGAACTACACATCTGCTTAAATGATTTGCTGAACCAGGGACACTGTACGAAATATTTAAATGTAGAGGGATCACAAAAACACTTCATCACCTTTATTCCCAAAGAGAAATGTAATTAAAACACAGAGTATATAGCCATTTAAAATGATTCTGGTTTTAAAGAGCAATAAACCCTTGCCCCCAAAACACAGTCTCTCCAGTGGACTGCCGGAGTCTGCAGTAAGTTTTCTGAAAGCCTAACTTCTGTGCCTGAATTTGGTCAGGAGTCACCTGCTTTCAGGTATCTGCAGGACCACAGGTCTCAAAGGTCGGCCCTATGCAAAACTTTCATCCACTTCCAGGAGAGGTGGCATCTTTCCCCAGTCAAGCCACCCCTAACCATCATCAGCTCTTGGCACTTTAAGTGCCTGGGCCAGATTTTCAAATGGGCTCGGAGCCAAGCTTAGGACTGCTTGACCAAGGCCATATTTTCCACCGGGCACAGTCTCCAACACAGGCATCTAACCAAGACAAGAGCTTTCCAAGCACGACCAGCACCCTGTACACTGAACTGTTCAGCAAACCTAATTACTTATGCGATGCCTAATGAGAGCCGGGCATAGGAAAATACAGCTGCCAGCATTTACCAACAGAGCCCATCTTCCCACGGCTCCCAGCCAGGTTGTTAGCTCTCTGCTGTATTTGTGCTAGAAGGAACAGGATCTATGATACAAACCTCCACCAGCAATAGTGACACCGACTTACAGAGAAGACAAGACTTGCCGTAGTTAGAAGATGCCATAGTTAAAATAAAGTCCTTCCAGACCCTCAGGTTGACTCACGACAGCAACATCTACCCTGTTAATGCCAGAGCACAGCACCAGTAGCAATTTGCAAGTCCCACTTTAGGCATCATACACAGAACCAACCAACGGCCAACTTACTTGTCTAGCTGCCTTGCTTTTGGCTTCTACTCTGATCTTCCACCAGGAACTTTTAAATGATCCATGTCCCATACCCACACTCTTACGTGAGACCCAGTCAAAGGTGCACCTGAAGCCGCCTGTGCGGAGAACCCGCTGGGACAGCCAGGCCCATCTGGTAGAGGCTTTTCTCCGAGTGGGTTGGTGTTTTTATTTTAGCTCCCTCTGCTTCTGGGCCCCTCTCTGTCTCTCGCCCCTCCCATCTCTCTCTCTGCTCATGAGGAGAGAGTTTCCATCCTGGCTCCGGGCCAACATATGTATGGGCAAAGGCAGTACTCAGGAAAAGCCATCTTCTGCTCCCTTTCATCGCATAAACATTGCTGTTTCCCAGCCCATGAGGCCAGAACTGAGCGAGAGCTTTTGCCGCAGCACAGAGGGCCTGAGAACCGGCTATGCGGAGCCACGGGCAGGTGCCTCCTGCCTGGGCCTGGCGAAGCAGCCTGGCCGGGCCGAGCAGCAACTGCCTCCTCTCCCAGGCCCATCCCCACCTGCGCCCCGGGACTTCTCCCCAACCATCCCAGAGCTACTCATCGGGTGGCTGCCACATACACGTCGCCTTCAGCAAAGGACCAGCAATGGGACAATGAAAGGAAGCCTCACAGTAAATGTAAAACAGACCCTGCTTTATTCACTGACTCTTAACAAGTTTGATAACTAAAAAACAACCTTTAATCATCACTGCTATTATCGTTATCTGCCCTGTTAAATTCCCGGAATTAACATTATGCTAGTTTTAGCTGGTTTTCCTAATCCAGGGAGGTGAAGAAGTATTGAAATAATAAATGAGGATTATACCAAAACTTGCAGTGTTCATTCCAGGAGAACATAATTCTTTCAACCTATGCTTGATTTCCTCTCAGTTTTACTGTGGGATATTACTACTTGAAGAAAAGACAGGAATGAGGTTATCAATACATGTTATCTAACCTAAACAAAGGAGTCCTAAAGTTTCAAATTTCTTATGGTCCCCCTTTTTGGGTCTTTGTCGTACATAGATGGTATCCTGCACTTGACCAGCAAAGATGTCTAGGTGACATATTTACCTCAGATCAGTACAAACCCAGGGTTTTTCCAGCATATGATTACTCTTGCAGTAACCTGACTGGGGACTACTTATGGTGCCAGCCACATCAGTCCTGTGTCTGCTGACTACAGACACAAGTGCCTTGACCGGATTAGCCAGTGAGCCACGCAAAGGTTGGGATGGATTTTGAAAAGGGTTGGCATATAGCACCTCAAGTAGTTAGTTATTTAACACAGCAGTGATGCCTGTTGGTGCCACAGTGACAACAGAGACCTCGAACTACTGGTCCTCGGCCTGTTCTGTGCCAGGCTTCCACCCTTGGACACGTTGCCCCAGTTGAAAAGTCAGGTTATAGAGTGCTAACAGGTACAGGGACTCTGCTCTGCAGCTTCTTCTTACTTAGAAGCCCAATTTCAGGAACAGCCATGGCCTCTGCTGAAGCCACCATTTCAAAAGCACAGCCCAAAGCCAGACAGTGGACCCTGGAGTTCAGTCCAGCAGTGTGCACAAGGCTAATCACTGACACCAAAAGTGGCCCCACTCGCTCTTCGCTGAAACCACCAGCAAATGATGCGTCCATCCACACATTTCAGCCTTTGCTTTCACTTCCAGCAGCAGTTGGTAAAGCCATTTAGAGGTGAAGAACAGAGAAAAATCCCATAAACAAGATAATCATGCTGTTGTCGTTTCCGTTCCACTTCATAGATACAATCAAGACAACATTGTCTCTTCTCATTGTCTTGTCTGGATAAAACAATGCCCACAGACTGGTACCCTCAGAATACAATATTACTGAATCATATCTGTTCAAGACCAGGCTCATTCATTTACTGTCAGTGTTCGAGTGCAACAGAGAATTTCTTTCGAGCAACATCCCACTCCCTTCTTCCTTGCGGAGATTCTTCTCAGTCCTTAAGGAGCTGCTATGCAACTTAATTAAAAGTCTTATTTCAGCATTTCCTTTATAGTGGAGGCCTCTTCCAGCCAGCTCTTGGGATCATGCCAATAGACATATCAGCCACCAGTACTTAAATCTGTCTGTTAAAAAATGCTTCCCTGAAGAGCTTATACCTCAGTTCTGGATGTCTAAGAGAGCTGATCATCAAAATTAACCAGTTTCAAAAAGAGCTTAAGAGAGGTTCCTCCACATTCTAATGGGCTTAACAGTGGAGTAAGAAGCCTTTTCTCCAGCCTCCATTTAGAAAGGAAAAGGTTTGGTATAGTTCAATTCAGGAAATAAATCCCATGTGCTACAAAAGGAAGAGAGAATCAACTGCCCTGGATGATGCATTCATGGGGATCCAAAAGAATATGACACTTCTTGGGCAATTATGAAATGACCAGCACCACCCACACTTAACAGTCTGCCTCTGTGGCATCAAGACCTGACTGGAGAACTTCTTAAACTTGGAGCAAGCATTGTATTTGCCTCTGTGTCCCCAGAGTGCCTAACAAAACAAAAGTTTAACTCTAATCCATCTAAGTTAGTTATTGAGGATGATATACAAAATAACTCAACAGCAAAGCTTCTACTGAATTTGGATCACCTCTGAAAAGTACAGCCTTGCAGCTTAAGTGGTCTTTATTTATTATCTGCATGTCAAAATGAAAATTAGTAACAGATAAACATGCGGCATGGGCATACTGTAAGCACTTGACAAAGCATCTAAATGCCCTTCTTGTTTTTGGAGAACAGAAAGCATCACGTGGTTCTCTTTACAGACAGAAAGTCCCAAAAGATTTCCCAGGGCAGCGAGCTGCAGGCACTACCAAAAGAAGCAAGTTGGGGCATTCAGCATCCACTTGTGGTCAACAAGGAGGATGGCACTTGGGGATCAGAGCTGACGAAAGCAAGCAGTTCTGCACTGCCTGTCAGGACAGAGAACATGCCGTGGGCCTGCCCAGCCTTCAGCACAAAACCTTCTAACCCACAGGCGAAGAGAGGTCCCAGCTGAGCTATAAATCTTCAGCCTGCTTTCTTACATCCCAGGTCGCTCGAATGCCCTTTGTTTTCAGTACATTCTCTTTAGTTTCTCAAAGAGACGCTCTATTATCCTGGGAAATATTGTGGCTTTCCTCTCATTTCCATACTTACAGTTTTCAGTTTTTTCCAAGTCTGTCCCAAGGTGGTAAATATCCATCTCACATGCTGAAACAACACTGCCTGGACTATTAAAAAGCACAAACAAACAACACACAAACCCACAAACATTACCCTGATGACAACAATTCAGAACACAACATAAAGGTCAAGCAGATGCATTCCTTCCTTTGGCAGGATGCGGCAATGACTTGCTTTCTGGCGGTTCGGAAATGGAGCCAGTACAGTTTGTCGGACTTTGCTGCCACACACCAAGAGTTGTCAGTAAGGTAACAGCCAATGCAGAAAACAGCATTTTAATCCACCAGCAACACCAGCTGCTCCCCTCCCAGTAGTAGTCCTGCTGAAAGCCCCAGGGAAATCCCTCTGCTCCTCTCTTTATCCTCCCAGCTGAGCTCCAGCAGCCAAGACACTACTCTCCTAAGAGCAAAAGCCCCGCTTAAATGGCAAGAGCAAACGTGGCAGGGGACACCTCTGCATCAAGAGCAGTTTCCAAGAAACTGGCTGACCTGCCCAGGAATTAAACCATGCTTTTGTAAAATGCTCCCTGGACTTAGTACTTATCTGTGAGAAAATTAAGCGTGTCATTATCTGCTCCTTTGAGGTTCAAGCACAGCCCCAAGCAGTCAAAAGGCCTCAATCCTCCCCCGTCCCCCCGCAGTCTCCTGTCCAACACCAAGCACCTCAGAGACTCATAAAGCTGGAAGCTCTGCAGGTGTCCCAAAGGCACCTTGTGCCGCGTCTCCTCCAGTGTGCATTTCACACCCGAAGACCACAGCTGTAAATTCTTTCCTGCTCCCTTCCCAGCTGCTGTCGCCCCGCTCCAGACTCTGTGGCGAATCCATTAGCACCCATTATCCCCGGCGATCACAACGGGAAGGCAAACTGGCGTTGCTTTCCCCGGGAGAGGTGAATATTCTCATTGATCCCAAGCGGGAGTCAAAGACAAACGCCACTCTGTTACGCTACAGCCCGCGCCCGAGCGCAGATGTTTCCTCCTGCCGGCGGCAAAGCAAAGGAAGAGCAGACTATCCAGGGAGGAAAGAGAGAAAGACACAGCTAAAAGTCACGGATCGGGACTTGGCCGGAGCTACGGGGGAGTCCGCCACCGATCCCAGCAGGGCCTGGGTGTCCCCCAAAATAATTTGCTCAGCGAGTGGTTCCGTTTTATTTTCCTGTCGCCGGAGGACGGGCCGGGCTGGGGCCCACCGAGCGGAGCCCGGCCTCGGCGGCGGAGCGCTCCCCCGGCCGGGGCCCGGCACCGGGGGGCCGGGGCGGCCGGAGCTGTAACCGGTAACCCGGTCACCCGGTGCAAGCTCCTCCTGGAAGCGGCGCTGGGGCGGGGGCGGCAGCGCCCTCCCTGACGGGACAACGTGGTGGAGCGGGCACGCTCGTGCCCCCAGGTTTGTGTCTCTCCCTCCAAACGCATTTTTGGGGGGGGGGGGAAATTGAGTAGAAGGGGAAAGAAAAAAAAAATCAAAAAACAACGGTTTTTGAGCTCAGGGGTCCCGCGCCGCCCCGCGCCCCCCGCCCGGCTAACGGCAGAAACGGCCCCTCGGCGGCGGGACGGCGGCGGCGGCCGCGCCCCCGAGCCGAGGGCTGCGGGGGCCCCCGGCCCCGCGGCGGCTCCTTCCCCTCCCTCAGCCCCGCGCCCGCTTTCCCTCGCTGTGCCGCTCGCTCATCTCCACGGCGGCACCGGGCCGGGCCGGGCCGGGCCGGATCGGCCCCGCTTCCCGCTCCCCGCTCCCCGCCGCGGCGCCCCCCTACCTTCCCCAGCGGCGGCGGCGGCGGGGAGGGGGGGCCGCGCCTTGGCATGGCGGCTGCGCCCGGCGCCGGGCAGGCGGCGTGCGGTGCGCGGCTGGGGGCTCCCGGCCCGCCGCTGCCCCCCGCCGCGCCCCAGCCCGGCCGGCAGGGCGGGAAGCAGCGAGGGAGGGAGGGAGGGAGAGCGGCCCGCCCCGCCGCGCCGCGCCGCTATGGGCAGGCCCCGTCGCCATGGCGACACCGCCGGGCCGCCGCCGGGCCGCCGCGACGCCGAGGCGGCGCCGGCCCCGCGCTGCCCCCGCCGCCGCGGCCGCTCCTGCGCGGCCCGAGGGCCCCGGAGCCGCCTGGCTTCGCCCCGGGCGCCGCCCGATCCCCCTCGAGGCTTCCTCCGGGGGCCGGTGGTCCCCCCGCTCGCTTCGGGGGAGGAAAGCGGTGGCCGGGACAACGAGGGACCCCGGGGGCCGTGGAGGAGCTCGGCACCGGGCCGACGTGCTGTGACAGCCCCAGCCCCGCTCAGCTGCCCTCTCCCTCCCGACCACATTGCCGCCAGCTTCAGGGCAACGGCTTGGCGGGAACCCCAACAGTGATAGGGCAGGACTCAAAACTCGCTCAGTTGTCTGAAAATCACACCTAACAAAACAATGATATGTGGGTCCTTCAAATTTGCCTTTCTCACCTCCCGACTGCCTCATTTGTGCACAGGTCCCTTTTCCAACTTTTCTCTGTCACAATGTCGTGTCGTTGTGTTAAAGAGAGGACAGCTGAGCTTTTCAGTAAGTAACGTAATTCCAGAAGCTGGGACTTGAAAAAAATGACTGGCTATTGCAAATCCCACAGTTAAACCACGCAAGATGGGGACGCCACATCTCGTCATGCTATCTGCGGGCCTGTATTGATCCAGCATGGTAGCAGATTATGCCAGCCCAGGGCAGCGGTAATGCATGAAGGTGAAGGGACGTGCCTGTAGCAAAGACAAAAACGCCAGCCAGGTCTCACAGCTCACTTGGGAGATTCCAGACTCATCAGCTGGGTCACGGTACCTGACCCCATGCTCAGAAGCTACTTTGCCCTTCTGTAGGGCACATTCGCCGAAAATTTCACCAATTCAAGACTGTTTCCTCTCCAGGGGACTTGCCCTTGGTATTTTCCGGATGTTTTTCTATCTGCAAGGAATGAAAAGTCAGCAAATTAAAGAGAGATGAAGCGCACAAGACACCTAGACACCTTTCTAGCTTTGAATACAGGTTTCAGAGGGAAAGTAGCAAGTCCTTACTTGCCACCAATATGGCACCAGTCACTTGAACAACTTTCCATTAAAATTGCCACAGCATTTGAATAGCCTCCATATGCTTGGTTGAAAAGCAGTAAGTCATAAAAGCCTTAAGCCCACAGAGCAATTTACACAGGTAGGTCTGTTCACCGGCACAGGGTCCTATTCCAGCTCTTGGGCAGCACGTGATTTTCCTTGTTTGGAGATGAGCTACACATTAAAGTGAGGGAGAGATCTGGAACAGGAAAGATAGGAGAAAGTTCTTCTGAGTAAAACTATGCAGTTATTAACGTACACCGAAACTGGGAACCAGCGGAAGTTCGGAAGGGCACAGCTTCGATTCCAGAGCCTCCCTGCGTAGGACGTCAGTCTCGTGCGAACAGGCAAGCCCTGTTCAAGGGCGCGAGGCTGGCATCGCCTGGGCAATGGCTGTCCTCTGAAACACACGCATTGGTGGGCAACGGTCACGCACAAAAACCTCCCAAAATGGAGAGACAGATGATGCCACTGTCAGCTGCATCTTCAGCAACAGGTTACTTTGTTTCAGTTTATAGAAGGCACATAACCATTACTAAGGATATGAGCAACACTGTGTAACCACGTAATTATGCAACAAGGTTAGTAATTCACCCCCTGACTCAGGAATAAGTAGGAGACCCAAAGCAATCATCATCAGCCCTTCTGCAAGCCTAAAAAGCCCAGGATTCAGAGCAAGCCTGGAAGATCAAACACTTCAGGAGCTCTGTTGAACCACCATTATCTTCTCAGCAGTTTTTTTTTTGTGTGTGTGAGTGTGGTTTTGGGGTTTTTTTTGTTTTTGTTTTTTTTGTTTTTGTTTTTGTTTTTTATCTACTAGTGCCCTGTCTTGTGCTCTTGGGTACTTATATTGGTAAGTTAGTTAAAGCTCACTAAGGAAAGTACTAATAATCATGAGACCTCAACTGTCCGGGTCAGGCTATCACTAGAGACCCTCAGCTTTTAATTAAAAATAAAAAGGACATTTCTAGCTTATCATGACAGGGGGGAGGAAAGCTTTAAAATGCTCTGATGCAGAAGGCAAAAAAAAAGAGCCCAAACATTAACATTTTTAGTGCTGGTTACCTGCATGAAAAAGTCTCAAGATTTTTGAGAGTCAGCTCATAATTTTTGCAAGTGTGAAGCTGGAAATGCTGAAAAGGGGAAAAGCATGACAGGACAGGTTTTTTTTTTTTTATGATAGTCCATAAAACCAAGATGTGAAGGGCTTGACCTGTACTCAGACATTAACTGTGAGCCAGCACAGACTCAAGACTACGTGCCCCTGGCTCCGTAAGGGACAGGTACAACCTGCAATGGCTGAAGCTCCCCTGTACGTGTCAGCCATAGAGTGCCTATTGCCACAGCTTGACCAGCAGGGGTCAGACACACACACATCTGTAGTAACACACCACCAAAGGCTGTGTCTCTTTAGGTGAGCGACTTCCATATGCTAACCATCGAAATCGAGACAGCAAGGCCTGCCTAAACTGCACATTGGACGGCCAAGGGCCCCTGAACTGCCAAAGCAGACAGACCTACCTACTGCCATGCAGCTTCCCAGGCAACAGGGGTACTTCCACGTTGTCTGCACTGCTCCTTAGCTACCTGGCCCTCGTTTTGACCCAGACTGAGAAATGCACCATCCCCAAGAAATGAGGACACAGGAATGCCGAGCCAAAGGGCAGTCGGGATGCAGCAATCACCAGGCTTTGAGCCACCTTGCCCTTTCTGCCAGGGCCTCCCCGTGGAGAAGATCGCCACGGGACAGCAAGCAGTGGAGACCCAACTCCCCCAAGCACATGGACACCCACCTTTCTCCTCAATCCACTCAGCAGACAGCAGCCTGCTTCATTTTGCTAGTCCTTCCACATAGCATGGTGCCAAGTCCAGTGGCAGCAATATCAAAAGTATGAGCAGACCCAGAATAACCCAGGAGGTCACAGAAACCATTCATTTACCACTAAGAACAGGGGTTCATGCCCTGTTCCCAACATAACCAAACCTTTGCCAGTCTAGAAGGGTAAGTTTGGGGTGAAGAATGGCCTTATGCCAAACCAAAGCTCAGAAGAAATTTCTAGTTAAGATGCTACTGGAAGAAATTTGGGCACGGCTCCTCCATGAACCGTGAGTAATCATCCAGCTGTCTTCTGATCCCCTTCAGAGCAGACACACCAGGGACGGTGGGCAGCAACGGCAGCAGTGCCCCATGGTTGGAGCCCCTGAGGTGATATCACTAACTGAGGGCTGCATTTCCCAACCTGTTGTACTCCTGCAACAGGGTGGTTACGTGGCATTTTAGACCGGCAGCAGAAGAAACCTCCCTCCTTTGTTTCAGTCCATTTTCCATAGCTGAACACCTGGTATTTTTAAAATACACCTCAGAAATAAACACTGTAAGAAAGCATGATAAATATGTTTCTAGAAGGACACCAATGCTCAATATTTTGTGTGCACCTGAAGACTAGGTACATCATGGGCACAAAGAAGAAGTTTAGTTTCTTTAGAAGAACAGTTTCATCACTGACCCTGGTTCTCAAAATCTCATGACCTGTTTTGGATTAAATGATTCCCCCTGCTTTCCATGGTGATGCTCCAGTTGTTTGGGCTACAAAGCCAAGAGTCCTAGTACTTTTGTTAGGATTAAAAATAGCATGTAGCCAGAGCAAGCACAAGAATTACAATGATAAGGAAGCTGTAAATAAATATCCTGAGAGAAATATAAACCATCATCCACTGCAAACAGAAACGCCCTTTGACTGCAAAGAAGCTGAAGCCTTTAAGGAGAACAATAGCCCTGATTTCTCCCTTTTAGTTGTCTCTTTATGGGGACTATGAGTTGAATTTGCCTTTTTCTTTTTCTTTTTCTTTTTTTTCCCCTGGTTTTGGCTAGCTTCCCGCGGGCTGCCCGAGCTCGCCGGGACGTGCGCTCGGGGCCTCGGGTCGCTGGTGCGGGGCTGCTGCCACCGCCTGCGCGGCGCCGCGCCCCGGGGCCGCCCCGAGCGCGCGCGGCGCCTTTAAGGGGCGAGGCCGAGGGGAGGAGAGGGGCGGGGCCCGCCCGAGGGGTGGGGCGGGGCGGAGGGGCGGGGCGGAGCGCTAGGGGCGGGGCCGTGGCCGTGGCGCCCGCCCCGTGATGGCGGCGGCTGGCGCCGCGCGCCGGCTGGTGCTACTGCTCGTGGCGCGGCCGGCGGCGGCGGCGGCGGCGGCGGCGGCGCGGGGGGCCCGAGCCGGGCCCGGCGCAGCCGCGGGGCTCCGGGGGGCGCCGCGGGCCGCGTCCTGGGCCGCGGTGGCCTTGACGGTGCCCGCCGCGGCCGGGCGGCCGGCGGGCGCTGCGGAGCGCTGCCCGGAGCAGCTGCCGCCGCCGTTGCCGCTGCCGCGGCGGCGGGGGCTGCTGTGGCGGCTGGGCCTGGCCGCGCGGCTGGGCCTGCGGGCCTGCGGGCTGCTGCTGCGGTTCGGGCCCGTGCTGCTGCTCTACCCGCTGAGCCGCCTGTCGCCCCGGCTGGGCGGGCTGTGGCTGCGGCTGCTGCGCAGGGCCGCCGAGGCTGCCGGCCCCACCTGCGTCAAGCTGGGCCAGTGGGCCAGCACCCGCAGGGACCTCTTCTCCGAGGCCTTCTGTGACGAGTTTTCCAAGCTGCACGTCGAGGTGAGCCCGCACCCCTGGGGCCACACCGACGAGCTCCTGAGCAAAGCCTTCGGCGAGGACTGGAGGGGCATCCTCAAGTTCCCCAGCCAGGAGCCAGTCGGCTCAGGCTGCGTCGCCCAGGTGTATAAAGCCTACGCTGACCTCACCACTGTTGCCGGCTCCCAGGCCGAGGAGCTAGCGAGATGCTCGGTGCTCAGGTCTGCTTTTGAAGCATGGGAAGTGTCTGGTTTTAGAGGCCTCTTCAGGTGGCTTGGGAGGAGGAAGCATGAGGCGATGCAGGAGGAGAAGAGCAGGGGGGAGCTGAGTCCCAAAGGCTGCTCCCTGGGAAGCCCTGCGATGGTGGCACCCCGTATGGAGCAGATGGCCCAACTGCTCCTGAGTGCAAACCCTTCATCAGCCAGACATCTGACTCCTGTAGCCGTTAAAGTAAGTCATGTATCTCTCACTGGTAGACATGTGAAAGTGGAGCGTGCTGGACAAGGCTGATCGGATTTTAGTTCCCATGAAGATGAATAGACTGGCAAGGGTCAAGTGTGGCAGAGGGAAGTGGTGCTTGTCCCCCTCAGTATCTTTTGTCTGCCCTTGGTTCCAGCCAGTTCTGATCCTGACTTGCAGAGGCCCCAACTCATGCCAATCTGGAGACCTCTAGTATTCGTACTGCCCATATCAGCATTTGGTGTGGCATGTGCATACCAGAAATGGTTGCAAGGGTCAAATTATATGAAAAGAATGAATATGAAGCTAGGTTTCACCTTTCACCATAAAATGAAGCACCTTCTGTCTCCTCATGTAAAGAACCTGGAACAGAGAAGTTAGGTCCAGCAAGTCTTATTCAAGCTATTCCAAGTCTTATTCAAGCTATTCCAAGTCTTATTCAAGCTATTCCAAATACTAATCAATACTGCATGGCAGGGAGAGGGTTGGAGAGCAAAAGCAATGGGAATTGGTGAGATCATAGGCTCCAGCACAGAGGTATTCTGTTTGAAGATTATAAAGTGTTTCTTCACAACTTAATCCATGGAGAAATGTGAATTTTTCCCAGGATTAGCTAGTTAAGCCTTGTTAGCTTCCAGTTTTATAGGCTGAGTTCTGACTCTTTGGAATGTGTCATTTTAGCTGATTGAAATGGCCTGTCTTCTTTACAGGATTTTGGCAGTTGA
Source organism: Apteryx mantelli (assembly GCF_036417845.1). Classification (NCBI taxonomy): domain Eukaryota; kingdom Metazoa; phylum Chordata; class Aves; order Apterygiformes; family Apterygidae; genus Apteryx; species Apteryx mantelli. Next base: position 157,987,379 of record NC_089978.1, on the reverse strand, counting down.
TCTTGTCACTGTTCTTTCTTGCCCAGGTTCTGCACCCTGGGCTAGTCCACCAAGTCCAGATGGATCTGTTTCTCATGAAGATGGGTAGTCACATCATTGGACTTCTCCCTGGGTTCAAGTGGCTCAGTTTGACAGAGATCGTGGAGGAGTTTGAGAAGCTTATGATTCAGCAGGTACGTGCAATGCCATGATCTCCACACACTGAAGCACAGCTACTCCTTTTTCTAGATGCTGACTGGCGAAGTCTGTTCTTGCTTTAACTCTGTTCATACTGCTACTTTCTAAAGGGTAGATGAAGGCTGGCCTGTTCTTTAATTATGTTTCTTTTTCTAATCAGTCACATGAATATTACTATAGGAAACCTCATATGCTAACAGAGTAAAAAAGCAAGATTTAACAGTGTTTGTTAAAACTTTGAGTAAGTTTTCTAGCAAAAAAACCCTGAACAGGTGGTTAGCATAGTCACAGTTCTTTTTGCAGGATTGTAAAAGAAAGGTGACTGATAATGAGAGACCATTTCTTAGGAAAAGAATCTCTAAATCTATCCCTCTCTGACATACTGTTTTTTCTTTAAACCTACATATTTATTTGCAACCTATACTCATCAGTTATGTTTGTTAGCATTAAGATGTATATTAACATAATTAATATACTTTTAAATCAGTTAATAACATGTTCTGTAACATGTTCTGTAATAACATGATCAGAATCATAGTGTTGGTAAAAGTTAAACTTTGCAAGTAGCTCTGAAAACATGTCCTACTTCACTAATGTCTTGTAAGGACACAGCACTAAAATATCCTTACTTCCAAATTTACAAAAACTTCACTACACCGTTAATTGCTCTTGTGTTTCCATTAACAGGAAATGTGACTTTTCCATATTAAACTACTGTCTGCTAATTCACTTTGATGTCTAGGTTCTAGTGTCTTTAGTCTGTTATAAACCTCCAAAAATCTTAATTCTTTTCTATTATTGCAAAAATCTACACAACAAAAAAACCCTGATTGTAAGTTGTTGACTCTGTTTGGATGTGTGTTAAGGTTCCTAGTGCCAGTTTAGTTGGGCAGAGCTTTTTCTGGAGGTTCTGAAGACTCAGGATCAGGAGAGCACCTGACAGGCCTGTTGTCATTTCTTTTCATTTCTCTTTGAAAGAACAAGAAATATTCCTGGGATATTTCCCATTTCCAGATGAGGGAAGTGAGGTAAGGTCACTCTCCCTCCCATATCCTTGAGCAGCAGCAGTGGACAGCAGTGGAGGATAAAGGGGAAGGTAAAGGAATGTTGCTTGGGCAGGAGAGAGGCCCTTGTGTCAAGGCACTGGATCACTGAGGAGAACAGGAGCCAAGGCTTTGCACAGTGGATTATTTTGTATGGGTCACGTTAAATTTCTTCCCGCTACAGCTGCCTACTTACAAAATGAGGCTAGGGCTGCAATTCTTCCTGTCTCTGTCTTGCTATTTGACAGTAAGCTTTGGCTCAGGATCCATCTCATCCTATTGGAAATAATGTGGTCATGGTCTTTTTTTTGTTTGTTTTTTTGAGACACCATGCCAATAGTAAGAGTAACGTGTATTTCTAGGGTGCTGGCTTGTGGGCTATTCATTACCCAGTCTCTTACTCTTCCATCAGGAATGCTTTAAGTGTGTAAGAAGTACCGTTTCATATTTTGTTTTCATTCTGGCTCTCTGATCAGTCTCACTGGTATGAGGTGTTGTACCATACAGTCATATCCTCATGCAGGATCTTCAGGAACTAATTGCATCTAATTCTCAACCCTACTTTTTCTTCTTCTCCCTTGAGACTGACTTACGCTATGAAGCCAGGAATCTGGAACGCTTCCGACAAAATTTCCTGGGTGTTGATTTTGTGAAGTTCCCTACTCCTCTTCGCCCCTTGGTAACGACAGATGTTCTAGTGGAAACGTTTGAGGTAAGAATATCAGGGTCTGGGAATGGTGGTGGCAGTGAGAAGGCCCTAAGGAGAATATGCTAATGCACCTCCTTTGAGAAGGAGAGAGATGAGAAGCAGGAGGATGCTGCCTTTCTCTTATTTGCTTAATGAGACTGATGTCCTTCCTTTAGTGTCTCTTCTACTCTCTTTGTTCATAAACGGTATATCCCAAAAGACAGGTGGCAGACACAACTCCATATAGAAGTGAATGGAATGCTTGGCCTGAAGCCAAAGCCAACTGGCAGTGTGTCCAATCACCATGTGCTTGCCTGTGCTTTCCGCTCCGGCACCATGCTCTGGCTCTCCTCCGTGGTGGGTCAAAGCAAGGAACTCGCAGTCTGACCCTTTCTGGTGCTTGCTTTGCTTCGCTTTGGATGTTTGAGTTGGTCCAAAGCTGTTCTCTCAGCCTTAGTTTTTGTGTATGCAATCCTGGTGAGGGTATTTCTGTCCCAGGCTATTTCACACTCTCTTTCCAAAGAACAAATCCTTTTCTCCTGTGTTCCCTATCATGGTAGGTATAGCCTCCATTGAGCAGGTCCTTTTAAGGGTATTTTTATTGCCTTCCCGCCACTCTTTGCAGAGGTGGTTAGAGGTGTGGTTGAAGGGTAGGACACGGTGTGTTTGACTCCAGCTCTGTCTTTATTTCAGGAGAGTGAGCCTATTTCCCAGTACTTGCATGCAGAGATTGCCACAGAGCTGAGGCAGAGACTTGCAAAGATGGGCATGGACATGCTCCTAAAAATGGTAGGCACCATCAGCAGGGAGACCTGCTTGTACACGGTAGGGACCTCGGGTGCAATTTGATCAGTGCGTTGCTTAGGGAAACCCACTAATCCATTTAATGAATATTCATGTATTGTGCAAGTGCAATAAAGTGCAATGTAATTAGCAAATACCGTGCTCTCTGCAGAAGCTATGGACGCAACCCACAGGGAAACCAGCTAGCCTAGTTTGTTCACTTTCTACCCCTCCTCCAAAACTACCATTTTCAAGGAGGTAAAGAATTTATACATACATACATATATAATCTCAATGGTTTTTTATATATATATATATATATTCATACATACACATTATATGTATTTATGTATAATCTCAACGGTTAATGCACAATCAAAAAAAGCAAACCAAATTCTAGTAGTAGAAAAGAATTAGCAACAGAACAACATTAAGGCAGCATGTGAAACAAGTGCCTGTTTCTTAAATACTTTGTGCAGTTCTAGTCCCTCCCTGTCCATGACCTTCCATCTCAAAGGCTCTAACAGAATTAGAAAAGGTGCAGAGGAAGGCAGAGAAGATGACTTCTGGAGTGGAATGGCTTCCATATAGGAATGATGAAATAGATTGGGACTCTTAACTCTGGAAAGCAGAGAAATGAGGGCAGCTTGTGGCAGATACATGCATTCATGGGTGTATGACAGTGAATGTGGATCCGTTATTTATGGTTTCTCAAAATAGAACAACAAGGAGGCCACAAACGAAGCTATCAGAAGGCGCTTTTCCAGGCAATACCCAAAAAGCACTCCTTTTTTCGTGCTGCTCTGATTTACATGGCAATTGGACAAACTTGTAGAAGTCAAATAGGAAGATAAGCCCCTGTGGGGCAGGAAGTCCTGCAGTCCCAGGATGCCAGGAGGGTTAGTGGAAAGTATCCCATTGTGTTTGCCCTGTTGTTACTCCTTTCTGCTGCTAGCCAGTAGCAGAGGCAGAGGAGTGCTACTTGCATCTGTCTTCTAACTTATTCTCCTCACTTTTTTTTTTTATACAGTTGTAATGTGGGTTGATGTGCTGGTGTAAACAAACCGTTAGTCATTCACAAAATCCCATACCAATGAATGGCAAAGGACCTGTTCTTACTGCATTTCTCTTTGCTGAGGCCCACTATTGTCCATCTAGTTGAGGGTTAATTGCTGAAGAGCCTTTGGAACTGCTGAAACTGCTTGCTGTCTTACCAGACCTCTAGCGAATGTGCACGATTGCTTCACACAGCTCTGCTGACTCCCCCAGGATGACTAGCACTCGTGCTATTTCAGCCCATCTTGTCCTCAGCAGAACTATTCGCTGTGTTGTTGCATAGGGTGATGCATGTTAGTAATGACAGGGAACAGACCAGAAATGAACCTGTACAATTTGCCTGGGAGTTTGGTGTGGGCAGGCTGGGTTGGAATAAACTGCTCTAAGATGTGTCCTTTCTCCAGGTCTTTGTTGACAACTTTGTTCATGCTGACCTGCATCCTGGGAACATCCTGGTCCAAGGCATGGCCCACATCAGCGCAAGCGGCAAGGAGCAGACGGCCATTGTGGACCTGTGTGACACGCTTGTGGTGGAAGTGCAGCCGCCTCGCGGGCGGCTCTGCTTGGTGCTGCTGGATGCGGGGATTGTGGCAGAGCTGCAGACTGCTGACATGCAGAACTTCCGGGCGGTTTTCACAGCTGTGGTCCAGGGCCAGGTAAAGGCCAATGTCATGAGGTTGGGGAGCTGAGGCTGGGGAAGGAAGAGAGCTGGAGAATCTGGCTGAAGTGTGTTTTTTTTTTTTTTTTTTCTTTTTTCCCTTGTTTCCCCTTACAATCCTCTGTAGGAGGAGAGAGGAGACTTGCTATCAGCTAGCTTGAAAGCTATACCAAATGCAAATAAGATGCTCAGCTAAAGCAAGATGGCCTCCAGAATGGAGTGATTTCAATGGCCGGTGAGAGTGACAGGGTTTGATGGGAAGCAGTGACTGCCACTCCTGGTTTGGAGTGCTTTTGGTGCAAGTTAGGACTGCTTGGGAGCCACTTGCATTTCAGAGACTGTTGCAGAGTGTGCCAGATTTTGCTAGAGTAGAGAAGGGAATGGATTAAAATTTTGATCTTCAACACGTGTTCCCTGCCGCAGCCTTCCATGCCTTACTGCTGGGAAGCCCACATGCCACCCTCCCTTCTCTTGTGTCAGCATCTATAAATAAAAGCCATCAAGACAGGCAGGAGGTTTGACCTATGCCAGGCTTCTCTGTACAAGGGGAATTTCTTCCTTCTTGTTCCCTCTTTAAATACACTATCTGATGGACTACAGAATCCAATGCTGATGTCTTCTGTTCATTCTGAGAACAAGTATCAGTGCTCTTACTGACATATTGCTATTTCTCAGCTGTGAGTTGGAGGGCTCACCAGCATATAGGAGGAACACATTTTATCTCTGTGTCTATTTTATCTGCTGAAACATACCCAGAAGTCATGCTAATGTCCATGTGTTCAGGATGTGCTATGCTGCCAGACTTACTTCAGCTACTGAGCAGTCATTCAATTGTAAGTCCTTCATGGCTCAGGCTGGGTATAATTCATGTTCTACAGGTGAAAAACTTCTATGCCAAGTCTCACTGCCAACCCTGGGGCCTCTGGCTCTGTGTGTCACTGTCATACAGCTTTGCCAAAAAGAGCCATAAAGCCCCTCTCATAAATGAAGCTTGCATATGACTCTTTCCCCTTCTTCCTTTTCTGTCCAAGTGTATGCTGGCACAGAATCAGTTCACTCTTCCTCCATGGTTTGAAAATAGAGGGTTGGACTTATCCCATAGAAGAGGTTAATAGGTGCCCTTTTTTACATCATTATCTGCTCTGATGTTAATCCTGTGGTTTTAATTTTCCCCTTGAAATTTCTCCTCACTGACCTTTGTTGCATCCTTCCCTACAAGAAAAATAAAGCAGGGCTTTGTGAGATACCAGCTAAGCCTTTTGGACCAGTTCTGCTCTTTCTGTACCTGCTTCTGTTAATCCCTTGGGTTTTTGTTAGTCCCAAAACTACTGGAAAAGGAGAGTGTGGCCCTGGGAGTTCTTTCCAGGAACTTTTGCAGCAAAAGCCTTCCAGGGATGGTGGTGTACAGCTCCCTGTAGGCCAGCTGGTACCAGCGATCTAGTTCTGCTGATTCTTCCTTTCAACTTGTTCTACAGGGGGAGAGAGTGGCAGAATTGATCCTTCATCATGCTCG